>NC_136536.1:16318496-16797938 GCF_910591455.1 Pholis gunnellus | reverse complement strand
CAACTTGGTGCATTCCTGCCTTGCTTGTAGCGCAACAAGCTATTGAGCAGGAGATAAGCCTCTCTTTTAGGAGGGGTTGAGGAGAATTGAATTCAACCCCTGAGTGACGGGAGGAGGAAGATTTATCCCCGTCAGTGGACAATGCCGCCTTTTCGGGGACTTTAATCTCC
This sequence comes from Pholis gunnellus, assembly GCF_910591455.1. NCBI lineage: Eukaryota > Metazoa > Chordata > Actinopteri > Perciformes > Pholidae > Pholis > Pholis gunnellus. Next base: position 16,797,768 of record NC_136536.1, on the reverse strand, counting down.
CCAGGACAATGGGCCTGGTTTTCCTCCTACCACCAACTCCACCACCACCGCCACCCCCGTCCCCCTGCGTTTTTCCCACGATAGTCGTTGATTAGCACGCCGGCCGATTGCCATTATCTTTATCTTGTTGGTTTTTGTTTTTTTTCTTTTTCAAGGGGACTCATCTGTGTTTTTGTCAAGAGAGGAATAAGGCAGCTTGGAGGAAAGTGATAAAAAGACAGTGAGAGGGTAAAGGATTTGTAAGGCGATGGAGAGAAATGAGGAGACAGACAGACAGGGAAGAAAAAGTGAAAGGAGGCTAGGAGTGGTAAGAAAGGAGGCGTGAGCGCCAAGTTCATTGAAAGTGCCCATCAGGACAGAGGGCGAATCCCCTCAGCTGAGGAGACATCCCCACAAACACAAACGCACACTCATTACTGTGACTCGTGCAACCCAGAGAAAAAGGGAAAGGGTAAGAAAAGAAACACTTATCTTTAGGATAGGCAGGATTTACCACAATTTGTGGATTGGTGGAGTTTGGACAGGGTTACTTGCACCAGTGAATGTAATCTAATAGCCTTTAATAAGTCCTACCTTTGCTGAAACAGTTTTAAGAGGTGTTTCTTCAACTTTATGGTTATTCTCCAGACGACAGGCTAAAGCTTCATCACTAGACACAGCTTTAAAGGTGCTCAACAGGAAACTCAGCTTAGACCTCAACATGGAGACGGCTGGGCTGCCGACTCGCAGCTAACAGTGCAAATAACGGCAACAGTGCTGACAGAGCTAGCAGTGTTTACCTGAGGGGAACCTGAGGGTGATGAAAAAGTGGGCAAAAATATAAGAATTGCAGTTGCCAAATGACAATAATATAATTTGCGTAGGACTCAGTTGGTAACAGTTGAACTGTGAACCAGTTTTGTGCAGAGGAAGAATGAAAACATAAGAATATATGGCGCTAAAAATAACAATTAGTTTCATTATCACTTGAACTGTAGATATTTATTTCGATTAATCGTACACAAAAAGGCATGTGATGTCTTAAAGCACACATCATACCTGAAATGTATCGAGTTAACCATTGATATATGATGTGAGACGGCCAAATTCAATAAAGATTACATTTAATTTCAATCTTAACTTGGTAACAAGGTGCTCTTCATGACCACCTTGTGTGAGGCAATGAGTCTGAATTTATACATTACACTTGCAGAAGTTGTTACAAAGTCAGCCAGGCGTTATGGGTGGGTCATGAGTGTTATGTAAGGCGATGAGACATTATAATATCAAATCTCACTCTCTTGGCAATGGCGAGACTCAATCTGTCGAGCGTTTACTCGGCTGTGAAAAGTTACAGCCTCATCTGCATTTTCCTATACTTGCACTCACCCTCATGCACAAACACACAAATGTGCACACTTCCTCCACATTACATTAAATCTCTGAATTATGGGTTACCAATTTCTAGTCAATGTACTGTGAGCCTTTTTTTTCTGCTAAGCTGGATGTCTTGAGCGGAGTGTGTTTCCACGTTCAAACCACTCAACGGGACGCTCCTAACCCAGCGGGACGATCTGAAAAAATAAATACTGCCATAATTACAGGAGAGAGACACATGGGCCATGTCTGACATGACAAACCCCAGATGGATATCTCAGGCTGACTGTGCGTGCGTGCGTGTGTGTGTGTGCGAGCACGTATGTGTGTGTGTGGTGGGCATGTTTGTGTATATGTTTGTACCCCCGTTTGTGTGAGTTGGTGTGTGTGCTTGAGTGGAAACATGACCTGTGTTCCACGTCTACATGGGCCCCTGCTCTGCCGTGTGCTTTGTCGGGGACCACGATAAAGAAAAAGGAATCAAAGAGGAGGAAGAGAAAAGGGGGAGAAAAAAAAAGCAAAAGCGGGATGGACTGGCTGAAATGCAGAGGGATAGTAACTGAGGACAAGAGAAGAAGAGACAGAAAGAACTGAAAGAAATCTCTGGATGTGATTTGGGGAAGCTTAGAGTAAATATTTATTTCCCATCGTTGGGCCCGTCAGTGGTAACGTGATGGATTCACCGCCTGATGTCTTCCAACGCACACTGCTGCTATTCAAAGACGCCTGTCCCCCCTTGTGTTTACGGTGGCATGACTTGCACCGCGGCGGACTGCTGTACACAATACAAACGAAAAATGAGATACTTGCGCTGTGGCCAGGCGAGTACTCAGTCACAGTCCCACACATTAACACACAAACAGGCGCACACACAAAATGACAAACACACGTGTCTCATAAATGCATTCCTTTGTTGAAGGGAAGATTACCAGCTCAGCTTATCCCTGCTTGCACTCTTTCCCTTTCTGTGTGACTGTGTGTGTGTGTGTACGAGTGTGTTTTGCATCCATTAACTACTTTTATTTTTGTGGCTACACAATATGCTGAAACCAAGATAGCACTCTCCAACTCTCTCTCACACACACACACACACACACACACACACACACACACACACACACAGAAAGAGAGACACCCACATTCATATAATTGCTTAAGTAAGTGCTTGTGTGAGGTCTATCTTTGCTAGGAAACAGAGTAACGCATTTGAAGGTGATCGTGGAGAGTGAAAGATGAAAAAATGTGACGTTTTAAAACAAAGTAGAGAAGACAAAAGGAAAGAAGAGAAGATAAATGAAATGATTCGGCTATTACGTAAGGAGATTTTTTTTTTTTTTTGGGGGGGGGGGGTACATTCGATCAGATGATTTTTTTCCGCCAACAATCTAGGCTTTCCATTTGTCACTGTTCAAATGGAAAGGCTAGATTTCAGAGTTGTGAAACACTTTCTGGGAACCCTGCACGGATCTCGGTCTCAAGAGGACATTTTCCCAAAGAAAGGCAGCTCATCTCTTCTTCAACACGTCGCAACTGTACGGGCCAGTCTGCGAGCCTGCGGGCTCCCTGTCCCTCTGCACACCCCCTTCTGGTCATCCTTCTGCTCTGAAGCCCTCCGTTTTTTTCCCTCCCATCTTCCGAAATAGTCTTCCTAACGAGTGTTGGCCCATCCCTGTTCCCAGCTATAAAAACAGGCCCCGGTGGCCGAAGATGCTTAGAGAATGTGGTTATTATTGCACATACACACACACACACACACACACAGGCAGGGGCCCCTCTCCAGTAGTTTGGTAAATGATGCCCCAAACTTAGCTCGAAGCCGGAATGAGTCCAAGGTTTCTTCTCATCATCATCATCATCATCATCATCATTCTTCGGCAGGCCCATGACTCAGCCCGAGTCACATTATTTGTTCCAGAGAAAACATTATTTTTTTTTTCTGTCAAGCCTCTCTCTCCCTCCCTCTGTTTTCTCTCTTGCTAACTTGTACTGTTATTCTTTCTTTTCATATCTTCCTATATGTCTTTATCTCTTCTGCTCCCACTGTAAATTACCGCTGGTGTCTTTCTTTTTCCCATTTCTCCCTCCATTTGTCTCTTGCTTTTCTTACTCAATACACGCTCTCTGCCCACTTCTTTTTTTTTCTTTTTCCACCGGGCAGACAGTCCTTTAAGGAACAGGCCGGAGTAATTCAAACAACATGGCTCTAATTTGCTATGACATGTTTCATTTCTGACCTCACTTCAGATAACCATCTTGCTCTCTCCCTTTCTTTCTGCATGTCTCTTTCTCTCTCTCACATCCAGCAACATGCTTTGGATGAGCCCGGGCCTATTTGTGGAGGATTCTTCTAACCATGCGCTCATGCTAACGGTTTTGCGGGTACTCAATAAGACCAAAATGTTTTGCTTTTGCTTTGTAGGTCATTTAAACAAATGTATTTCTGAGGAGCCAAAATTTGCTGGAGGCTCCATGAGCCGTCCATCAATTTCTTATCTGGATTCGAGAGGTTTTCAGTGATCATGTTTTTGGAGGTAAACTCTTTTTATACATTCATCGTGGGCGACTACGGTACAGAGGAAAAGACGTACTACAAGACATGATGCTCAACAATGACATTTGACATTATTGGCAAATATTGGATTGGGAGGTAGTTGAAGGGGGGATGACAGGAAATGACTCAACAGTTCAATTTGGGTGCTGGGGTAAGTCGGAGTGAAGAAAAAAAAAAGAGAACTTGACAGGCGCAGCACACTCTGCTGCCAACCCCGAAAGCCACAAATATGAGCATGTTCCCTGAGAAGTGGACCATGTGAAAACAAAAGTGCCTGGCAGTGGGCAGCGGAGAGAGGTTGAGGGAGGAGAGGGAGAGAACTGTGGAGGTTTAATTTGGGTGAGAGGTCAACACGAGGGCCAGAGCCAGAGGACACTCACTGAAGATGACCACTGCTGCCAACACACACACACACATATATAAAACATGTTGGTGCTTTCCATCGCGGGGCCTTCATCACAACTTTGAGTCCTCCTCCGATGTGTGTGCGAACCCCAAAGGAAGAACCAGAGAAGGGCAGGCTAGTTCATACACACTGAGGAAAGGTCAGAAGATCATCTCAACCACAGGAAGGAAAAACATCTGTATTCATGACAAAGACAACTGAGTGATGTTTTCGTCTTTTCAGTTGCAATTGTCTGTCAGCAAACAGAATAATGAAAACGTGAATAGCCGGTTCAACAATACGCTGTAAAAAAATAAATAACGCTCCAGTCTGTGATTGTTGCCTTTTGGAGCACTCTAAAGTGGCCAACTTTTACGGCTGAGCTGTGGAAGGGAACAATTCATGAATTTACAGTCATCCCAACACAGATCATAAATATGTCAGTTATTGTGTGTGTGTGTGTGTGTGAAACAGCCATTGTGGATGAGGGTGTTGACGCACAAAGACTCCATCCAGGACACTGATGTGGATCATGTTCATCACTAACAGAAGCCATATTATTCCGGTATGGAAATATCACACAGTAGGCATCACTGTGTTGAAATGTGGCATCAGGGTGGCCTTGTGGTTGTGGAAAGTAACTTAAAAGTCACCTTTGACTCCTACAAGAACCGAAGCCAGCCGACATCCATGTGTCCTGTTGAGCTGAACTTCTATCTTTGTCAGCAGCTCACTGAAGGTCACTTTGATTCCTAAATTGATAAAAAATGTATGTGAAACTACATCTGAGGACAGCGACTGTTTTCCTCAGGATGTAATCCACCCAACAGAAATGTACATCCAGCCTCCTTCTGACTAATCTAAAAACTGGGGGATTCCCATCCGGTGCAGAGCAAAAGGACAGATGCTTGGTGTCTATCACATACCCTGTGTTCCCTGTGGAAATCCAAGAGCACTGCAAATGGCTAGCAACCCTAAAAACAAGGCCAACCCCCCCCCTCCCTCAAAACACACTGGGCCAATGCAAAGCTGCTGAACTGTACCAGCTAATGCCTTTAGCTGCTTCAACAGCTGCGCTGTCCTGCCTCATCCTTCATGTGCACTAACAAGTGATGTGTGTGTAAATGCAAGTGTGTGTTTCTCCGAGGGGAGGAGGCAATTTGTGCATGTGCACACTTACTGCATGTGTGTGTATGCATGCAGACATTTGCATAGCGGAGGCCATAAGAAAGTCTTCATTCACAGCTTCTGTGAAATTAGCCAGAGGCTCACCCCAAGATGTTCACACTCCAGACCTGCCAATTGTAAACAGACTCAACTCTGTCTCTCTGAATTTACTCTGAACCTCGCTCGCTCTCCCTTTGGCTGTTTTGATGGGAGTTAGCTAAAATAACCAGTATTTTCTGAAATTTCAGCAAAATAAAATGTAAATCCTTGTGTTTTTATGAGCTAATGCAAGTACAGGTAAGCAAGTACAGGTAAGAGGATAGATACATAATGAACTCTGCACCCTCTGATAGCAAAGCATTTAATGGGTGTCGTATTGCAGCATGGTGGTGATGCTCTAGCTACAGTAGCAGAGTTACCACAACAACACATGGTGAGTTTGTAGAATGTGTTTCGGTCAGCCTTATAGCCATGAGACAACTTTTCCAAATCAGTGTAAAAACTGGACATATCAACATTTGAAGTGCCGGATAACATGACTTGAGATTAAAAAGCTACTGCTGGTTATTCTTGAGATTATTTTAGAGAATTTCTTTCCAATTCATGACATTTTCCTGAGGCCTAACATTGAACCAGTGACCCTTCAATGGCCGCCACTTCCTCTGATCGCAGAAAACCTGCAGTCAATTTGATTAGCCGCCACTCTTTCTTCCAATACAGCCTCAGGTAATGAGGTATGTCTGGAAGTAGGTGGAGGCCAGCAAGGTGGGGGTATTGGGGTTTTTTTTTTGGCTGAGGTGGGCGTGTGGAGGGGCAAGGGACTCTTCAAACTTCAAAGGCTTCAGATTGGACACGAAACACACGTTTGGAAGTGGGGGAGGAGGAGGGATCACACAAATCTAATTTTCCTAAAAAAAAGGGAAATGCAGACAATGAGGAGTTGGAGGTAAACGACTTGTGACCCCACTTTTACCTGGTTACCCCCACCTCTCTGTTCCCTATCCCTCCCTTCCTCCCTCTCTCCCTCCTTCCCTCCTTTCCAGATCAGATTAAGCCGCAGTGGAAGGGAGCCTCCACTCGTTAAGGAACCCTGTCATGACAAATAGAAACACAAAGCATGACCTGCCTTCAATTGGAAACGGATCCACAGCGGAGGGGCAAATAGGGAGGGAGCCAGAGGAAGAGAAAGAGGCAGAGAGATGGAGATAATTGAATCAAGGCTGCGGGGGAAGACAGATAAATCTTATTATTGATACTTCAGTTGAGCAGAGACAGAGTGAAAGAGAGGGAGGGAGAGAGAGAGAGAGAGATCAGTCTCACTTCATTAAAAGACAGCTAAAATATCTGGATCGTTTATCTGCCTGCTGCAGGGCATGACTGTGCATGTATGTGCACATGCCTGTTTCTCTCTTTTTATACTTGTGTATGGACAAGATTGTGTTTTTATTTAAGTTAAGTCAAAAAAGTGTATTTACTCCACACAGCATTAGATCAATGCAAAAACTTGCATGTTGTAAAATACACCACAATTTACTTCCTCTTACGTCTCCCAGGATGCTTCCAAAAACACTTCCAATCTCAGAAGATGGAAAATAAAGGTCTTTTCCCAAAACAAGGTATTCTCTCCAGAACAAATACAGAACAAATGTGTCATTTTCCAGCTTTCCAACTGACTAAATTGTTGAGGTCTTGTGTTATTTTAATGTTCCTCTTCACAGAAATGCCAGCTAAGACAATTGTTGTCTTGGTAACCATGTTCAAATAGGAGGCAGAGTAGTTACTTCCCCACACTCAATGGCTGCGCTAAACTGCTGAGCTACTACACCTGGGTGTTAAGAAAATCAGCTGCAAATGTACGTATACGGTCTACGTATGTCTAGTTGTGTGTGTGTGTGTGTGTGTGTGTGTGTGTGTGTGTGTGTGTGTGAGTGCAGTGCAGGGTGTCTGAATGTAGGACCTAACGTTCAACTTCACACCAGTGCTGGGAAAACAATTTATGACCCCGATGACAGTTTATATTCTGCAGTGGTCACCTCAGGCACACTGATGAGCTCATACCCTTACACACACACACACACACACACACACACACCAATGATATAAATCACTCCTTGGAGAAAAGTTGGGAAAACAAATGGGCTCTTCTCCTTAGCGTTGTAACGACTTCTAGAGGCTGGTGTGAATGAGTGTGGTCAATAATGGATGAAGAGGACAAGCAGCTATGTGGAAACTCAAGAAGAGGCAGGTGAGCTGAGGAAACTGTCTCGCCCACCTCCTCTACTTTGCCCCCCCCCCCCGCCAGTCTTTATCTCTCACATGCATTACACAGCTGGCATGTACATGTATATGGGAGCAAACACTGCACATATGCATCCAGACGTACACACAGAGACACTCAAACACACATACAGAAAGCGGGAGAAAGCCAGCTGCCGTCTGAAACATTCGAATGTGTAAATAAACACCTGAGAGCTTTCCAGCCAAACAGGACCAATTTGCGACGCTCTACAAACAACGTCGGACCAATCGTGACACTGGCCTTTCTTTTCTTTAGAGGAAGCCCTCAATTAATATGTCACCACAAGTCAAGACCACGAGACCTCGCTAAAATAAGCCAGCCACTTCAGCCCTCGCCTCTGGAGAGAGACGAGAGAGGGACATAAATTGCCCTCTTTAGAGTAAAAGAGTCATCCAAAAAACCAATAAGCTGGGAGCGGGCACCTGCGGCCCTGAAAATAAATAAGTTGTCTTTTTCCGTTCCCACTCTGCTTATTCCCTCATGAGCAACCTGTGAAAACAATTCTGTTTATCCACTTTCATCGGGTATTCCCACCGTCTCCGCGGCCACCTAAATCAGATTTCCATGGAGCAGGTTCTTTATGTAAGAATTCTGACCTCCATCAAATACATGAACTACAGCATCCAAACACGTACAAACCCTGATGACTTTCGATTGATGACTTTCATCAGTACCATCATTGCATTTTGAATGCTGTCACCAGTCTAGGCACGTAATTTAATTATCTTAGTTAGTTTGTCTTTAAGTAAAATAGCAAAACGTCTTAAAACTTCTTAATAAAAAGTAGTTTCTGCATATCTGCATACCATCAGTAGCTCATGCAAATAATTAAAAACTGTCAATTCATAGGTTTAACTCATAATTTATTATTATACTTTTTTCATATATATATATATAGATTTTATAGATTTTTATATTAAACATTTGATCTCAGATAAATGACATCACCAGTGTCAAAACTGTCACTTTTTCCCAGGTACTGTAGATTTATTTGGCTTGCGATGTCCCTCACACACTCTGTGACAGGAGGTGATGAAAGAGGAGAGCAGCAGCTTTGAGGAGCGCACTGCCGCTGTCACTGTCACAGACACCGTGTTGGCTCGCTGCTACGCATCCTGCATTGTCCCCCTGCTACACCCGACACTGCCCCTTCCACCTGTGGTGTGTGTGTGTGTGTGTGTGTGTGTGTGTGTATCTAATCTTGAACACAATGAAGGTATAAAGAGCGAAGGAAGTGATCAAAGTGTTGACCCCCAGATACTTAAAACCCAGAGTAACTTTAATGCTAATATAATGAAGGGTTTAAGTCATAATAACACTAGTACGTTTTTTATAACTATTAATAATGAACAGAAGAAGAATTTCTAAAATTGAGTATTGTATTACAAATGTGAAGAAATTGCTCCACTTTTTTAAAACTTATTTAGCAGCCTTAACATTGACCAGGAAGGCTAAGACAATTATCTTCGATCTTTACACTTCACAAAAGGATATCAGGCTGATCTCAGGCTCCTGAGGATTATAATAGATGCAATTTGGATGTTGATCAACCCAAGCCTCAACAAGATGGCCACGCATACAAGCTGCAAACATTTCAGAAATCATCCGATATTGACTCAAAGGACGACTGAACTTCAAAGTCCTTCAAACAGAATCAAAGTGAAAGTTGCACGGAGATCGGTATCTGTCTGCGGTTGCTACCCTGCATCATTTCCCATCCCAAATGACCTTTCAGACGTATTTGTATCCGTTATTAAACTCGGTTAAATAAGATCACCCTTACAAGAGCATGATGTAAACCAACTAAAATTGTTAGAAAGAGTGCTTTGAGAGAAAAGAACAAAAGAGAAGGGAGAGAAGTTGAGAACATAGATTTATCGCGTCTCCTCTGTGCGATATTGATTTCAAAGGTAAAGTTGTAAGTGAAAGACACAGGTTAGAGCAGAAGGACCCCTGTCCTCACTATGTTGTGTGTGTGTGTGTGTGTGTGTGTGTACAGTATACATGTGCATGTGTCTCTCGGCAGACCCAGATGGCAGGCGGGCAAGGGGGAACTTGGGCCAAGTGGACAGGAAGCCGTAAAGGAGAGTTCTGGTTACGAGGATCAGACGGTGGGTCGAACCCTGCTCAAAGCTACCGCCGCTACCGTACTCAAGGTGTGGGTTACACTCCTGGACACGGGGGGACAACACACATTCTTGTATGTAAGCTCCCCAAAGGATACTGTGCCGGTGTGTGTTCGCATGTGAGATTGTGCGTTTGTTGGTATCCTAATTAACATGCAGAGGCAAATGTGCACACACACATGCGCGCGTTCAGTCACACACAAACTCTCACACGCCCCGCCCCACCCCCTCTTCCACCAAGCAGATCCACTTAAAAGGGCTCGTATCAATTGTCAACGGCCATGTTTAGTTGTTTAGGCCCCTTTTCTGCACTGATGAGGACCAGACCATGGAAAATGCAACCACCCATTAGCCACATGTTGCTTCTAATACTGACCCAATAAAATGCTGTTCCCCCCCCTGCCATGGAGAGTTCATCGGGCCCACCACACAGAGAGAGAAAGACAGGAAACAAACAAAAAAGAAAAGGCAGCAAAGGGAGGGATGTGGTGACGGACAGAGAAGAGAAGAGGGAGGCACTTGCAAATAAAGATGTAACAGTGTCAAAGAAAGAGGGAAGCGCATGGGCCTGCTGCTAATTTCCCGCCCTGAGTGCAGTAATCTGAGGGGAAGATTAAGGTGAAGGAGTTATTCTTGACTATTTTATTAAGAGGTGCTTTAGGCGCTGGAAGAAGGGGCTTTAGCGCTCCTCCAGCAGCGTGCCATACAATACAAGACAAACATTTGCTGTTATTTCACCAAAGTACTCTCAGATGTGCTGCGTAGAGGCCTTGCCTTTCGCTGCAGAGGAACTTGGCATCAAAGTTCCTCTGCAGTTCTCTGAAAACAAAAATCTGCCCCTCTTTTCCGAAGGTCCTGCCCTGTGCCTGCGTCCCGACAGATAAATAGCGAGGTGTCAAAAGACAGGACGGCAAACCTCACACCTAGTTTTAATTAAAATGGGAGAGCGTGGAGGAGCAGAGAGAGAGAGGGACGCATGAATCTGTCCCTAATATTAGGAAAGAACTGTCAGAGGCAAAGTGTAATTTGAATACTGACATTAATACTGTACATAGTTGTTATAGTAATGTAGCATTATTTGCCTCACTGTTAAAAATTAAGTTTTAGTCTCTAGAAATGTGTAAAATATCGACGTAAAGAAAAAGAAAAACAAGCCAAAACTTGTTACAAATTCATTTTTAAATTCCACAGCACAAATAACCCAAAAGCTCTAAGTTCTACCTCACAAACAAGTCTTAGAAAAACAGTTTTTCATACATTGCTGTATATATATAACAAAAAAAGTTTTAAAATGGAACCACGGCCGGTGACAGGCCAGCAGCAGCCTCACCCACCTGCCTCTTTTGTTTGCTTTGTCACTGCTTCACCGTGCCATTCTTAAACACTTACTGCTCTTCAGTGCTGTTGAAAAACAAGATGCCTCTGTCAGTGCATGTGTGTGTGTGTGTGCCCCTGCGCTCATCCAAGTGAGCTTTTACTGCATTCAGGGAAATGAAGAGAAACACATTTTCAAAGCCAACGTGGCGCTAAAACAAAGAAATAACAGTAAAGCTGCATGTCTTCAGTCCCTCCACCCAACGACATGCAGGTCCCAGAGTTCTGACATTTGTTGGGAACAACATCTCCCCATTAAAACAGCTAAATTGTCGTGTCTCAAAAACCTCAGGAACTTTGAGTTGAACGGTCAGCGCGGACAGACAAAAACCACAGAAGTGGCCGTTTAAACCACTCATAAAACACAATTCAGAAACTTCTTCCTCTTTCCTTTTCTGTACTCGAAAGAGAGGATGTGGCTAGACTTGATGAGGAGAGAGTTGGAGAGGGAGGGACACATCAGACTAGAGACATTCTAAATGTGCCCTCTCAGGATTTAGATGATTGAAGTCAAATCAACTGATTCAAATCTTTTTCAGATCTTTTTTAAAACACAAATGCTAAATGTCTCGCCCAGTGATGCTTTTGTAAAGTCACCATTTTCTTAATCAATACAGAGATAAATCCATCATAGTATGAAGGAAGATATTAATAATGAATCCACCGACCGTACCACCACGTCCACAGCACAAATCAGACACAAGACATGTTCAGTGGCCCAAGATTAATGCTCTTCTTTAGCAGTGGGACTCATTTAAATGGGGGCAAATTCATGCACATTCTCTATCAAATGAACCAACATCAAACATCACCAACTGATACCCGAGAGGGGACTTTCACTTGAATGTCTAGATGATCCAACTTCCAGTTGATGGTCGTTACGGTTGAGACCGACAAGGAAGAAGCAGCCCAGTTCATGACATCATCCTAGTCCTATAGGTGATGATGTGTGAACTGCAAAGGGAAGGGCAGCTGTGGCTGGGAAATGGCAGCAGCAGAGAGATACTCACGATGTCCAGACTAGATGGCAGACAACGTTTGAGACAAGATGCAATTGTCATTGAAAAGAAGTAGGATTAAAAGAGTTGTGCTTTATAAAATAAGAACAAAAGTCACAATAGCTGTTGGTTTAACACATCGTCACCTTTAGTTTTGATGGGAGCCACAGACACTTTTTACATCTCCTTAGATAAAACATTAAAAGCTAGTTCAAGCATTTCTTAAGCCTGCTGGGGCATTGACCTACGAATTCAAAATCCTGGCAGCAGTAACGTTGTTTGTATATTCACTAAGGTGAACTAGTCTCAGTCTTACAATCCAAAGCCAAACTCTGCTACACTTGTGTAACTGGTCTGGGTGTGTGCAGCTCACAGTAACACCCATTGCCTCCGTCTGCGTTGTGTTGGAGTCAACACAGGACATGCATGCAACCACGGCTTTGCTGAACAGGGATTTCTTTTGTCTGTTTTTTTTTTTGTTTTACTGCAAAGAGTAAAAATAAAAACTGCAAATTACTTCAAACGTCTTCTCTAAAAAATCATGGAAGACTGACAATCAGCCTACACACACGTCAGATAAGTAGAACAACAAGAAAAGTTGACTCACTAAAATATTTGAGATGTTTTCTTATTGTATAGATCCAGTCTATTTCACGAGTTTAAATTGCAAATATCTAAATATGATAATCAAACAATATAATTATGAAATACTCATTCTCATATTTAACGCAACACTTTTCTGTCTGGACTCTGGTGAGCCTGTGTTGTGCTGAAAAGCTCTCTTTTTTTTGTCTTGCGTGGAGAACACACAATTAGACTGACGGGCCGAGCACTTTGCCTTTGGGACACTGAGCATCCCAGAGACGCAAGCTTGTAATAGAGCTATTTGTTTTCCTCAGAAAGCTGTCCAAATGCCCTCGCTGGGTTCGCTAGACTGCACAAAAGGCGAGCTATGAATTGGTCAAATCCACTGGGGCAGGTTATTGATTAGGCCTACGGCTAGTACAACGCAAATATGCAACTAAATTAGATATTTGTGTCCGTGCGTGTGTGTGTATTTGTGTGTGTGTGTGTATGTGTGTGTGTGTGCATTACTGTGGCACTATATCAACTTAATCTGCATGAACCACTGGTCAAGTTTTCCAAACCAAAGACCTCTAATTGCAATGCAATGTTCAGCTGTCTCTCTTTTAACTTTGCAAGATCAACCATATCAATTAGTGATTTTAAATATTTAATGTTAAGAGAAAAACACCTTTTTGTTTCTGCGTTAACAACATGTTAAACAAGGTTGCATTTAGGATGAGAACTGCATACGCACACTAGATGTACTCTTTTTTCAAATTAACACATCCAGTCGCCTTAGGGGGCAATTTGGGTTTTGTGATGGGTTAAGGGATACTTCGGCAAACACAAACAATCAAATACTGTATGTAATGGACTATAGATACATACAAACATAACGTTCCACTGCCTCCCTCATCTCTTCCATTTCTTGCTCACATCCACTGCCCTCCCTATCAGACATCTCCCTTTTCAACAAGAGCAGTTTGTCAGGGTCAGAAAGCAATTTAAAACCTCTAGTAATGAGAGTCAGAGAGAGAGAGAGAGAGAGAGAGAGAGAGGGAGAAGTTAAAGTGTGGGAGAGAAAGGGAGATGAGGTAGTGGGGCGGAGAGAAGAAGAGGATGAGGAAGGAGGGAGGGGTAGGCTGGGGTGTCAGCCATCAAAGCGGGCCAGGAGAAAAGAAGGCCAGGTGCTGGTTGTGGGAATGTGCCGTCCATGGTTCCAGGGACCAGAGAGCTGGTGGGGGCTGCGAGGGGGGGGGGGGGGGGGGGGGGGGGGGGGGGCAGGGTGGTAATTAGCCAAGCCTGGAGGAGAGAGAGGGCCCTCCAGGGCCCGCGGGGATAGCCCCTCCGAGAGGATACCATTTGCACTTCTACAGGAGCCGCCAGCCCCGGGCCACAAAGAAGGGGAAAAGGGGAACTATGGCATCCTTTATCAGGCCCGACAAAGACGCCGCATCTTTTCAAAGGAGACCGGAGAGAGAGAGAAACTCCAGTGTTCCAGAGAAGGAGGGGAAAAAGAGAGGGGAAGAAAGAATCCGAGGACTGGTCAGGAGAGAGAGACACAGAGAGAGATGCCAGTGTGTGGGTTGCAAAGCGGGACAGGAGGTTATGGTCATACGGTGACCCCGTCAGTCCGCTGAGACATCAGAAATTCACTAATGTCCCACACACACACACACACACACATACTTAGATAACACAGAAAGCTGAGTTACACAACTATATTCCCAGAGCATAAAAACTGAAAACAACACTACGTTTTTTTCTTAACATTTTTTCATTTTACATCTCAGTTCCCATCAGTTTCGGATAGATGCCTCTATAACCAAAAGAAACGTTTTGGTGGTTCGGTTTGCTTTGCATTTCATCTCGCGGGAGCTAAGTAGAGTCAGTGGATAAGGAGCCAAAATGGCCACTTTCTACCTTTGACATTATCAACGAATCTTAAGAGTTTTGCCCTCCTGTAGCGCGAGGGAAAGTGGAGGTCATTGACATTACTTTTACCTATTACCTTTGGAGTACGGCAGCACAGGGGGGGGGTGAATGGTGGCCTTTGAGGCTGTGAGGCTTTGTGCTCCCCGTTGGAGAGCAGCCTGACAGCCTTAGCTGAGTGGGGGCCAAAGGTCAGACAGGTCATGTGATAAGGCATTTCAGACCTGCATATAGGGCCCCAGACTGAAGACCCCCCCCCCCTACACACACACACACACACACACACACTTTTTATGTGTCTCTCCTCTTCTCTTCTTTTCTCTCTCTCTCTCTCTCTCTCTCTCTCTCTCTCTCTCTGGACACAAAATGCCATTTGTTGTCCGTCAGTCAGTAGCACAGGGCCAGGGTCGGGCCCGGTGCTGAAAGCTCCATTCACACACCCTCTCACCCAGGGATGTTTTTGCAATTCAATATTTTCACACGCAGGCAGCTTCATCGTTACTTTGGAACCGTACACTTGGCAGGATGAGGCTAGGGGCCTCTGGGACAGAGGGGCTGAGAGGTGGAGGAGAGGGGGTCAGCACAGAGGAATCCTAGTGTCGGGAGGGGATGGGCCTGCGCCGGCTAATGGGCCATCTTGAAATGTTTTAGCCAAGAACCCTCCAACACCTACACACACAACCACACACACACACACACACAAACAAGTGTACGCACACATACACACACACACACATTCTGCCCTACTCATCGCTTCACATCCAATCTGACTCCAGGTTAACAAGGAGAGCTCTGACTTCCTTCATAAAAATCTCTGGGCGAATACAGCCACACTATCCTGCCAGGGACAGACCTCTCTCACACCGGACATCTTTCTAACCCACACCTCGAATATACAGTCAGTGAAAACCCAAATGGAAATGGCTGTACATCTATTTGAGCAACATGTCTGTACGTAGTATCTCTAAGTATGTTATGACGAAATACAGCAACTTCAACATTAGACAATTGAGAAGTGTTTTGAGAAGATGTACTTATTTTTTAACAAGTACTACCAGATCAGACAAGAAGTAACAGGTCAGAAATCCATCAGAGAACAAAAGTATCAACTCCATGGAAATGTGCCTCATTTAAGCCAAACAATTTCAGGAGATTTGTTCCAATTCCACAACTGTAACACCTAAGGATTTGTTTAGCATACAGAGTGGCTGAGGTAAATGGAGGGCCTGCAATGAGAGGGAGCTCTTAATATATTTATCCTGTGCGCCACACTCTAGTTAATGAAATTAAAGCACACCAATAGTGGGCCTTTGTCCCTGGGGAGTTCAGTAATCAACATGCCACCAGTTTTCATTTTGTATGAAAATAAATGGCAGCCGGTGATATGGGCCTAATTATGTTGCACCGGGGAGGAGCTGGGTGAGAAAAGAAACTTGCAGCGGTGATGTAGCGGAGCCAATTTCCATGGACAGCAGCGCTCAAGAGAGGCGGTCAAATAAGCAGAGGCATTCATCTGGGGACCGGTGTCCCGCTTCCACTCTCTCCCCCTCTCCCTCCTTCTCTTTCTATCCATCATACTCACAAAGAAAGTTAGCCAAGTATTAAACAAATAGAGAACTGGTGAGCCCTACGCACTAGCGCCTGGCGCAGGGTCACTGGATAATGACGGCTCAATTACGGTGAATCTCCTTGTACACTGCACCCCCCCCCCCCCCCCCCCCCAATACAATCCCCACAGCCTCCCCACCCAGCGCGGCAAATTTGTCAAACTCAACCAAAACGATGGGTCTGACAGTGTAATCGCTAACCGTCCCCACCGACATGAAAGGGGTCTTTATCTGGCCAAATCAAAGAACCTGATCTCTGAGAGAAAAAGGGTGGGTGGGTGTGGGTCGGGGGGGGGGACTGGAGAAGAGAAACGTCCCCGCTCGGCCCCCGTGAGACGCGGAGATGCCTCTAATCCGCTTTAATGAGACACCGCCTGCCCATCTTTGTGGTAATGACGAAGCAGAAGACGGTGAGGGAGGAGTGTGAGAGATAGAAGTGAAGATGGAGCCAAGGCTTAGAACTGGCGGCCTGATGAAAGGGGAGGCAGGCAGAAGGAGTTTAGAGCCACGCTGCTGTTGCTGCTACACAACAGTCGGTTCCTGAGACAGACAAACAGCCCAGGGGACAGAGCAGTTTGTCTGCTTATCATATCTGGACAGGATGAGCCACTATCAGCAGTGCCCGATTGGGACTGGGACTGGGACTGGAGGGTGTGTGTGTGTGTGTGTGTGTGTGTGTGTGTGTGTGTGGAGAGATGAGCTATAATATGTGAAACACATCAGAAGAAGAAAACTTTTGAGGAAAATAAATCGTTTTGTTGAGTGCTATTCCCTGAGATTAAAGTGTCACATTTCACTGTGTGTTGATAACCAAATGTATTCGTCAGCTGGTCAAAAGCGTTCCTGCATTTACTTTTGGCTTCAACACTTACTTCTGTACAGACGTTGATCAGACAGCTTTAGCCCACCAGCTGAGAGCATTAGCTAATTCTAATGCTGGTCAGTATTAATAGGAAAAGACTCCAAAGTCAATACATATCATTATATAGCAATTGTCAATCACCTTTCGAACCAATGAACCGTCTTCCACTGTCGTGCATTAGACTGAACTGTGCACGTGAAACAACTCCTTTAGTAATTATTTTATAGCTTCCTCTGAATTATTAATGTGGACAGCAGAAATGTGCAAAAAAACGATACGATTATAAGGTCGTCATTGTTGAAAAAAAGTTGAAAAATGATAATATTAAATTGTTGCCCAACTCGCGTTAATTTGACGCAGACATTTTGTCTTCACGCCAAAATTGTACAGAGAACAGAGCGCACGGCGTGAACAAAAGAGGGGATAACAAAAAGGACAGGACGTTCAGGAATTGGATGAAAGGAAAAGAGCAGGGTGAGGACAAATGTCGTAATAAAAGGAAAGAGAGAGAAACGGGAGAAAGTGAGCGGGCTAATACCAAACAAATCGGGATTAGACCCAGATAAGACTAGTCACAATGCAAGAGGGAATCATGAGGGCTGCTAAAACACGCTAATTAGGGACTCGACACATTTGCCCCTTGTTTTGCAAACAACACACACTGTTTGACAGCGGGAGGTGCACAATCAGACACACAGAGAGATAATCATTTAGCGTTAATCAGTACACTCAAGAAGTAAGGATGAGGTATTTCCTATGGGATGACTCCAGCAGTCGTGGTGTATTCTTAGCCCTGAGAAGCTGGATGGAGTCCTATAGACACGGCCCGGCAGTGGAGGGACGTAACTCGATAAGCAGCCACAGGTCAAGACAAAATGCATTTAGCTGCAGTGTAATGGCTTTTCATTTTTTTTTTTAACCCGCCTTTTTTCGCCAACACATGCCGCTGCTATTTTTAACAAGACCCTGCCCCCATCTGCAGGCTGAAAACGGAGGGTATGAGGAGAGACGAAAAACAGGGGGCTGCTGAAAAAGAAAACATCAGGGATACATCTTAAAAGTCTCTCAGGCATGCCACAGTCTCGCCAAACGATCGGGAGATTGCTGTGTTTTTAGAAACATGGCGAGTGAGGTCATGGTGCGAGGCAGAAAGAGGCATGTATTTGCCAACTGGATAATGTGAGGTCAATGTATCATTGGAATGAATGGGATTTAGAGCCATGTGCAAGAGCTTAATGCAATGGTATTTGTATGTCAACTCAAAATTTGACTTCGCCAGCATGAGACCAGGCAGGAAGCATGGGGCTAAAACGTGTGTGTGTGTGTGTGTGTCTACGAGTGTGTGTGTGTGTGTGTGTGTGTGTGTGTGTGTGTGTGTGTGTGTGTGTGTGTGTGTGTGTGTGTGTGTGTGGGTGCCTGTGTCCAGGTGTAAGAGGTGTCCACCCATCGCTGTGCCAAGGTCAAAGCTCAGAACAGTGAAGGGACCTCCAACAACTGTATGGTACACACACTGATTCTCACAGTCTCACTCACACAAACACACACACACACACACACACACACACACCATATACACAGACACACACACACGTATTTAGCCAGCCAAGAGTGCCAGCTCCTGCTGTTTGGATGACATTTACACTCAACCTTTCTAGTTTGTGATTGATTGGGGTTAAATCCTAACATTGCCCAAAAATCTGTCACCACTAAGGTGTGTATGTGTGTGTGTGTGTGTGTGTGTGTGTGTGTGTGTGTGTGTGTGTGCGTGCGTGCATTTGTGTGTGTGTGTATCCAGGATCCATCTGCATTAGTGTGCATGTACTGTATGGCTTCTATGTGTGCAAGCACATGTGTCACAGAGCTAAGGAAAGCCAGTCAAATGTTTTCAAGCCTTCAGTGAGTCTCAGTTGACATTAAAGTCACTGTGACCTCAACACTCTGCTTGAGTTGCAGTTCCTGCTCAATCCAAAAAAAACGAAAGCCAAAGCTTTGTCTTTATTTCCATTTCTTGAATTAGAGAGTATTGGCCTTTTATCAATTCAAGTAAGCGCAATACTGATTATGGATTATTCAATAAAGTTCCCCCGAAACAAAAAAACAAACATTTTAAAGTTGCAATGGAGAATGATTCAAGACTCTTTGGAGGATCACAGGTATTTTATAATGCCTTAAACAGCTAAATGATTGATAACAGCCTCATACTCACAGAAGGGTATTGAGGGCTTTTCTGTACTTTGTAGGCACACTGGGATTCATTCAGGAGTCATACCAATGTCCACATTTCTGAATTATTTTCACATTGCATGGCACCTGTACTTCTCCAGATTGGAGACGTCTCTTTTGGGACACATGGCCAAAACAGCAGCAGCGGTGGCGGCGGCATATTTACAGCAGCAACTGACTGAATAACAATAAAAGCATTTCCCCGGAGATAAAAGACTGTCTCACACAGCGTTCAGGGGGGAAAGATGGAGTCAGTGATAGTGAAAGAAAACATTAAAAAGTTGGCAGTGGAACAGTCGTAAAACGGACTATTTAAAAAAGGGTAATATCCCATTTGAACTATGCTTCCATAAAATGAATCATCCCTCTTTAAAGCTTCAGAATTCAGGTAATTCATAGAGTAACTATTCTTTGTATAGTAAATCTTCAGTGAATTCCCGACATAGGTGGAAGAGAAAATACATTTTACTTACGGCTGTTTCAAAGAGCAGAACTGAGACTTCAGACTACACCGTCCTCCACATTACAGGGAATACTTTACTGTGGGTCGGCTCTCACAGCAAATTTGAAGATATGGTTATAAAACGCATCTTTATTTGTATCATATTATATATTATGTGAATCAAATGTTGACCAAATGTTACTGAAACTGACAGTGGCTTGCCATTGAACTAACTGTAACCAAAACCTATACTTATCCAACTTCTTCCTGCAACAAATGAATATGTTACAAATAGGTACATTTACGGCTGTGTTATGAATAAAAGTGCCTTTTGGGGGTTTATGACTAAACACATGTCCATGTCATATATCTGAGAATGCAGTTGCCTTTAAACAAGTGCAGTGCAAAGGTATTTCACTGG
Organism: Pholis gunnellus; assembly: GCF_910591455.1. Classification (NCBI taxonomy): domain Eukaryota; kingdom Metazoa; phylum Chordata; class Actinopteri; order Perciformes; family Pholidae; genus Pholis; species Pholis gunnellus. Next base: position 16,777,458 of record NC_136536.1, on the reverse strand, counting down.
AAAAAGATTAAGAACCAGCCCTGGAAATAAATATGGAAAGAAGACTATGAGCGTCACTGCTCACAACACACACTAAACTGTGTATGTGCACACACTGGGATGAGGAACTCACATCCCACAAACTTCCATAATCAAGCACTTATGCAGCATATGTGGCCGTGCCAAATGTGGACTGATGCAATTAGTTCGGCTACACAATTTTTCAATCCTTCAAAAATTGACACAAATGATCCTAAAATATGTCCAAATGCTCCGAAAAAAAAAAAAAAACTCCTCAACAGCATTTAAAAGAAAGTAAATGAAGCGTTTCTGTATTTAAAAAAAAAACAGATTTTATAAAAAATCACTGCAAAGCAGGTGGTCTTCCTGATTGGATGGTGACGAGTATTTCTGAGAACTGGAAAAACAAAGATTCACAAGACTGTGATCATCATAGCGGTCACAGTCTGTCATTTTAGACAAAGACCTAAAACTGCAAAACTGGTGTTGCCTGATCCAGAGCGCTGCTAAGATCATCCACATCATCACACACACAAATGCAAATGGCTCTGTGGAGCCACAAGAGGCTCAGGTTTCCCACCGTGTTTTATCTAGGAGAGGTCTGCAGCAACAAAATCAAGATCTCACAGGTATTTTCATTTTGCATTATGTCTGACGAGACTGACATTCAAATTAAAATAATGAAATTGCTTTGAGTCTACAGGCACTGTCGGCTAATCATTAGCCTTCATCAATTAGCGACAGCATGAGTAACTGAACTTGTTTATGCTGCAAAGAGTCTGTGGGCTCACTGATGCTCTAACTTTAAAATAAAAGTAACTAAAACTGGGACATGTCGAGTTTGATAAAAAGTACACAAAAAGCAGCCAATGAACTGCAGCCTCATACCAAACAAGACACTGACACATTACATTTCCTCTTCGTTTGATGATCCTATCATTTTTATGTTCAGGCTCTAATCTGTGAACATGGAGGAGTGCTATCTGACACACATTACAGCTGCATAGCAGTTAATACATGGGAGCATGCACGGGACCCTGAACGTTTAGCCAGAAGTTCAACATAGCTACCATTGTTGGTTTTAAAGTGTTATGGGTTGGGTTTTATTACTTCTGTCAAAACATCAGAAACTGTTGAGCCAGGCCAAGTTCATGACTGGGAGTCCATCTAATAGCCTGAGGGGCATTTAACACAAAGATCAATAGGATATCTGCTAATTAGTATATATAGGCCAGAAAGAGAGAGACAGACAGAGGGGGGAATGATACGGAAACTGTCAGAACCTGTGTGAATTCTGTTCAGTGTGGTGGGTAAGGAAAGGGGTGGGGGTCATTTTGGGCAAAATCAGCAAAAAAAATAAATATTTTGTTAAATAAAACTCGCGTGCGCTATAGCTTTCATTTATTGACTCGATAATGCAGCCGCAGTAACTGAAATAGGTTTAGAAAATCAATGGCGTGTGTGAGTTGCGGTCAGAATCAGTGTGGATTGAAAACCTTCCGGTTTCCCCGAATGTGTGCAAAGCTGTTACACGTTTTTATTTTAATGATATTTCTTTAGGTGTCTGTGGAGACGTTATTACGCGGCTGTGCGCGTGTAGTGCGAGAGAGCAGCGTCTGTTTTTGTGTGCGTGCGTGTGTGTATTTGTCTCACCTGTGCACTTAAAAACACCGGCAAAAAAAAAATTTTACACTCAACTGGACATTTTAATTGATCCAAAACCAATTTGAAGCTATGGGCTCAGCAGCGTTGCACAATGAAACAGCCTTCTGTAACGCACAGAAATAACCTACACAACAGATATGGACTGAGCTATAGATGAACTCAATTTGAGCAAATTCGCTTATTCATCGTCACTTTGCTGTTGTATTCTCTGCTGGATTGCTTATCGATTTATTTGGCTCGGATACAATGAGACGTGGTGCAGGGCGCAAATGTGTCGGATGATTTCCTCTTTATTAAAAGTATAGGAAAAATAAAATGTAACATTTTAAAATTCACAATAATCCATTCATACTAATGTAGAGGGAACATTGGTCCAGATAAAAATAAAAACAATACAACAGGTAAACGGTGTATAACAAAAAAAAAGAAAAATAATACATGCGTGGAACAGAGCAAGAAATGTAATGTCTGTTTGTTTTTTAAAACCCAATAACACTCACTTAATCCTGACCCCCCAAAGCATGATGTAAACAAACCAGAACGACTGCATACTAATCAAGAAAGCACACTCATATTCATATTCTACATGCGGGTGTCACAAGTTGCTACAGAGTGGACTTTGAAGTGTACGTGTGCTATCTACCGACAGAAGAAAATATACACGAGGGTTAAAAATAAATGACAAAGCATCTGGTGAATATTGCTGTGGGCCTGCAGGAGAGTATTTCTCCTTAGCACCGGAAAAAAAAGGAGGGTGGAATACACTCCCACGCGTCGCATTCAAAAGTTGTGGGCCTGCATGTTTTGAATGTGAAGAACACGATATTTTTTTCCCATGTCTGCTCTGTTTCTCTCTCCTGCCGCTGCAACACAACAGATCTGAGGCCTCTGGGTTGCGGAGGTTTCCAGTTGTCCGATGTGAGCGAGCTCAAAGGCAGGTATTTGAGTTCATTAGCACCCGGATCAACAGACTATCAAGGCTGTTTAGAGATCGAGACCAAGTGCAATTACTGGCAAGAAGCAGAATCCTCGACCTGTTTAAGTATTTTCCCAAAGTAGCCCATTTAGAGTTTAGCTTTTCCTTCCGTTAAACGGGGACTTGATCCATGGGCACCAATAATGGAGCACATGCAAGAATAATAAGGTTATGATAACAAAAACTAGACTGCAAAAAAACAACCTGTTGGTTTTTCTTTTATTCTTATAATTGATCTGAATGCATGCGAGCTGAATCTCTCACTGAACATTTAATAATAATCCTAATATAGAATATTTAGCAGTTCTGAAATAGGCTGCAAACTCGACTGAAATAAACACGTTTCAGGTTTGTTTTAAAAGCTGTGCAAACATATTTAAATCACTTAAGGTCAGATACGTGAATACCAGTATTTTTTAAAGCCTGAATTATATGTGGCATAAAGATCAAGGTTCACGTTGAATTAACAGGGCCAGTGGTTTTGGCAAAGTTACAACGTTTTTTAAAGGCCTGTAAACATGAAATCAAGCATGCCCAAAAAATATATAGACATAAAAATAATAACAAGAAGGCATATGTATTAATTATTTTTAATTAAAATTGTTCTGAAACAAGATATATATACACGGCTAATTATGGTCTGTATTTGAACTATATATTTTCACAAAACAACTCGAAACTCATTATGAGTAAAATATAACAGTATTAAAACATTACAAAAGTAAATGCCAACAGGCCAAAATAAAATAAAGCAACGCCCTTTCAAATGAATTGTGGATAAAAAGCAGATTGACCCACATAATTAGCCGTAGAAGACAAAATGCACTCCTGCACAATAAATAAAAGACGGCGCAAATAAAGGCGACCGATAAATCAAACCACCAACAATAAACACAATGTAAAAAAAATACAAGCTCCCTTTCCGACAACAAAGTAGCCCTACTCGTGTTCACAAAACTGAATACATGAATGTTCCGTGTGACGCGAGCAGCAGTCCACTAAGAAGTGGTATGGGCGCTTTCTTGCACAAGACGCATTATTGATTGGCATTTCCCTGGAGGAGGAACCAGTCGGCGGCAGTCCGAGGGGCCCCGGGACAAAACAAAAAAAAGTTGCCGTATGAGAGAGATATTCTACGGTTCAAGCGGGATCGACCAAAAATAAACTGCATTAAAACATTGCTCTCTTTCTTTCTAAATTCACACTCTGGCGGTTCCCCTTTCGCAGGCGAGCGAATGAGCGCGCTCAGCTCGGCGCGAGCTCTGCAGCAGAGCCACAGCGCCCACTATTTCAAAAGCCGGGAACATGATTTCACAGGACTTGGACCGGCTCTATGAACAAAACAAAAAAAGTTACTATCCGTTTCGACAACTTTCTTGGTAACTTTCGGGAAACGATTCTGCGCCTCCGACAGCCGAAAAAGAGCAAAAACTACGAGCTCGAGCTCTGATTCGGACGGCAGTGTTTCTCTCGTGCATAGATTGGAGTGTAATCAGCTAAAAGCACCAGCGGCGATTCTCATCACACATTAAACTTTCTGACACGGAGAACCAGCGAAGACGAGACCGCAGCATGCGGAGGAACGAGGCTGCGCAGCCGGAGCGGGACACATTTTTTTTTAATATAGCAGAAAAGTTAACTGTGGACAAAGAGTCGCCCCCCTCCTCTCTTAAGGACATGGCAAATGACAGGGACACATTGGACATCCACACAAACACGAGTTTGGAGCCGGCGGCTGAAAGCGATAAGAAGCGGAAAAGGAAGACCTACTTTTTGCCAGTTTTCTCGCCCTCGCCTTGGATCTCATCTTGTCGGCTTGTAGATTCCTCTCGTCGTCCTCCGTGAGCCCAGAAGCAGCAACAACACTATCTTCATCTCACCAGCATTGTCAGTTTGGACACCTTCGCACATGCGCACAGGCCATTCAATCTGACACCCTCGCCGGGGCCAAAAAACTTTCCAATGTATTCATCATCATCACTTTTTTTTGTCCTATCGTCTCCCCTTTAGATCACTTATCTCTTCCCCTCCTCCTCTTCCTCCTCCTCCTCCTGCTCTCTCCTCACCATCTCACCTTCCCTCCCTCCCCCCTTGCCACCCCCTTACCCTCTTCCCCCTCCTCACCCCGGCACCCCCCCCACCCACCCACCCCATTCAGCTCCTGCCAGCACCTCCTTGAATTTTTACCCCTTTAACAGCGAGAACTTGGTTTTCTCCAACCGGCGGTGGACACAGTGAGGTATGGTGAGGTCAAGGTCGTATTATAACTGGAAATTTACCTGAATTTGTATCAATATTATTATTATTAGTATGCTATTATTTCTTTATTCATCATTTATTATTTTTTTATGTTGTTATTTTATTGTACTATTACATTTATATTTTTTGTCATAAAATGATATAATTGCCTTTCTGAGTTTACAGAAACTTTGTCTTTAGGTCTGTTGACGCAGCTGATGTGCCAAAAAGTGCTCGAGTTGCAGAGGTTATTTTTAACTTCATTAATGCATATGCAGGCGTAATAGGTGCAAGACTCGATTGGAGTTGCACTTTACGGACTATGACTCGGTTGTGTGTGTGTGTGTGTGTGTGTGTGTGTGTGTGTGTGTGTGTGTGTGTGTGTGTGTGTGTGTGTGTATGCGCGCGCACGTGTGTGTGTGTGTGTGTGTGTATGTGTGTAAACCTTGTTGCCCTTAGGACAAGCAGCGGCCAGCAGCCGTTTGACGCTTCCATGGAGGCTCCACCAGCAGAGTCCGTACCGGCCAGAAGCCGATAGACTTTTCTTTTACCCACCTTTCCTCTAATGTTCACATTTGTAATTTGCAGCAGTTATTTCTTGGAGATGTTTGTGTTCGCTGTTAGCGCCACTGTGCCGCGTAAAGTCACCTGAACGAAGGTGGATAGATGACACACTTTCTCTTAGTAAGTATGACTTTCCCCTTGCACCTGTTTGTTTGTTTGAGGAGAACACCTTTACGTTATCCAGCACTCTGATGAAGCCTGACGGACTGCAAGGTAATTGTTTTAACTTAGAAAAATGTATTTATTCAAAAGGAAAAGTACATAATTAAGCAGCAATATTTTTGACTTGCTTATATGTTAATATTGAAGTTGCAATTTAGGTAATTTACTGAAGTTATTAGTCAAATGGGGAATTTTTATAACACAGTTATTAATCATATTTTAACTATTTTGCATTTCAAACGTTTAGGTCCTAATATATTTTATGGCTACCATAATAACAATAATAATAATAATATCGATATTAATTATACTAATAATCATAATAATAATTTGTATAATAATTATGATAATGCTAATAATCGTTGTTATTATTATTACTATTATTATTATACTTATTGCTATTATCATCATCATCATCATCATCATCATCATTATTATTATTATAATATTTGATTCATTTAATAATATTGTATTGATAGATTAACGTCTTATATTTTGTTATTGAGATATGGAATTACAACTTCTAAAAAGAAACGAAATGAGACTTGATAGAATACATTTGAATTGTATTATCTATAAAAATACAATAAAGTCCAGTTTGACTGATGGTGGTCGTCATATTCGTGTGGTGCCTGGACCCACATGCCATATGGGAATGGTTTCCGTCTAGTTTGGCGGAATAAAGGCGGCTCTATGTTGGAGCCTATTAAAGACCGGTGGTGATGGAGCAACTGCAGTCTGCTGGGAGAGCGGCAGGGATCAATTCTCTGCACACTAATCCCACCGCACTTTTATGCGATAGGTACTTCCATATCCACGTATACATACTAGTAATTATTATTATTTGCATTATTATTTATTTGCATTATTATTTGTAGCTATATTTCGTGCTTTTGCTGAACATCACGTTGGCATATAACCATTAAAAAAAAGTCGCGGTCTGCCTGACATTTCTTTGGTTTTCTTGCCTCTCGGTTGAACCGCAACCTTGTTGCTCATTATGATGCACGCGAAACAAGAATAGATTTGAATAAAGGCTCGAGTTAATCAAACGCGTCGCCTTTCAATATTGGACACAAATTGCCGTGGGATGTTTTCCCATGAGTTGCAGTAAAATGAATGGCGTGATCATTAATCAATAATAATCAGCAGTAATTAGCATACATTATCTGTATATTAGGGAGTTTGTCTTGGCATCGTGAGGCGAGAAGGGTTTATTTTTATTGGCTTTAAAGAGAGCAAGGACGCGTGTGAAGTGTGCTTGTATACCCATAGGGAGTGTGAAGAGTCAGGAGGTGGCCACCGTATTACAGACCTATAACATGTTCTTTGTAACTTCGTGTAAAAACACATGTAGTTCAAATACAGTAGCCTATCAACAGTTACATGTTTAAGTCACGAGCTCCGCGGCCTTTCAGGCAGCGCGTGAGGTGAGAGTGCCAAAAAACAGAGAAACGGGTCGATAATCGAAAAATAAATTATGAGAACAGCAGCGGTGTGCAAAGGTTCTGTTTATTCCCTCGGTGTCTGAAGGAAGCGTGGGAGCGGGGCGACAAGCTATCAATAATCCATTGTCCTAATCGATTGGCTCTATCGATACCGCGAAAACTGCAGAAAAAGGGCATTCAGCGGAACTTTCCCCCCAGTTTGTCGAAATTATTTCCATCATCCGCCGGACACGGTTCAGGCCAGGCCTCTGAATATGTCTCGCACATCAGCTCCGACAAATGATTTCACATGGTGCAACACCTTCTTAAAGGAGCAATTAACTCTGATTACGCTTGCAAAGAAAAGTGTTGCTCTCCGACACTGGCCCGTTGGGAAATACTTTTCTGCGTCATTTAAACGTCGACCTTTAACGGGGTTTTGTGGAAACGGAGAACGGCTGGGCAGGAAAACCTCGCGTTTTGGAATAGCCTATATTTGCTTTCCAGAATTGTGGGTTTTTTTCTTCTCTCTCTCTCTCTCTCTCTCTCTCTCTCTCCCTCTTTTTCTCTCTCTCTCTCTCTCTCTCTCTCTCTCTCTCTCTCTTTCTTTTGTCCTGCAGCTGGAGGGAGCGCATGAAGGCAGCGCCGCTGGCTCTGTCCCCGGAAGAGAGGTGTGCTGCTGCTGCTGCACTCGTGTTCAATCATCTATCGCTCCCGGTTTATTATTCCGTCTAATTAGGCTGAAGAGAGGTGGATTCATAATCGGCTGAAAGTGACAAACAAACGAAAACACTACGACCCAGTTCAATAAAATGCACATGCCAAGGCCTCTTGGTCGGCTCATTTGATTATCCTATTGTCTTCCCCTTATTGTTTAACCTGGAAACAGCTCAACTGCGCCTACAAAGGACATAGTTCGACCTACATTGTTTGTATGTCCAGATACTGTCTCCACGGCTCCTATATCACATATACGTGCAGGCATAACGTTTGCACATGAGGCCTATTCATGGCCCGTGTAGTTTAATTGCGCGACACAATTTGCGTCAAGTAACGGTTCAGCTTCCTTAATCTCATATTGATGAGGCGACGACGTCTTCACATCATCAGAGCTGAACTGACAGTATGGGCCATACAGCCTGACAGTTTCTAAAAAATAGCAGTCATGTTCGTATTTTTTTTTTTAGATACAAATAATATAACAAACCAACACCGTATTCACAACCAAAGTTTCAGTCGCAAAAGCATGCATAAAATATTTCAGAAAATTCCATCATAACCAAGAGGATAAGGTAACTGTACTTTACTTATAACAGTGTATGAGTTGTGCTACAATACAGGTACCATTTATTGTAATATTTAAAATGAAGAATGGTTTGAACGAAGTGAATTTCAGAACCTTACACAAATAATCAATCTACTCACCATCTTCATCGATGAAGATGTGTGTGTGTGGTGTGTGTGTGTGTGTGTGGGGGGGGGGGGGCTACAGAAGTTGATCACACTGTGGACTGGTGTGGTCAGACTGCGGTGACTGTACACTCCCTCCCACCCACTCCCACTCATACACACAGACACGCACTCACACACGCACGCACGCACGCACGCACTCACACACTCACACACTCACACACACACACACACACACACACACACACACACACACACACACACACACACACACACACACACACACACACACACACACAGGCGGCTGAAACCTAAGCTTTATCCACGCTGGAAAAGGCTTCGGGTCTCTGGATTAGACGTTACGCGCAGATAACATCGGCGCACATTAGATATGTGAAATGGAGCACCTCGCGGTCCAGCCTACGGATGAGGCGGGCCGGGGGAACTTCAAAAAGACGCAGCGGACCCCTTTGTGAGCGCTGCGAGCTTTGTAAATTTGCTAACTGCAATTCCGCCACAGTCGATGTAATGGGAGAGTAAACACGGTAACTAGCTGCGGCAGGGCGCTGGGACTTGCGTGGAGGCACGCGCTCATGTAGACGCAGGCAGGCTACACACACGTCGGTACAGACCATGTATGTTATTTGTATTTACAGTCTATGGTACAGGTGGCCGCCTGCACGACGAGGTAACGATGAACACAGCTCTGACATCTCAAACAAGAGACATGATTAACACTATAACAATCATCTCCACCACTGTTTTCTATCCACAGATCAATTAGAAAATCCCAATTTTCCTTTTTTAAAGTAATAGCTTGGAGAGGCACTCCACAGCAGGCCGCTGCCTCCTCCTCCCCTCTAATGGAGTCCTCAGAAGCGGTCACAGTGAAGTTGCCTTGGTAATTATTAGCCATTAATTGGGTTCAGGACCTTGTGCGTCTATGGGAAATGGGAAATCTGACCGCTAATCCAAGGCGTTTCTTTGGGACATTTTGCAGTGTTGTTAACACGCTGTCAGAGACAGACGGGCGCTGCGCCACAGCTACTGATAGCGGGAATATGAAGAGGTTAGAGGGCAGCGACTATACAGACACAGACACACTGCAGGAGGCCCGCACTGGAGAGCTACAGAGAAGCCAAAATATAAAATGATTCAAACGGGGCTATATGAGTGTGTTGGTTGGTCAGACAGATTGGTGGATTTTAAATTTGTCGATGAAAATTCTACAATTTACAGCAATTTATGCAAAATACAGAGGAGGGTAAACCTGGATATTTCGATTCAAATATTTTTGGCAAAACAGTTTTGGTAAATCTTATCCATCATTCTTTGTCAATTAGCTCCTAAAAGCACTGGTTAAATTCCCATATTTTCAGTGACAACTGCTGGCTAATTCTGCATGAAATGAGAAATCATATTTAATGGCACCAGTGAAAATTACAGGGTATCCGTAAATATATTTTGTTTTTACAATTACATCCAACGAATTATCAAACAGCATGTGGTTGAATTCCACAAACAATATTCGGTCCAAAGGAAAACTTAACGACCAACGACCAATTCGCAAAAATATAAACAAGCAAGATGCAAAGTCTGACTGGAATGTAGGTGTTCCTAAAAAAAAAATTAAAAAAAAAACGCCAAAGGATCCCGACCACCCCCCGTCCCACCATCATCAGTGTTGTTGTTTTTAATTAATCGCTCGTTAATGTCGCCATCCATTTCCCCGCAGATCATAGGAGCGAGGAGCCGACAACCCCGCCAAACAAATGCACATTAAAATATCGCCGGGAGGCTCGAGTGGAAATTACCCCGACGTAGAAATGACCTTAATATGATGTAATCAATCAAGCTGACTGCTGGGACACTGGGAATCACAATGTTAATCTTTTAGTTTGGAACAGCGGGGGTAAAATAGCCCGTCATATTTTACAACTCAGCCAAAGAGCACACGTTATGTTCAAGTTCAGTGACGCATGCGGAGAAAGCCTACTGCAACAAATAGGCTTTAGCCAACCGGAGGAAACAATATTTAGCGGATTTACAGGAAGGGCCACACATTCTGTGGCGCAGGCCGAAAGGCCTTTGGGCCTGTCTTTGTTACTGTTTTGTTTAAATATATCACCTCAGTATTTGTAACTTAAGGCAAAATAATAATAAAAAGGGAAGGCTGTTAATTTCAATATGATTCAAATGTCTGAAGTGAAATCATAAAATTGAGCTGGAGCTTGTCTACAATTTAGAAACAAATCACCAAACTAAAAAAAAAATACTTTCAGAAATATTGCTAAAATTATAATTTCTCCCAAGGTTTGGTCAAGATTCCAAGATAGACTATCATTTACTTTGACTTCATTCAAATAAAGACATTCATAAAACCATAAAAAATATAATAGATCAAATAAAATATAGTTGAGTCCCTTATATTACCGGGAATATTTATCACATTTGAATTAGATTACATTTTTAAAAATGCAGTCAAATCTAATGTAAAACAAGCCAGAATAAGGTTTCACGGGTCTTAAATGAAATGTTTTACATTAGTACATGAATGGAATAATGAAAAAATGAAAGGTAAGCAAATATGATGAAGGTAATGGACAAATCTAATACTATCCCAGAAATAAAGGCTGCTGTAGACGGCGATTCCCCTTGCCAAACTTGGTGAGCGCTGCATGTATTTTGCAGAATGAATCCAGCAGGTACCGACCACTGGTGCGGAAGTATTAACACCAAGAACATACACACAACTTGGCAGGCTACAAGAGGCTCATGTGGGCAGCATGAAGTGGCTGAGGCCGGTGCATGTTATCATTAACCACTGTGGACAGATAGAACAGGCCGAGCCCACAAGTGTCCATTTCACACCAGCCTGGCATGGCAGCGGGTTAGGACTCCTGAGAGCCGTCTGCCACAACTCAGCGGCCCTTTGAAGCACACCAGCTTCTGGGATTTCTGCTTCTCATCTTTGAAACAAACCCCCTTGAAGGTTTTCCAACCCAAGACTTGTCTTCTCACCTCCAGTAAGGATCCGATCTGGAATTTGTATTCTCGTCATGCCAGCTTCGCTGACTCTTTGGGCTTTGATAACACAGTGAAGCGTAGGGAAATGTGCAGTTACAAGGTGCAATGGAGAAATAGAGGTAGCTGTGTCCGTCACTAGTATACAGTCATGTACAATAGCTGTAAAAGCAGGACCAGATAGATTTATTATGATGAGGGTGACATCTGAACTGTATCACTGATTGAAATGTTACAGTCACTACAGTATGTTGCCCATTCAAAATCTGTATAACGAATAGAAAGTCACATGTATTATAAGATAAAAATACACAAACCCAACAAGCACAAGCACAACATATGTAAAGCTGAAAGACATCAGCAAGCCAAACAACCATAAATGATTCACAGCTTTAAAGCCAATGAAAAGGGAAATTCCTTCTCAGGTATACGGAACATATCTAGTTAGACTTCCAAACAGCTCCAGATCCCACAGTCTCCATACGACCACTGAAAACAGCCCCGATGTATTATAGTACTGTATGTGGGGAGTGACGTCACTGCAGCCAGCTACAGTGGGGCCCCACAACACAACACACACATGCTCATAATGGTGAAAACGCTTAGTGGGAGGGATGGGAAGGGCTCCGTTTCGGAGAGCACTTTCTCTGCCAGTCTTGAAGCAAACTCGATGCTGAATCAAGTGCAGCGTGGACAACCAGGACATATAGATCCTAGTTAATCGATGACAAATATTCCAGAGTGTATCTCTCAAACGCATTTGGGTAAAGAAGCTGCTCACTGTGGCCGAGTGATCGTCTCTGACCAAAATCCACAAGTCTTGTTGACATTCTCAGGCTAAATGGATGCGATTTTTAGTAATATGTTTCCACTGCCAAAGTACGCAGACCCGCAGTCCAAGAGGTACTGTAAGGGATTTCTACAAATCACAAAAAACGACTAAAACTCAACCTGATACACATCCACACAGACGCACACGTCTTCATGTGCACTCCAAACCAACACCAAATCCAGAGCGACAGAGCGCTGCGGTGTATTGTACTCTGAGGCAAACATTTGGAAGTTGGCCTCTTTTTCCCCCAACAGGAGCAGAGGACTTCCCAGCATGAGTAAAAAATAACTTGGGCCAAGCAGCACACTTAAGCTGTGAGCCTGACATCACGTAGGAAACAAACCATAAAGCAACAAACACTCTACAACCCAACAAAGACCAATAAAGGTTTCAGCGACTGAAGCACAATCACTAGCAAACAATCCCGGCAGCTCTCCTCCACCGTTTTCCATAGAGATTATTCTCTCATTCTCTCTCTAGGCCCTGTAGCCCGGCAGTGACCAGCTACATTATTTATTTGTTTGTTTTGTTGCACAGTGTATATGTGTAGTGGTGGTGCGTTTGTGGCGACAAAGCAAGTGTGTGTGTGTGTGTGTGTGTGTGAGTTGCTGGACTGACAGGATGATTAATAGGAGCTTCAGCCAAGGGGGGGTGATGGCGATGGTGGGTGGAGGTGGAGGTGGGAGTTGGGGGGCTGGGTGGGACTACAACACAACACATAAAAAACAACTGCGCTTCCCGGGGTTTGCCGCCACTTTCCCTTGTAGGACCACCCCACTCCCCCGGTTTCTCCTCCTCCATCCCAGCACGATGGGGATTAACAGAGAAGAGTCAGTGAAGACACCCACATTCACAGGAACAAGCTGGTGGAACTGCGTAATTAGTCTGCTGACTGCAAGAGGAGCGAAGGTATAAAAAGGGCAGAAGGGGGGAAAAAAAACACATGCAGAGGAACGTCAATGTGCATCAGAGCTGCATGGTGTTTGCTGAAGGGGGGCAGAGCAAGTGCTGAAACGGCAGATACCTTCACGCACAACCTGGATAAATATTGACTCTGGACCTGATTCACTCGTCATGCAGGAGCTGAAAGCGTTCTTGGCCAAAAAGGGGCGAGAAGGGACAGGTGATGTAGCGGTGGCGAAAGGAGGAGACGGGGGATGGGAGTGACTTTTTGAACTGAGGCAGAGAGCAAAGGGTAGTCAAAAATCAAGCTTTTGGGAGGATCCATCAAGTTCAAGCACAGACACATTGTCTCTCTCACTTGTTGAAGATGAAAGAATGAAACAGTGCCCCAATGAAAAAAAGAATGAAACAATCCTCATTATTACAAACTATTTAAATTGAACACATTACAACTGCGAAGGCCAAGACCTGAGTGTGCAGAGCAACTAAACAGTGAGCGTGGTCTCCTCCACAGACCGAGGGAAGCTTTGAAAGACTGCCCTCCTGTGTCAGACGCACAAACACATGTTGCACAATAGACCGTTTCTCTCTCTGTCTTTTCACTTACTGAAGTCGGCTTTTGTGCTGGGAGACAGAGGCCAGTCATAACACAGAACACACCGCCGCTGAGGTTACTGGATCTGGATGTATGTTGAAGTTAAACATTAGCGTATGAAAGGAGAATGTTTGGCTTAATTTGTGTACACTGTGTGTAATTATACAATGCCCGCATGTGTGTCAAGGAAGAAATCCTTTCTATTTACTGTATGGACATGAGAGAGAGGAAGAAACAAATGCTGAATTTGAACAGGTTGTCATCCTCCACTCCCGGGTTGTTGTTTTTTTCTAAAAAGGGAGCCGGCTGCCAAATCCCTGAGCATGCTTAACAATTCCATTACCGCCGTGCAGAACACCCACACTACTCTTTTGAAGCCAGTGCATTTTAGAGGAGAAGAGTTTATTGACTTCAAATTGTTACCACTTGGGCCTTCTCCTCTCATTATTTAAAAAAAAAAAAAAAAAAAAAAAAAAAACTATAAACCTGCATGTCAGAGTGCTGCATGTGTAGCTCTGAGGTGAATTTGAAGTGATGTTTGTTCAGATGAGGTCGGAGAGAAGGAGCGTAGAGTGACAGCTGCTCAGCGGGACGCCAGCATGCAAACGTTAGCTAATGCTGATTGCTCATCATTGGAAGGATTATATTCGGCAGTGTGGTTCCTGTTAACATCCAATGACTTGTTTTACAACGGAGCGCATCTGTGGACCAAATGTGTCACACAGCGAGATGGGAAAGATTCAGTCTTTCTGCTTGTGCTAATAAAGTGTGACAGACGATTGGATTCGCGATCCGCCTTGTCCTCGCTTGCCATTTTCATAAGCCCATATATGTCACACAGCGACATTTGCCATATGGTAAAACTGGACAACTTGCCACTCTATTTGGGTTCTTTTCTTTCCCCCCCCACTGTCAAAGTCACACATATGCTGAAAATAATGTTTTGTTGTGACCCATGCAGTGTAACCTTTGAAGTTGTCAGTTGGTAAAGGCTACTGTGGGACACTTATAGCCTGTCAGCTGCTGGGACTTCAGTGTGTGGAAGACTGGGCTTACAGACACCTGTAGGCCTGGGGTCATGGCGGCACCTCACAACTTTCCCAGTCCTGTGGGATGGTCTCCGTGTGTGCGTGTGTGTGTGTGTGTGTGTGTGTGTGTGTGTCCTGTAACTCTAAACTAAACTGCAGGGAATAACCTACGTGTACGTAAACACAACTCTGAACTAAATCTCCAGAATCTCTCTACAATAACATGGTTTTCATTTGAAACGTAATGGTCACTGTTACCATCTGGACTCTGTTGCCATACGAGCTTCTACTTAACTTAAGGTTACTGCGATGTAAAAGTGAGTTTTACCATTCCACCATGTCCACCACAGTGTTCACACCATCACTCACCCCACATCACTGTGTTGGGATTTCAATGTCTGATCTACAATAACTGGGTTGCTAGCGTTGTCCCCCTGTGCGACGTCGTCTAACAGCTCAGCTCCAGTCAACTTTCCAGTGCCAGCGAGGAGGAAATGAAGTGACCATGGTTACCACCAGCTGACGTCTTTGTGGTACTAAAAAATAAATGGATTTCTGGTTTCTGGTTGCCTCCAACAACAATTCCTGATCGTCCAGAACCCGGCTGCTCTTTTACTGTCGTGTACAGAGTCAAACCCAAAGCCACATTACAGTGATTTTTTTTATCATCATTCATCTTGGTAAACAAGCTATTTTGTCAATTGTAGCCACACATTAAAAAAACATAATAACAAAAAATGATTTGCCAGTGCGTCTCTGGCAGCGTGTTTGTGGGATGGAAGAGACGGGGAAGAGTTTGTTTGCAAACTGCTCTAAGTCCATTTTGGAAAGAAGGATTATCTTTAGTTTATCATTCAGTATCTCTAGAATATAGATGACTTAGAGTCTAATTATGCAGACGTGTTTTTTTCCTATATTTTGGAAGCTTGAATGGAAAAAAACCCCGGAATCACATGCAGAGAAACCAAAGCAAATTGAAAAGAAAACGCATTTGTTCTTTGTTGCATGTACATGGCCATGTCTCACTCACACAAACAAACACACACGCACGCACATCTGATGGATGTCTATGAAGCGGCATCAGTCATCACTCACATAGCAAAATACCGCTGCGCTTGTGGCCAGGCCGGCTGATCTGTCTCCTCACATTCACAATCGGCTGCTGTCCAGCAGCTCAGTGCTGTACTGCCTTGCATGGCGGCCTGGCTGGCTGCCTGCACTGGGAAACTCAGGACCTTCAGCTGCAGTATACAAACTAAAAAGCATCAATCAGAGAAATAGGAGGAAAATCACACTTGTCTTCGTTCCATTATGCACTGAGCATTAGATCGAGACCGGAGAGATGGGGAAGGGAGCAAGGGAGGCATGCAATATATGAATAAGTGTGCATGTGTGTGTGTGTGTACGTATGGAGGGGGGAGGGGGGGGGATTCTCTGCCACTGGGTGAGCTTATCCAGGGGATCTGTTCTGCTTCAAGAGGAGAGAGAGGTCTGATAGGAACAGAGTGTGCCACACACTTGCACCGAGACACACACACACACACACACACACACACACA
The DNA here is from genome assembly GCF_910591455.1 of Pholis gunnellus. NCBI lineage: Eukaryota > Metazoa > Chordata > Actinopteri > Perciformes > Pholidae > Pholis > Pholis gunnellus. Next base: position 16,761,075 of record NC_136536.1, on the reverse strand, counting down.
CACACAAGCCAGGACTTTGTCAGCCTTACCTACCGCTGAGAGTACGAGCACCCCTGGTCCAAAATCAGAGCTCCAATAACAAACTCTGCTGACTCTTCTGATTGGTCGTGACAAATGCTCTCTGCTCGCCAGACCCGGGTAATGTCTGCCACAAGGGGTTTGACGGCCTGTCACCGTTATTTCATGCGAGTCTGTGACTGCGTGTGATTATGTGTGTACATTAAGACCTTTATTGTTTTCATGTCAATGTGCGTGGACATATGGATATGCATAAGGAAGTAGCATTTGTTTGAAGCATCTAAACTGAATAAAAACAGGAAGAGCGTGAAGAAACTCGACCACAGTATGAAAAGTAAAAAGAATGAAACTTTCCGAAAATAAGGTCCATCTATTTACTCAAGCTGTTTTGCCTTAGCGTTAACTAAAATGCACTGTCTTTTATCAGAAAGTGGGCAGGGGGGGGGGGGGACGGGTGGACTTGTCCTTTATTTTGCCCACCACTGTTTTCAGGGAGGAAAGCCAGTATGTTCCAGCAAACAGCAAAACAGCAAAGTCTGCCAGGTCATTTATTTGAGTGCCAAAACGACGGGAGAGGAAAAGGCAGCAGAAAGCCGGTCATTAAAATTCCTACCACCTTGTTGACTGCATCTCCCCAACCAGCTTTCATTTACCTCTCAGGACACAAGGGATGGCGAGGGAGTGCAGCTTGGCTAAAGACAAGAGAGACGAACCTTCAAAAGGATGTCCTGGAAAACAGCTCTAGACACTGAGATGTATCTAAGAGTAAAGCAACGCTGAGCTCAGATCTGTGGGAGTCTGTGAGTCAGAGGATGGACAAACCTACTCAGGAGACGGACGAGTGTGATACATCCTCATTTTTTTTTCACAGAAGAAAGAACCAGCCAAAAGTTCCTTATCTAAATTGCACCCGAGGCTCTGCCATAGACACAGGATAGGTGACCGCCAGCAAAAAAGGCAGATCATCTCAGACAGAGATGTCAGCTCTCTTTACCGTTTCCTCCTTTGGAGGAGGACCACACAGAGAGCTGAGAGCAGATAGTCGTGGTGTATTAAGGGGCCGGTTGGCGCGGAAAGGGATTTGTGCAGTGGACCTTGGAGGCTCCCGGGGGTCTGGTGGTGGCCCTTCATATTGGTGACAGTGTCTGGGCCACTACTGAGGAGAAAGGCCATGTGCCTCCATGGTTCAGTAAGGTTTGGATTTACAGTAGACAGGGGTAACCGTGTTGTGACATTGTATTTAAAGAAGATACATAACTTTATAACCTGTTAGCACCGATTTAATCACATAAAGGTAAAAACATGATGAAAAGTTTATTTTCAGTTATATATAACAGTTATTAAAAAATACTGACTTTATACCAATGTGTAGTTAGGACCCACTTCAAATTTAAATATACTCATTTAAATGGGTGTATGCACATTGGTATCATTGTGTAGTGGTGTATTGTCGATCATCACTTTAAATGAAATGTTTGTTTTACAATTAGTCAGATAATGTGAGACTTACTATTCAGATATCATTATTAGTAGTATTCTGATGTCACAAGAAACATCTACTATTTACAACTTTTTGTACAAATTTGTAAAAATGAAACTTTAATCAGAGAACTTGAAAACCCACATTAAACAAGAGAGGTGGCCCAGGCACACAAAAGTGTGTACGTGTGTGTGTGTGTGTGTGTGTGTGTGTGCGCGTGTGTGATTGTGTGTGTGTGTGTGTGTGTGCAGACCCCCTCTGGTCTAAATTACCTGCTGACTGACAGGCCGGCGGCTGTCAGTGAGGATGTGCTGATGGGCAACCAGTCCAGCACTTCTCCCCCTGTTGCCACCAATCCCATCTCATCCGTCGTTACGTCCTCCTCCTCCTCCCTCCTCCCTCTCTTCCTCCCCTCTCGCTTCAGCCTTCCTCTGTGCCCCGTGATGCGCTGCGGTAGGTCAGGTAGGTATAGACTGTGAGCAAAAAAAGAGAGCAGAGAGAGGCACACGGGGTGAAAGGGGAGACTTTTATTATCACCATTGTTTCAAGCTCAGTGATTCCCCCCCCCACCCATCGCTGACTGCTCAAATGTCCTGTCTTTTCAACACACCTGAGCTCTCCCTCACCCCTCCGTCCCCACCCCTACCCTCCTCTTTCTCTCTCTCTCTCTCTAGAGAGACTCAGTCTTGCAAGTCCCTCCTCACCCCCACACAACTCCTCGGCTCCCCATTTGCTCCTCTCCTGTTTCTACCTTCCCTCTCAATGGGTTCACACTGCATTCGGAGAAAGGGAAAGAAAAAGAGGGGGAGAGGAGGTAGAGAGAGAGAGAGAGAGAGAGAGAGAGAGAGAGAGAGAGAGAGAAGGAGGGAGAGCAGCCGGCCTCTGGCTGTAAGGGAGAGTGCACCTGGATGGGCAGGCTTCCTGGACACGCTGTGAGGGGCTATTGTCCTGCATGTCAGCAGCCCCTCTCTTTTAATGGGGCCCGTATATCATCGTTCTGATTATGGCAGATGACTGGGACTCGGGGGAGGAGGGGTGGAGATGGTAGATCTGGGAAAGACATAAATGTGTGTGTGAGAGAGCAAAAGACAGAGTGTGTATTGGGGAGGGAGGTGGGATGAAGGCGAGGTTTGGGGACAGAGGCTTAAAAACGCAGGGACCCCCAAATCCCCCATCGACTGAAATCCTAGCACTTAACCCCAGCTATGGCATTGTGTGCTGCCGTGGGGATTTTGTCCTCTCTTTTTTTTTTTTTTTTTTTGTGGCCGTCATTCTTTTTAATGGACTCTCCCGCTCCATCTAACCCTCCCTCTCTCCATTCACCCGGTGGATTCTTTAGCTGAGAAAGTTTTTTTTTTCCTTTTGGTTTATGATTTGTTTTCTTTTCAGAGGAAGGAGGAAGGGAGGTGAAGGCCGGTCACCTGTCCTCCCCGACCCGAACACCCGCTCTGACCAGAAACAGATTCGACAAAGGAAAAACACGTGGAGACCACTGCTAGGAACCATCATGTTCAACATACTCTATTATATTTTTTTGTTTTAATGATGGGATACCGATATCACGATATACCGCGGTATCAAAATTGATGGTTATCATACTGTGTACATTTATTTATCGACGGTATTCAAATAACTGCCATAAGCGAGTCTTTGTGTGAGTTAAACATACAGAGAGGAGCAGTCTGGCTACTCTGTTGCGCACCTACAGTATATGTGTTAATTGTTTATAATGGAAGGACATGTTTTTCAAAACTCACAGCTGATATTCAAAAATGTAGCAGTTAATCTAACATGCTTCAGTTATATAACATGGTGATGTTTTTCATCAGGTTTATAATTCTGTTCTCTGAATGTCATTGTAACTAATAATAATAATGATTATTATATGTATACCGTGGTATAATGGAGAGTTATACCGTGGAAAATGCATAACATTACAACCCCATTTACAACCATGTAAACGTCCGATAGTGACATGCATCACCTTTTATATTATCATGTACGGAGCACAGTTTGTACAACTAAGCCATTCAAATAACATGAACACTCTTTTCCCACTGCACTGCCATCTGACTGTTGAGTGTTTCAGTACTTCACTGGTGGAAGATCTGATCTAACTCAACAGCAGATCAAAGACTTAAGTGTTCATGTTTTGGGTGACTGAGGAGAGAGCGAGTCATTCATTTCAAGGGGACAAATGGCAGCTAATTGAGTAGGTGTTGCAAGAGCTTGTCTGGATACCTTTCAAATGAGTAAAGGGTCATTTCCCCCATAATTAGCTTCGTAAGTTGGATTTTGTGCGGGCCGGTGTGAGTCTGTGTGAGTAGCGGGATGTTCGGGTTCTTCATATTCGGAAACATAATGTGTGTGAAACACAAGTTTAACTTTCAAAAATTAATTTTCTATCTTTGACAGCAATACTCCTCCAGCAAATGCAGACACGTGTTAACAGCATCTTTTTTTATTTTATGAAACAGATGACAACCAAACATTTCTGATCATTTTTACTGACTACAGATTTAAAAAAATTATCTAAAAAGGTTTGTTTATTGAGCCATTACCACTAGTTTGTGTCTCTAAATGCGTTCCTGTGCATGTGAGCTCATTTCCCAGAGCTGATTAGGTGACAGCGGCCATACATCACACTGTGACCTGTGGTGCTGAATCTGGGACAAATATTTACACAATTACAACTCGCAGACTAAAGAAACAACCCCCTTGCTTTCATCATTTAAAGAAATCTATTTCATTCTTGCATCGGAGTATTAAACTATTAGAAAGACAATTCATTATTATTTTAGATGTTGTGAGAGCCTGACATATAACCTGACGATATTATACTGAGAGCTGGGAGAAGTTATACGCTTCTTTGAAGATGCAAACAGTATGACATTTCAGGAGGCATGTTTTGTTTAAGAAGAATTTGAGGTTCATTACTTTTCTGCAGAAATATTCAATTTCTGTACATACAATTAAAAAAAACACCCGATGAAGACCTATAGATTATATTTCCTTTTTATTTTTCCAAGAAGAAAAAAAAACACGAAGTAGAGGATTTACAGAGTGTGAGTGCATGTCAGAGTACTTCCTATTTGGATGGAGGCAGCATGTAGAGGGCAGAAAGAAACCTATAATCCCTGTGTGCTGCTTGAATGGAGTCATTCTGAAAACAGGGAGTCAGTGTCCGCTCGCCGCTTGGTGCGTCAGATGAGAAGCAGTTAATGTGTCAGTAATTGGACAAGCAGTATTTTTTTGGGGAAAGCCCTTTATAAAAATATCCACCCACAGACTCAGGGAGTGTGTGTGTGTGTGTGTGTGTGTGTGTGGTGCACAGGCAGCAGTCTTTTACAGCCTGAAAAATAAACAAACAAACACATAGAAACAAGATGGGGAGCGGTGAAGAAAGGAGGTAGAAATAGCAGCTGTATTCTTCTGGTGCGTCTGGCTGGCAGCTCTCGGGGGGAGATTGGCGGGATTAAGTGAGTGCTGCGGATGACATCACGGGTAAGGACGGCCGCTTGCCTCGTAAAGTGCCCCTCGGTTTGTGCATCTACAGGCCGGGTGCCAGAGCCAGGGTGTGGGCGAGGGGGGCGAGGGGGATCATTAGTGAGGTTTTATTGGAGCGCTGGGGAGGAACCGCTGGTACATGGGTGCAGACGCACAGGAAAACAGGATTCAAACGGGCTATGTAGTGCAGTTATTTGATTGCTCCCAGACCCTCCCTGCAGTGTGTGTGTGTGTGTGTGTGTGAGCGCGTGCGTTTATGTGTGTATAAGAGGGAGAGAGACAGAGAGAGAGAAAGGATTGTGTGTTTATTGTGAGATTGATACACATTTAGTGGAAGTGAATGTGAGTTTTTACTTGTACTTGTGTTTGAGGCTGATATATACATATTAGCAAACCTTTGTGTGTGTGTGCGTGTGTGTGTGTGTGTGGGTGTGTGTGTGTTTGCAAGGATTTGATGGCACAATAATTGTCTTTTTATGCATGCTCATGCACGCGCCCTTCCTCGTGATGGAAACCAGAGATATCCAATAGCCGTGGGGGCCTGATTTGCAAGTGGGTTGTCCAATGACGTTTGCGCCGAGCTCTCATAAAATGTGCCGGGCTAAAGCCAGAATTCCTCTTCGGAGCAACACCGCCCCCCTTTTGCACTCCCTCCTCCTTCGCCTCTTTGTCCTCATGAACGTATAAAAGACGACAGCGAGGATATCCAGTACTGGCTGATACAAATCCCACTCAGTCACCTCCAGATGGGATGGCTGCCTTTCCCATCGAGAGCTCAGCAGTAGCCTGTCCTGACTCATTGTTTCACTCCATATAAAATGAAATCAACCACATCTTCTAAGGGGGTGGCTAAATACGAGCTACCATTTCCATTTACACTGGAGCAGATCCCCTTGAGTGATGTGCGACTGTGTCTTCTGTGGAGATCTGTCACACAGAAACGGCCCATAATGAATGGTGTTCAATACATGAAGCAGGGCTACCAGACAGTGGTTTGACACACTCTGTAAGATTTGCGCCGTCTGTGTGTCTCGTCACTGACAGCCTGGAGGAAAGGCTAGAGGAACTGTATCCTCTCCATCGTGCCACGGCTCGGAAATGAGCCATTCATTCTGACCACTGCTGTCGAGCCGTCTGACCTCTCAGGGCTGAAAGGCCCACTGTGGTCTCATAAAAAATGCCAGTCATAAAACAGCCGTGGGGGTATTAGCTGGTGATGCTGGATGAGATTTCAGTAGGTGTCGGGGTGTAAGAGTGGATGAGGCTTGGTGCTGGGCTTGTGTCTCAGAAATGCTGATCATGGTGAAAACGTCAGATCATGCAGATGTAATCTGAAGTTATTAACTCGATCATTATAGTGCCTTTGATTTACAATATCAGTGGCACAGCCCATTTAACAGAGACATGGCGGCAACCTCTGTCCAAAAAGAACAAAGGTGGCCTTAAACTGAACCCTAATAGTACCATTTGTTAACTTTCTCTAATTTTGCATTCAAGCTAATCGCTACTCACAAACGGTCTCAAAGCCTTTAATACACTTGTTATCAATTGGGGGGAAAGGCATTATTACCTATTAGCTGTTTTAATGGTGCAAACAGGGGCGCACAAAGTAAATACTGAGGTTTACGACTTCCCCTACTCGAGAACAGCATATGTTTGATTGTGGTTGCTAATGTTAAACTAATTAGGGGGTTCCGTGCTGAAAATACAGTGCAGAACATTCATGTTCACTCATTTGTGACTAAACACCGGTTAACTGTGTACAAACATCCATGCTTAACAATGGCCTAAAAAAACCACAAAATAATAAGATTTTTTATTTATCCTTTATGGTTAAACGCAATTAATCCGCCATTATGAGGAGGTAGTTTGGGGTCTTTTTTTTTATATTGTTTTCTGTAAGTTCTTTTCTGAAAGTTACAGAAAGACGTATCGAAAGTACGATATCTGAGGGAAAATTCGAGCCAGTAATTTCCCTATAGAGATAAAGAAATAACATTACATTCATTAAGCCATTAGTTGCCACCTGTTTTTTGAGCATTACCTCTTCTGCATAGCAACAAAAAAATATTGTGGATAAAATATGTTTAAGAACATTTAAGTTGCTCTACTACTGACGTTTTACACTATTTGGACAAATCATACAAACTAGTTTGTCTCAGAAGACAAAGATATTTAAACAATGACAGTTAAATTTAAAATCTCATTAAATTACAATACATTATGTTTCATTTTTTGAATACCTTAGTGATAAACTATGGGTCTTCTAAGAAAATACTCATATAGGCTGACAGCTAATACAGTGTGGAAACAAAATAAGTATGGCATCCAGTGTGATAATCATGAGGCAAATTCATACCACTCTCTCAAATACTTTTTAGTATTATCATAAGGGCAATGACTTGGTTATAAAAAAATAATAATATTAATTCTATATTCAACTAAAGTTGTCTCCGTTAGTGATGAAAGGTTTATATTCTGTGTGGATGAAAATACTAATGTACAGTTTCAGCTTTTTCACACCCTTTTTACTGAAAATCATGTATTTTTGCTCATAAAAGGCCTGCAGAGAACATTTCCATATACAGATACAGTATTCTAACACAAACAAGTGGTCATACTCGGGTCTCATGTTATCAAATATGGAAACATTCTTTTCTAACATGGCAATGCCATGTTATCTTGAAACGCTGTGGAGAGTCAATTCCTCAACTGGGCTGGAGTGTCTCAAGGAGAGTGTATGCTGATGAAAGAGGCAGGGCAGTGACGTCAGATACTATAAGACTAGTGATGCTCATCAAATAAAATCAACTACATACATCCCTCTAGTTTATATTGGTCTCTGACAATGACATATTCCCCATGGATCTCTGCAATGACACCACACGGGAAAAGCAGGACTTTACTGGGGGACAGAGTGTGTGTGTGTGTGTGTGTGTGTCTATATTGTGTTTAGTATTAGCCTAGCGCCCTAGAGGAGCGATAGAGAAACAGTGCTGGCATTTATTCATAGACTAGTTTCCTCCAACAAGGAAAGAAAATGAGAAAAAAAAAAAAGACTCATTTTCAAAGCACTCAGCAGAAAAACTGCCTCTGTAGTATATTAGCTGACCCCCATCAAACACTAGCGCGCACACACACACACACACACACACACACACACATCTAATTCAGTCTTGACCCCCCACCATCCTCTTAATCCTGTAAATGTTTTTACATCTCGGTCCGTCACTGAGAGCGCTGGACACTGAGGTGTTTACATTAGGCTAGCCATGCTAGCTAGCGGCACTGAACGCTGCGTGGTCGTCTATCAAAATGAAAGTGCTCTCATAAACATAGTAATTAGGCTGTGCTTTATTGTTATTTAGTCCACAGATCGTTAAGTTAGTGTAAACCAACATATTAAAGTCTGATTAGGTTGGCTGTGCAAATACCGTGCTATCGCTGCATCCCATTTATCAGAGCACTGGACATGACATTTATCAAGGCCAGTCACCTGTAGCAGTAATGAACTGTTCATCAATCATGTTGATATCCCAAATATTACACTTTGGATGCATTATGCTGCAACAGCAGCTCAACATGTTAGGTTTATCTTTTCTGAAACCTTCAGATGAAGCTCGTAATGTAAAAACAGGAATGCTTTTTTTAAGCATGTTAACATACGTCAGTTACATGAATCCACGTGTGACTTGACTTTCATACATCTGTCTTTAGGAGCCACTAAACTGCAATGTTGTCAAACACACCTTAAACTGCATATGTATAATACACAGACAGGTCACTGAGTGTTTTACAGAGCAACAGGAAATGAGACAAAATGTGCCTCTGCATTGTACTTATCAATATGTGTATTCCTGCATAGCACAAATTGCGTGAGGACGTACATTCAGGTCTGATCCAAGAACAGCAGACAGGCACACTGTAGAGAGAGATGAAGCAGCAGGAAAGAGGGAAGAGACGTAGATACCAGACAATGAATGGACATTAATGAGATTCCATGAGTTTGGACAACAAGCTTGTGGTAATGTTTAGATTCCGGCTGATTTTTTTAAAACAGGACACATGACAACAGTACTGAATCCTGTGAGCTGACAGCATACATGTAGCTTTATGGGGAACGACTAAATCATGAATGCATTCGAGGCGAGATCCGTTATCTCTCTAAATGCTGAAGGTACGACTTTTTACTTAACATGTTCCAGGGAAGGCAATTGAAAGAAACCCATTAAAATCAAAGAGATGTTTGGATTTTAGCTTTGAAGACGATAGAAAATAGAAGAAGTAGAAAATATGCAGTTTGGGACATTGCCCTGAAATGAAAGGATGTGTGAACATAGAAATCTGGATCTAATATATCATGAAGACTTTTGGAAACATCATCACGCAGATGTTCATCATCTGTTGTTGCCAAAGGCCAATAGATGATCTGGTTCTATTAAAGGCCTTTTGAAGAACTCAGCAACAGGTAGGTTTCTGTTGTAGATCTTCTTTATTGTTTTACTGGATGAAGTAAATGACTACAACATGACACATATTTTACAATTATAGCGCTAGCTTTGGGGCAGACTGATATGACCGTATGTTGGCACCTGGCATGCTGCCATCACTTCATTGTCACAGCAAGGCCTCTGTTGCCCTCTTTCGCTCTCTGCCTCAAACGTACACATCACAAAATACAGGGACACAAATCACACAAACCACAAATATAAGCTTAGTTATAGTATTCATGAATGGGTTGTGTTTGATTCATTTGGTGCTCAGAGTTAAACACCGAAAAATCTGCATATAAAGTTACTTTTGGCTACTTGTTAATGTGTATGAGGGGGCCTTCCATACATTATTCTAATTAGCCTAATTGCCCAGTGTGTTAATATGTTCTCTTGAACATGTTCCCTGCACCACCAAATGTGACATGGCTGCAGTAGTTACTTCCACTGCTGCAACCACAGCCATGTGCATTCGTTGTTATGAGTCATTTCAAGCTGTTTTTGCAATGGTGGCTTCATTTGCATATAGAAGGATTGCCGCTGCTAACCGAGCCTCTGGACTTCAATGAGAAAGCCACGGAAAATACGGACAATTTATGACATTTATTTCATATTTTTTGTAAATTCCAATGCTTTGCACAACACATTTCACTAGTCCAAATATTATATAATGACGTGTTTGTAGCAAATGTATATTAACGCAGTGGATGGATGGATCAGCACATTGTCTGTCTACTTTAACTCCCTCCCCTCAGTGATGCTCAGCACTTTGGCTACAGGACAGTGAAGTCCTCATGCATATGTTACACCATTTATCTCATCTAATTAAAAAAAATCTAACACATAGTGGTGTGTTCACATGCTATTTTATGAGCTCACACATTTGAGACTCGAGACCTTTTTAATAGTTACCACATTCACATTATCCTTTTACAACATCTACCTTTGCTTACGGTTCGTCTTTCATTTCTGTCTGCTACGCAGCGCAGCACTGCAGCAACGCAACACCAACGCCACATACATACAGAGCACGCTGTATACTTTTGGTCTTTTGTTTTCCACCCTGACTCAGACCGTAAGCGTGACCACTCAGACTTGGCTCCCTGCAGATTCTGAATTGATCCCAACTTGGCTCGGGGATCATCATGCCCACAGTGTATGCAGAGGGCATCACCACTTTAAACTTCATTTTGCTTTGAACACATGTGCTTGATGGACTAAACCAAAATGAGTGACGTTGCTGTCCGGATCTTAATTTGTGAGTCAGGAGGTGTAGCAGAGCAGAGAATGTACTGTTCAAACACTGCAGATGCTAAAACTAAGACAGCTCTGATAAACATTTGAGAACACCAGGTTTTTATGCATATTGTTGCGTCAGATGTGGCAATCTTCCCTCGTGTACGGATGGACAATGAACTGCTAAGAATCTTCACCTGCTCTGCTCTAACCTTCATCAAGCCTCGTCGTGATTCCGCGTACTCGTCTGGTTCCTTCTACTGGTCATGTCTGCGAGCAAGTGTCAGTGTGCTATAGCATCGCCTCCAACATTGTTAGCGTCGTTTGGGCTACCTGTGCCGCTACTGATTGTGAACTGAATCGGTTAGCCCGATTAATGTCTGACCGACTGGCTAGTGGTTACAGTGCCAGTCATAAAACAGCCAAACTATATTTACAGTAACGGTGAGAGATAAAGGAATGCTTAAAACTGATACCATGCATCCAATTCTTAAATGTAAATGGTGCCAGCGGACCACAAAATAATTGCTCGTCTTAACGAGGAGGGTTCTGGCACAAACTAAACCCTGATGCTGTCCATTTCTCTGTGCCATCCTCAAGTCCACAAGGGTTGTAGTCGGGGTCAATGTCTGCTTGATGACTTCCAGGGTCTGAACAATCACAACATAAACAGAAGGCAATTTTCTTGACTCTGTGATTATGTGCACAATGCTGGATAAAAGTGCATTTCAATGGAGTTCTCATGGTTTAAGTGGGCCATTATCAAGTTCACGTCTTCCTTCCTCTAAACAATGAAATCCCAAAATATATAGACAGATTATGCTAAATCCAGAGGACGGTTTCGTGATTACAGTAACGACTTGAAAAAGCACATAATGACAGACGCTGTGGAACAACATGCAGCAGGAAAAAGGCCTGAGGGTAGAAATCTTTCCGGGGGAGAATTATTGCTGACATCACACCACTAATGCTTTTTTATGGCCATCTTCATTATCCGTCACTGGCATTAATGTCGAGGGATCAGTGGGAAATAATCCCGGTGGGTGAAAGGCCTTCAATTTCATCTTTGACTGCGGATTGTGATTTTATCAGATTTTAAGGATGTGTGCAGGCAGGAGTGCATGCTTATGTGAGGATGTACATGCACAGGTATACGCACGACCTGGTCATATACTTCTCTAAAAAACTAAGTAAGGAAAGAAGGTTTGTGGTACAGCTGTACTGTATGTTAATACCATCTGTAGTAATGGAGGAAAGAGGAAGGCATTTTTATGTCTGTAGCCTTCATATAGATTTAGATTGAGTCATCACTCTATTCTCTAAAATACTGTAGCTCAGTGTAAGTGTGTGTGTGTGTGTGTGTGTGTGTGTGTGCATGAGGAGGCAAACTCTGAGGCTGAGTGGATCTTTGCGTGAGTGTCTATAATTGGCGACAGAGGGAGAATCTGTGAGCTGACATCTGCAGTTGATTTTTTGGTGATAATAAATCAGGTTTCTCTCTCTGCTGGTGTGCTTCCCCACAGCTCTCACTCCCGCCTGTGTTTCTCTATGCATCACACACACACACACACACACACACACACACACATACACACGCGCTCTTTCTCTATTCCTCTTCTCCTTCTCATTTCCTCAAGCCGGTGGAAACCCAAGGACTAGCTGAACAGAGTTCCTGCAAAACTTTGGACTCAGCCTCACTTTTTGGGTGGCCACACAAGTTGAGTTCTGAAAGCTCCTTCCTGGCCAAAGCTGTCATGGGAGAAAAGAGAAGGAGCGTTTAAAAAAAAAAAAAGAAAAGGAGCGACCTGCTGAGCGAATGGAGGTGGATGGAGACAACGAGGTGCGAACAGGCCCGACTGAGGGGAGCACAGTCTGGCAAAACCTGAACTGCTTGTGTGGAGCCTAATTGTTGCTGACTGCACCTATCTCTACCATACATGATGGAGTTAACAGTAAAGGTTTGCCACTGAGCCATTTCTCTCTACATCAATTTCCTGTCTAGCCACAGCCCCGACACCAGATTCAGGGCTGAATGACGGATGTTACATTGAACGTGATCCGAAGTCAGACTGAGGGAAAAAATGAGGGAAAATCCTTTTGGAGCACAGTCGGTTGGTTAAGATTTATTTCGATACATATTCCACTGACTATTGCAGAATTCATGCTTCGAAACATAAACTGTATTCAAAAACATTACCGAAGGTAAATATTGTAAACGTTTTTGATTACTGTGTTTTTCTAAATAAAACAATTCAAGGTTATGTTTACTTAACATGCTTGTCATATTCAACTGCATTTTGTGCAGATGTGGCACAAGGGCAAAACGTATCATGTTTGCTTTCGGGGGAAAAAGCCTGTCTGATCCTGAATATCCCTCTGCTTTAATCGATGTGGAACAGCGCGCCTCATTCAATGGCTAAATAAAACGGAGTTGTATCACAGTTTGTTTTTGAGTGTTTTTTGGGGGGTTGTTATACAGATGGCATTGCAGATATCCTGACAAAGGTTTCGACATACGACATACAGCACACAGACAGTGGCTCCATGACAGTATACGTTAAGTTAAGTTAACTTTATCATTTGTTTATATTTACACATGAAGGAAAGACAGAAGTGGTGAATTCCTCATGCTAGGGATGCAACGGATCACGGTTCGGATCACGTTTTTTGAGTCACGGATCGGATCATTTTTCGGATCAGCGAAGAAAAGGGGAGGAGACAAATATAATTTTGCTTTGCATTTATTAATTAAAGAACTTCAAGAACACATCACGCTAAGAACTTAGTCTTATTTAAGATCTTTTTTTTTTTAAAAAGATCTACATTGTCTGGGGAAAGGGTAGCGTGTCTGCAGCACTGGACTTTGAATCTTCCACTCCGCTGTGATAGCGGTCACAGTCTTTTCATACAGGCCTGAAACGATCTTCATACTGAAGTGGGTGCGTGAGGGGATTTTGTAACGTGGCTCAAGCACTTTAACCATATTTTGAAATCCTTTGTTTTCCACAACGGAGTATGACCTCATGTCCGCAGCAACAAAGACCCCAATAGATGGGCTTGAGCACATTTCTCAAGCAGGCAATGTTGGAAAACAGGAATTGATCAACAATGCAGCGTTCCTGCAGCACACTGAGGGTGCCCTCACACGTCTAGTTCGATTCATTTGGTTCCGCACTAAGGGAAGATATTATACATTGTTGCATCTAGTCCAGTTTCTGTTCACACTGCCTTTTTACAAAGGAGGAGTTTCCTTTAAGCCCTCCTCCCAGCCCTCGGTCCAGCCTCGTTCTCTAAGTCACTCACTAGGACCTAATGATTTAAAGAAGCGTTATTCGTGTGTTCGTACTGGGAAGTGGATTTACCTAAAACAAATAATGATCCACTGAGTTACAAACATCTCATTCCCAGTGTAAGTCTATGGGAAGAAGTATTTTTGGGCCCAATGGCATCATGTGACGGACGCAGAATTTGAAATTCCACCATTAGTACATCAAATAAAATGAGCTCCGAAGCCCAGCGCTCTTCCTGGAGGCTTGAGTTATACAGACTGTCAGGGAACTCATTGATTGGGCAATTTTGACGATTGTCATCCTGCATCATCAGCGCATCATCACAACCCACGTGGGGAGCGCACAGACACGGGCACGAGGCGTATCACACATTTTAAACATTTTAATACATGTAGGAATTTTACTAGAAAGTGCAACAAGAGGTACATTACCTGATTGAACTTCTTAAGGAAGATCACTAATCAACTGAACACTAACTAATAGAGAGAAGGTTAAGTCCCCACTCAGTGTCTATGCAATGTGCCTAATTGATTTCCTCAAGTGAGAGTCTATCGGGGTATTGTTGTTTGTGTGCACCCGATCATCTTTTCTTCACAACCAAAAAGCAGCATCCTTCCCTCAGGCAACTGTAAACACCAGGCCTCAGCCTGTCGACGCCGTTGTGTGTTTAGACATCTGCTTCAACCGCAACATCACACTGATCGTCAGTATCATGTGGCTGTAGCCTGGAGTTACTTCCGCACTCCCAAATACATACATGTTGTCTATTACCACATTTGGATCTAATTCCAAGGAGTGTTTAGCGGTTGCAGTGGTGAAAGACCTATCCTCTCTTGTTGTTATGAAATTTGTAAGAGATTGTTAGCATCCGAGCATGCATGTGGTGCAGTGTTACAGAATTAGTCGTGTGTGCTCTCAAGGGTATGAATGGAACTGACAATACACGTAAGTTATCAACTATACACTGCAGTCTGTCAGTAATGTTATGTTATGTTCAACACACAATCAGCACTGACACAATTACAAGCAGTTTCTGTGAATTCCAGCGGGGAAGATTCCTTTTTAAAGAGTGATGAGTACGCATTTAGTTAAAAAATGATTTCCAATCAATTTTACAATCCAATTTAATCCAAATTGTAAAAGTGGGTTGAAATGCTTTAAGGCCGTTTTCAGAAAATATCACAGTGTCATTTTACAATAAAGGACATCATTTCAGTGCTTAAGGCAGTGGTCGCCAAACTACGGCCCGCGGGCCGGATGCGGCCCGCCTCCACATTTGGTCCGGCCCCCTGAACAATACCAGAGACGCATTATGATTTTTTTTCAGTCTGCACAATTAATCGAATTTTAATCGCGATCACGATTTTGGCTGCCACGATTAAATGAGCATGATCGTCTGCGATATTAACGTTTAAAATACGTGCTCTGCTACATATCAAATCAAACGCTTCCTGAATCAGCCAACCACCAGGGGGCGAACGAGATGAGCGCTGTCATGCGCGCACCCTGTAGAAGTAGAAGAGTAGAAGAAGTAGAAGAGCCGAGAGACGGGAGCTTGAAGGACGAGTACTTGTGCTTCATGTATTTACACGCCGGCATGTCATGTCTGTCACTACATGGTCGCGCGTTTTCAATTCCCCTGCTCTCTTTATCGCGCACGGCGGTGTTCCGCCCCGATCCGCGCGCACGATGCAACAGTCGCTCACCTGCGAGTAGCACCCCCCCCATAATCGGGCCCTAGGTCAAACGATATGTTCAGTGATGTGGCCCTCACAGGAAAAAGTTTGGGGACCCCTGGCTTAAGGGAACAGAGCGATGCTTCCTCTTTCCTCCATTACCGGGGATGGTACTAATTAACATATATACGATACATCAAACACAGTAGCTGTGGCACACATCTCATCCCCTACCTTAGCTTTTTGAATCTCACATAAGAAGAAAAATATATACGACCTGGTCCAGTGTACTATTAAAGTATATGGAGCATTACCCATACTGCACATAGGGGCCATGCCACAGTTTTATTGAAGGTTTACTGCTCGCTGGTGGAATAACAGCAGCTTGTTTCCTTCGGTGGAAGATGGGAAAATAGAGAGTGGAGCATGTGTGTGTGTGTGTGTGTGTGTGTGTGTGTGTGTGTGTGTGTGTGTGTGTGTGTGTGTGTGCGCGCCTATTAGGACCAGGTGTATTGTTTGGGGCTCAACAGAATGCCAGGTAGCTAAAAGTAGCAGTATATCATCCATCATTAGTCAAGATGATGCAAAACTGTTACAAAGGACTCTGTGCACATGTGGCAAGTGCACTATATTTCCTAATGTTCTTGCAAACTTCCACCAATCCAAAACTAAAAAATGTACTTCATACATAAAATGAGGCACCCTACTTTGTGGAGGCAGCAATTCTTTTTATAATCATTTAATCGGTTTAAGTCATTTTTAAGAAAAAGATAAATCACTGATTCCAGCTTCTTTTATGTGAATCATTTCTGGTTTCTTCACTCCTCTACAACAGTAAAGTGAATATCTTTAAGTTATGGACTAAAAAGACATTTGAAGACTTCATCTTGATCTTTGGGAAACACTGGTTGACATTTTTCACCATTTTCAGACATTTTATAGATGAAACAACTCAAGAAATGAATCAACAGATTAATCGACAATGAAAATAAGTGTTGGTTGCAGCCCTGCTGAAGAATAATTTAGATTTTTCTATTTTGATATAATGGTTTTAATATGGACATTCTGCGTGTGTGAGACAGATCCTTTAACACCAGAATAAATCCTAACTCTTCTGTGTCGATGATGTTCTCACTAATAGGAAGGGAAGTCATTTTCATGCACACTGGCAAAGATTAGCAACTTTTGAAAAGAGTGTGACAACTGATAAATGAAGTAAACACTAACTGCAACAGTTAAGTAGACTTGGTATGTTCATCCTGTTATTGTATTCGGGCATTTCTGAGGATTGTAAAGGATGCATTGCTGTGCAGATGTGTAAATAAGATCAACCAGTCACCACAATAATGGAAAATGCCAGACGGACAGATTCTAGGGTGGGTCAGACATGTGAAAATGGACCCTGTGTATTGCTCAAGAGTGAATTTCACTGGTCATACAGAAAGCAATCACATCAATCTTTCTAATGGCGATAGATCTCAAATAACCTGAGTGACTTGGAAAACAATACCTGTTAAAAGCTTTTTTATATCCATCCAATGTGGGACTTGCAGCTTAATCGCACGATTGAGGCTGATAATCTATAGAACTAAATCAATACTGGTGGGTAGTGTGGGGGATCAATTCCCTGAGAGGGAGGTTTGCCATTGAACACGACACCGAGGGACGAGCGTGCCTAATCCATGTTTGAACTTTAAGTGAGCGTGGGCCTCACTCTTCTAAACATGACCACTCCATTCCAACCGACCCCTCCAAAGCTGGCTAGAAGACATGGTTACTCAACGATCAAGAGTCAGTGCCCATGTGTGAGATGGTGACCGGGACCAGCCTCGATATCCAGTTCAATATCCACCCATTCGCCCAAACGACCACCGGCTCCCCGAGAAACGCAAGAATGTCCTCGCACTCCCATAGTTCCAGGTGTTTTGGTCATTAGGGCCTCCGGCTATTAGAAGCGCCGCGGTGCTTGCTTAACGGTTATAAGGCCAGCCGTCGTGCTCGGATCACACCTCCGCAGCTGTAAAGCGCGGCGGGGAGGGGTGGCAGCCGGGGAGGCATGCGCAAGGGGGGACCGGGCCAAAACGCCCGCTTTGTTCTCTGGGGGCTCGGGTTACCCCCTGCTCTCCCCACAGCCCGCGTGACATTCAATACTGCAACTGTAAATTTTACATTAAGCGTGTGAAATCACAGATGCACATGTCACAGCAGTGTCATAAAGTGAATTTACTTAGCTCGCCTTCAGCACGCACCTTAACTCCTTAAGTCTCTGTAGGGGGGCGGTTGGGGGTGGGGGATGGTGGACAAAATTACAGCAATTAATTCTTAAAAATGGCTCCCAAAAAGTGCACTACATATGTTGCTGTGTCCAGGGTGCACACCTGGTCCCATTCACCTTATTAACAATAGCCAGCCACTTTATATTTTCTTTGGTACTGCATATTAAGGAATAATTGATATTCAGGCTTGGCTTACAGCTTGTTAAAGGTTTAATTGTCTGTGAGTAATAACTATGGGTGAAAACTAAGAGAGTGAGAATGACCTTTGCAGTGCACAGAAATAGCACGGTAGAAGTGCAATGTGTAAACACACAAACAGAGTACAATCCAGGAACTGGACACGAGACTGAAATATGTAATAGGCCGACGAAGTTTATGTGCGGCAGTCAAAAATGTCGGACTATCAAATCCCAACACTTTATTTCAGTCTAATAGCATTTTAAACATTCACAGACAACTGAGCTGCAAATCTGTGTGCTTACTGGTGACAGAGCCCTGAGTCCACCTGTTCACTCTCAGATCATCCCTCCACTAAAAATACAAAGAGAGGAATCCAGACAAGTCTCACTCGTAAACAGCAACCAAGGGAGAGCCATACATAATGTGCCTCTCTACTGCGTTAAGCAGCCATGACTTTGCAAACTGCCAGAACTATGCTTTGATTATGTCCCCCGTTCACAGAATTTGGTCACTTTTATCTCAAATGTTCATTAATACAGTTTTAAGTCAGCAGCATCCGACATGTGGTCCGCTACATTGTGTGTGACTCTTTACACATGAAAAAAACCCAAACAAAAAAAAAAAACATACGAGGGTCAATCACTCAACTCTTCCACTTCCTATGCATAAAATGCTGAATATGACTAATTCAAGTATTACCTTAACCTCCCCAGTTCATTTGGCAACGGCTCAATAAATTCAGCAGAGTAACCCACGCTGCCTGCCCTGTAAGAGTATTCCCCTGCTCAAAGGGTAAGGGGGAGCGAACATTAAGACTGGTGGCTTGTAAAGTGAGCTGGGAAGTTTAATTGATCTAAAAGAATTTAATGTGGCGTAGTGAATCGGGGCAGACAGCATGGATTTATATCGCAACCCTCCAGAAACGAACATAATATTGCCGGGGTTTTACAGCAGAAGGGGGGATTTTTTTTTTTAATTGTGGCCACAAAAATGATTTACTTTGTGTTGAGTAAAACTGCAGTTCAATAGAAATAATAATAGACCTAAATGCCCATTTTAATTCCCACTCTTGCATAAAAAGTTGAGGTAAGTGTAAGACAATGTGATTTACTTCAGACCTAAACAGTTTAGTTCTAGAAAGATAGATATGAGGAGTATTCATTCAAGACATATATTTGTCACATACGAATACAAGTATGTATAATAAAAATAGATTGAAGCCATCCCACTTATAGAAGGCTATTTTTTGGCCCCGACCCATTTCACACATCACAAAGCAATATTCACGCCTGAGCTGTATCATTTCAAACTAAGCTCTCGCTCTCTCAAGTGTTAAGTCCATCCTGCATGGACGCTTATGAAAGCACAGATAACTCTGCAATGTGTTAGAGATTTTGAATGTAAAACCAAGATTACCACACAGCCACAGGGAAAGTGATTCAGCACTATCCCCACAGGATGTGTAGCGGCCAAGTCAAACAAGAGCGCAGATATTTACCAATATGTTCTGGAGCCCGAGGACACGCGGATATAAAGATGCACACAACAAAAAACAGATGGACGTTAAATAATGTTATTCATTTTTTTTCCTACTATAAATATGCATTATGTCCTGTAATTCATGGGGTCTTAGTTTAATCCACGGTGCCTCTCAGAGTAATGAATGTATACATTTTAGATTTTCCATGCTCTACTCAGTAAGCCGTACAGAACCATGAAATGTAGCAGAACATCAGGTGAACAGGTGAGCATGATTTTCACTGGTTGGATGTACAGTATGTGTACAGAACGCAGAGGATGAGTAGACTTAAGTTACTGCTTTATTAACTTCTTTTTTGACTGTTTTACCAACTTGTCCTCAAGTACTGATCTTTTTTTTTTGTTGGTTAGACAGTAAGTGATCAACAATCAACTAGAAATAAAGAAATCACCCAATAAGAAAGAGGGATCACTTATGAAGACGCTGTAAGAGAGACACAAGTAAAGAACAGTGCTACTAAGGTTCCACGAGCAACTGGGGATCAAGAGCTACGACAAACAAATGACAAGATATATGTGAACCAAAGGGCTCTAGAACATCCATTCCAGGAGTGATTAACAGTTCAGCAGAAGTGAATTTAAAGAATGATGAAAACCAGCTGGTTGTCAAAGGGTTAGCTCTCACTGGTAAAAGATTGTAAGATAGTTTTGACAATGAAGTATGAACGCATTGATCCCAACTGCACTGCTTTGTGTTTTCATTAACTTCATCAAACTCAAGTGCTTTCTTAAAGATCCCACCTGAATCAATACGTGGTAAGTGAATTGACTGGAATTGGAATTCATCTATTATCAATTTTTCTTATTTCTTTTGCATAGTGGTATTTATTAAAAGCACGCTGACAGAACATGTATTTGTTGATTTGTACTGGACTTCACAAATGCTGAAAGACTGAATCTAAAGGCTACAGAGGAACAAATTCCTCTGCTATTCAAATTTTTGTAATCGATTTGGACTACTTGCTTATAGTACTGTGAACTTTTACTTTTGTTTACATAATGATGATCATTGGGACTAATGATCATTAATCATAATGACGACTTCCGTAGTTGGTGAAGTCGTTTTAACGCAGGTTTGTACTGACTGGACCTAGTTTAAAACCCAAAACGAATAGGACTGAAAAGTGGCTGATGTGTGAAATGTTCGCATGTAACGAAGCATAATCTGATGCTGTACTCTTGTTGATTTTGCTTAGCCATCCTATCGGGGGGGAGAAAAAAACAGAAAGACCACAGCTCAGCAAAACGTATTTACATTACGGTGGGGAGCGCCGGATGAGGAAGATTGAGTCAGGGAAAATGTACGAGGTATCATAAAAAATGTGATTCATCTCCAAGGAAAAAAAAAAATGTTCCACTGTGACTTCCTGTTGGAATGATTTTCAGACAGACACAAGCTCAAGGGAGGAAACCAAGCACTCGTTAAACCTACCAGACCTGGCTCAGACCACACCTAGACCTGGCCATCCATCAGACCGACTGGACAGGATTTACAGTGTGACCTGATCGGTCATCATTTATTACTTTTACTGGTCCTAAGTGGAGGCAATCACCGGCTGGTGTTTGTGTAAGAGGAGACCTCCACCTGCCAGGGTCTCCCATTAACACAAACCTAACTTGGGGGGAGATATGTCATCTGTCGGCGTTAGCTTGGACTGGGCCCTGACAGGATTTTTTCTCCCTAAATGAGCCGCCGTGTATCTTTAATCAAAAAATGATGATTGACTAATCTGGTGATGGACTACTGCCCTCAAAGAGCTCCACAGAATCATGACTATTCTCACCCAGTCATCTGGAACACTATTAAAGATGTGCAACCTAATTACCATATCTTAGCATTCAAACAGCACACAAAGAATAAAGAGCAGGAACTGCAGAACAGAAAATCGACCATGTGTGCAAGACACTAGCTCTCAACCAGATCGTGCTACAGTCTTATCTTCTATAATCAGTTAAAGATCTAAGGGAGAGGTCGACCTGAAAAACCACAGACTGGATGATAGTGGAACAACTGAAGCCAGTAGCACAGCTACCCTGAAGCTATACCGTCACCTCAGGGGGTGTAGGTAGCCTGTAGCTTTGAAGTGCCGCTGACTTTGGCTTCTGTTCAAGCTCATGACGTGTCCTTTGGACGCTCCGTTGAACTTGATCAGTCCCTCAGCAAATAAATGTACAACCAAAGAGAGGGACAAAGGAGGAAGCAACCGTGAAACAACAATACATGAGTGGCACGCACCATGAAAAAGTTCACAGACGGTCATGACCTTCTGCGTACCTCCACAGAGTTCATGTTGAACACAGCTCACGAGTGGGTCAGGGAGCTAACGTTTCAAATAGGGGAAAGAAAGAAAGAGTCAAAAACAGAGAGAGTGAGACCCAGTGCCAGGGCATCTGCACCACATCCCTGTTTTTGGATGCTCATCAATTAGCCAAATGTGATCAGATGCCACAGGGGAAGAGTTCCAGTGTGTGCACACCGTCGACTTCACAACGTGGGGATTATTCTGCATAATGGGCCTCGAGGGGATGTGCGAGGGGCCGTAGCGGGTTAACCAATCGGGGCCGGAGAGAAAGGGAGTAATAAGAAAAGAGAATAACAGACAGAGTCCACCTGAGGCTCACCTTCACTTCCCTGTCTAATCACTAACACATGCTGATGAGAGGCACATGGGAAGTCCCTCCAAAAAATACATTCTTTCTCATTCACCTCACTTCCAATGTTTTGAAGGGTTTGGGATTTCCTACTTCATTAAGTTACTTGGTGTATGCGTACAAAATCGGAGTTGTAGCTGCAGTTGTGGCTAACGTCTAATTTCAAAAGCTGATAATAACCCAAAACATTTCATACATGAGAGAATTCAGAACTGGGAATTGTAATGTCGACATGGCATTGCTAATGACTGAATGGGAAGTAAATTCCTTTGACTACATGGTTTACCGTGTAGGTTCAAACCACTCAAAAGGGAAGAAAAGTATCTCTTCCTGGCTCGGGCATTTAAAAAAAAAGCCTCACCAAAGGCAACCGTAACTGTCCAAGTGAAGGTGTGGAACCCCAAACCACAGCCTGACTTTACATAGCTGACAAATATATAGCTCGCCCTCCCTCAACTCTCATCTAATTACAGGTATGGTTTACCAGCTACGGCTTATTAGTGTTTCCTCAGCAAACTATAAAAACTAATGACACCATTTTGTTGCTTTGGTTTTCTTGCACGAATGTTCTTGGACAGCGCAGATTATTTTTAGCTCGAGCTGGTGAGAGTCAAACACCCGCAGCCAATGCTAACGTCTGCTTTCTTCCTGGGTCAGCATTTAACATCCTGCAGAGTATCGCTTTGACTTTTAAGACACTGCGGCTGCTTTGACTGAAAACTACATGGAGCATATTTGTAATACAATAATACCTGTGCGTCTGCTTTGGCCGTGACTCGTACATTTTAGAAAAATAATCAACCGCATGCTTGGATAGTGAAATGATGATCCAGTTAGAACTGATTTTATACATATATATTTAAATGAATTCACCACAGTTACCTCGCACCACACTACTGTGACAAGCAGTCTTCTGTGCTGAGAACTTCTAATAGACTTGCTCCCCCTAGTGCCAGGGGCTTTAACTTCAGGCATAGCTGTTTCAAATCTGCAATGCTGTTACAGCACATTTCTTTTTGACACAAGCCTGATTCTGTAAAACAGGCGTGCAGGTCATTGTTTAAGATTATATATGTCAATATACAGATTTTAGGCAAAGCACCCCACTTTTTTTAGACATTTGGCAGGCCATCCTACTTCCTAAATTTGGACTTTAGAACACTGAGCCACGACTGTAGAGTGCCAAATGTATTTAAAATACTACTAAGGTACTTCGGCCAAACATGAAACCAAGGACACCATGTGAGTGATCCGAGAGCAGAGGCTTGTACTCAGTTTCAGTGCCACAGGTCATACTTGAGCTGTGTGTGAGTATCAGGGTGTCCGGACACTAAAACAGGCTTGAATGACTTTAGTGCTGTCCTCGGGGCAGCCGGAGTGCTTTGACCTTCCTGAACACGTCACAGACAGTGCTGCTGAATACTCTGCGCGCATGTTCATTAAAGTTCCGTTGTGCTTGGTTAGGGATGGACACAACACAATGGTAGAAAATAACACTAAAGGTCATCATAAATTCGAGTTAAACATGAAGTATAAATAGTAAGTGAGTCGAACTTTGTCTATGTGGCACCTTTTTAACACAGATTTATTTTATAGTTTTATAGTAACATCAGGGGAGGAAACTCAAATACCAAGCACAAAGCACATTCAAGACAGAATCAAAACTACGTACAAAAAGTTATTGTTTCAGCATCATTTGTGTATTCCTTGAAAAGAAGGAAACACATAAATGTCTCATGCAATGTTCACAGATGAGCAAGCCTTCCTGTGTGAGCACTAAAAAGCGGGTTCAAAAACACATTAATATCAGTGAAACATCACTAAAAAAAAACACAGGCCAGCATAACTGTCACAGTCCTTTTGTCTAGAAAAGCGTGTGCAGGTAGTCTCGAATCCATTGTCAAACATTCACCACCATCCATTAAAACATCTTGTTTGCTTGTTTGTTTACTTGTCTCTCTAGAAGCCCACGGGTCGTCACCAACTCGTGTACACTCCAGCCATTCAGCGGTGTTTCAATATTCACAATGATGTAAAACATGCCCATCTAATATATTATTTAGTCACATTCCCCGGTAATAAAACACATTTTTGATTCTCTCTGGCGTGATCCCGACATTGTATTTCCATTATTTTCTCTTTAAACATTAACCACGGCGTTGTTGGGGATGCATTCCATCTCTTCTTCTGCTTAAAGATTAAAATGGCATGCTGCTGAGGACAGGCGGGCCATAATGTTTAAACAGAGTTGACAGAGGAAGCAGAAGAAGGAATGTTTTGCCTAAAATCTGCTGAAAATTCACTTTTTCCAGGTCGCTCTCTCCCTCCCATTACAGCACAGTGCTACGACTGCAGTCTGAGGCTCGCTAGGTGCTGAGTGGAGACTTCTTCTCCTTTCAGGCTGATAACCTCACATAACACACACACACACACACACACACACACACACACACACACACACACACACACACACACACACACACACACACACACACACACACACACACACACACACACACACACACACACACACACACACACAGAATATATTGTATGTTTATTGATCTTTATTGGAAATGAGCATAACTTGGTTTAAAAGTAGACGTATGTTCATTATATTTGATATGTTAATGTATTCATATATAACATTCAGAAGTTAAAGTAAAAAAAATGACATACTGTATAATAAGGAGACAATTACTAAACGTGGTTGATAAACAGACATTTTAACCATGCAAGCTTGTAATTGACCAGTGAGATGTATTTTAAAAAAAGCATTACAGCCATTGCTCCTTCTAAAGTATTGCTTTTTTTTGCAGAAGCCTGGATATTACATATTTCTAAAAAGCTCGTATTATAGCAATATATTTCCCATAAAAGTCTGACCATTGAAAGCCACATACTGTATTTGATCACTTACGTTAAACTAATTGAATATATATGAATGTGACTGCCTTTATGAATTGTGAGGTTTTTTTCTTCTACATTTCAACAGTAGTGGAAAAACTAAACAGATAACTGTTACTGGGCACAGAATGATGATGGTGTATTCCTCCTGCATGGCATACATGCTCATAAGTCAAATGGTTCATTTCACTTTAGAAAGTCAATTGTATAGAGTAGTCTTTTTTTTACTGTTGAACCCCTTAATGAATCCGTACTCAAATCATTAAACATCTTTTAATTTAGTTTGGATATTTGAAAACAGATCGAAAGTCTTTCGAATGTGTTGAAAAGAAATTCGCTGCACTTAATCCACAAGGACATCACATCAACATGGATGAATGAGCCTACAATTGCTTTATATTCATTTATATTAAACACATTTTGGAGGCTTAATAGTGATCATGTGACTGCTCCCTGAATTAAAATCTGTATCGGGAGTTCATACTCTTTAGAATGGTTTTGGTAAATGCTATTGATACTGTACGAGCAAAGGGTGACTTCAAGATATGATTATAATAGAACACCTTGTGGCGTCACCAAATTCAGAATTTTACTAGCAAAAATATTCCATGCACTGTAAAACTATGTTATTTCATGAATCACATGACTGAGGGAGACCTTGAAAAGTGTCAAGACCACACTGCAGGTGGAAGAAAAGAACCTTGTTATCCACAAAAGTTCCCATTCGGCTTCAGTGATTATAGAAGCCATGGGTCTCCTCCAGAAGTGCTGGATGTCACCTCTTGCTGCTAGTTGGCTGATTGGCAAGCTGCTCAAAGCCTTTCTCACATGGTGTCCAGACTGAATCTGAATCAGACTCTGATTAGATCAAATTGCAGAGAGAAACCTGTGTACCCCTGTGTGCCCACCTTTGTGTCGCCTCAGTGCCAGCAGTTAAATTGGACTTCTGGAGGCCAGGTAGTCTGTGATTCTGTGATCGTACGTCGACATATAGGATATCGAAATCTACGGGGTTTTTGCATCTGCCTGTCATGAAAAGAGGAGCTTAGACTTTAGGTGTCAAAGCTTGTTTCCTGCTGGCTCGTCACCAATTTATTCCCAGCTGGCAGCAACAGAGAACAGAACGGAAGGATAAAATGCTGCCACGAAACTGGAAACTGAAAATATTACACAATGTCTTCTTAGTCTTTCTCTAGGCCTCGACCTTTGCTTAATGACAAATCAGTGGCCGCACTCGAGACAGGAGGGTAATTAATGACACAAGTAGACGTCCTCTCATATCTGACAGCTATGAGAGGATGAAGCAGGGACAGAGAGCAGATATTACAATTCTTCTGGGTCTTGAATTGTATTCCAACCACAATGTACTGCAGAACTAAAAATACAAAGCAGTTGCATCGTCAAATTGTACAACTGGTTGGTCATCTGTGTGCATATTTGCATGTTGTGTTTGTGTATCAAATTGTGTGTGTGTGTGCATGTGAAGGCAAAAAAAAAAGAAAAAGAGCCACAGGGAGAAACTGAAAAAAAAAAAAACAGACAAGAGTGGAGGGGAAAAAAGATGATGATCATTAGCTTGTGATGGATCTAATGACCGGGTGGATTTATGTAAAGCGGACCTGGATAATGGGAAAGAGGCGAGAGGAAAGAGAAAATCATTTGGATGAAGAGAGGAGGGGGGGGGGTATATCAATGGCACGCTGAGGGGCTAACGACAACAAGCTGAGAGGCATCATGAGCAAAGATATAGATCAATAACTCCTCCATTATGTTATGAAGAACAGGGAGATGAGAAGAGGAAGGGGGGGCGACGGAGGAACAATTTGCTTGATAAACACACAAGGGAGCAGAGCGTGTATATGTAGCGGGGTACTGACAGGGTCACATAAACAAGTGGCAGCATCTCTCCCCAGAGGACCGGCAGTGATGATGAGGAGAGGAGGCGCCGCCGCGGTCTAGAGGGGTGAACGGCGGGACGCGCTCGAGCAGCATCTCGCTCTTGGCAGGTAAAAATAAAAGTCAACGGGAAAGGGCTGGCGCGCGGGTGCTGCCGTGATAGCCGCCATCCGTTACGGGTAAATTGAACTGTCAGCCCCTCGGTGTCATTTCCTTGGCTGGATGAGAGGGAGAGGCATGAGGCAGAGAGAATTATGGGGGTATTCACTAGGTGATCACAGTGTGCAGCGGGAATGTTCCGGCAAATTAACTCCCGACGGAGAGGGGAGTGGGAGGGGGGGGGGGGGGGGGGTGATGTTAGGGCTGTCAGAGAGATAGAAGGATGGGAGGATAAACAGGCAGAGGGGAGGGGCGGGGGGGGGGGGGGGAAATGTGCGGCAGTATGTTTTGAAAAGGGATCTACACTGTTTTCCTTCCTCCAGTTACGATGTTAAAACACATTTTGTCAGTGGATGCATTTGGTTCATGTTAGCACCCTGCGTGAAGCACAAAAGCTGGCCATTGTTTATATTCTACTAGTATGAACGCCAAAGCTGGCCTTGCCGTGTTTACAGACAGCGCTGTGCCTCCAAAGTTGATTGCCTGCGATTTGGTATATACACTACGTGCAAACGTAAAAACATTTAATCAGTTTCAGTTAAAGTTGGCCATGCGCTGTCACTTTTGACACGCACATGTGCACATCTATTATGGATTAGCCTTCACGGGCCCATACACACAGACATACTCTTATGGGTGCAAAAACACATTCAAAAGTTATTAGCATAAAGCAGACTATACAAAAATGTGGACCTACTTCTGCCTTGTTTTTTTTCCACCGTCAATCTGCATGAGTGTGCATATGGCACCAGTCTTTGTGCACTCACTAGTACGCGCAGCTCCTCTGACTTTTTGCCCCCAACTCTCTCACTTAAATATTTATAAAGATTTCTATTATTGTATTAACTATTTATTGATTTATAATTTAAAAGATTTATACTGGACCCTTAGAACTGCAGGGGAGTGTTTGCTTTCCCTCGAAGAGGTAGACACCCATAACCGTTTTTTGTCTTTTAATGCTAAACCTGTGCACGTCTGCCCCTCGGCATTCAGAAACAGAAACAAATACACTCGCAGAGAGACGGACACAAAGGGAGAAAGACAGAGGCCGCGAAAATGAACAGGAAGGACAATCCAGCTCAGTGATGGTCCTGGTTTCGATGTTGGTGAGCTGTGCGCCGTCTCCCTCTGGGGCAGGTCACACGCTGGCAGTCCAGACAGAGCCTCAACAATGAAAATGTATGGCCTCTCTCCATGTCTTATTGGTTTACAGCTGAAAACTCTTCGGATGTAAAATGCTTTTCTATGGTGCTTTACCTCTGGTGTCAGTGGACAGGAATATAGACCGAGATCAAAGAGCACCAGCAACCTACTGGCATTTGGGGGATTTGATCTAAAGATCAGGGGGGGAAAGCACGAGGATAAAAGGCTTTTTAAATGACAGCAGTCACACCGAATCATCATCATGTGACAGAATGATTCTGTCAATTTTGATTCCAAGAATGAAGAAATGTTTCAGCTCCGATTTACCACCCTTATTTTTTTTGAACAAACTATTTTTGACACTGCAGTTTGTGCGAAACAAAACAACCTACACGTGGGTATACAACACTGAACAGAAGCACAGGAGTAACGACAAACAGTATTACAGTTAACAAGTGAGTTATATGTTTTCTCGTTAGGGAGGAGCGGGAGAACTTCCTCAACCAGACAAGGGGCAGACTCATCATAATTCAATTGCTCAATCAAAAGACAAGGGATGAGGGGGGGGGGGAATAAGTGAAGAGGAAGGATGCTTGGGTCTAGGAGTGGTGGGCTAGGGTAGGAGGGATGGTGCAGAGAAAGAAAGGTGTTGGGAGTGAAAAGCAGGGCGTGCTTTTATGCAATGCCCGGTGAGTGACATGGAAACCATTAACGGAGTAGCACTGGCCAAAGGGATTAAGTCCACACATGCATGGCTATTATTCAAGCTAATTAAGGGCTTTTTTTTCGGGGAGGCCAGGTTTACCACTACAACAAAGCCAGCAGAGAAAGAAGCAGGAAACGGCATTTATTCTTAGCCGGCAAATCTTTAGCATACGTTGATCTAGTGGGGACAAATGATTTGAACCACTTGGAGGACCTCGTCTGTACTTTTGTCGAAATCGAATAAATGACTAGCAGTTTTAAAAGGCCCGCTACAAAGAGCTGATAGTTTTCTCTTTCATTCAATCTATTCTCATACAATATGTTCAGAACGCGGAGGTTTCCTTCCCTCACTCCATCAAAAGGGTATGTAATCAACTGTAACGCCTCTCCTGCTCTGCTGGCCGATTTAAACTGAATTAAAAAAAATAAGTAACCGATTTTGCGCAAAACATTATAGTGATGTGATGATCAAAGATCTGCGAATGTGAACATGAATTAATATATTTTAATTAATATATTATACAGCACAGTTCATAAACATATTGCAAGAAGCATACAATACCCTACATGTCTTGGTCACAACAAATTTAAGGAATCCGTATCAAAAATGTGTGGTGGGTTTATGCAAAGAACAACAATTAAAGGCATGATATTACCAATATATTTTACTGGCAATTTTTTTTTTTTAACACTCAAATGTTAATATTGTTACCAGCTTTAAAAAAATCCAAGCACAGGCCAGGCTCCAGTTTTTACTATGAGGCATTCGTTAGAGTTTAAGTTGAATTCAGCCAACTACCTGAAGAGGTTCAGTGGCAGGACCTATAGTCACAAACCTGTCTCCCATGAGACTCCATAACCGGACCCAAGCCTCGACCTGGTCTTGCTCACTCTTACGTTGGCTGCTTGCTGGCATCAGCACAAGGAGCTGGAGGCAGCATGCTACAGGTGCAGCTAATTGAGTTAATACAGAGCATGTTAATGAGTAACTGGCCTTTTGTGTGCTTGAGGAACTAGTAGTTTTAGGCTTAGGTTTTAGGTTTGATTGGATAGTGTGATCCAGGAAAGGCTTTCCCCCTTGCATTTTAAACTGATGGGAAAATAGAGGGAAGCAGGACAATAGATATATGGGGCTGGGATATGAACGGAGAGCAGCCACATGTAACACAGAAGGTATAATAAATAAAGGATGAAAAATTTGATTTCCATTGTATATTAAAGTGAAATTGTGTTGAGAGAACGATATTAAAAACAGTAACGATAGTGTTATTAATGAGAAGTAGCATTATTAAAGAGGCATTCCATTGATTCTACAAGTTTATTTACTTATCATAAGGAGTTGAACTCTGAGTTCTACTACTTTTTTTCAAATCTGTCTGTCAAGTCTACAAACTCTACAGAAGTGAAATACCAAACCTGATTAAGTCTATAAAAGAGGCTTTGGTGTCTTTTAAAAAAAATCTATTTATCTTAGCTATTTTTTTCTGGATCATTTTATTTACAAAATGTTGTGAATGGAATGTGTTGTACAGTGCGATCAGCATCATGTAGCGTATTGAGACAGTGGTGGTACAACAGTGGGATCAGCAGAGGTTCTGTCCCTGGTGGCTTTAAATAGCTGCCAAGTATCTTTGCTGGGAGGATTTCACCCTAACAGCTCCTTGGAGACCGCTGAGGGCCTGCTGGCCTCTCAACAAGCAGGAGCTTTACTGATGCAGACAGCTCCGGGTACAGAGGAGGGATGCGGAAGAGAGGGAGGAGGCGAGCGAGCGGGGGACATCACTTTACTGGTTTTACACCCACGCACACGCCCCGCCGGATCAGTCAGTCGGGATTGCACCTGACACTTGACATGCAGCCAACAAAGCAGACAAGCATGGAGGGATGAGAGAGAGAGAGAGAGAGAGAGAGAGCGGGAGAAGGGCAAAGAGAGAGGGAGAGGATGTTAGAGCGCAGTGAACGACAGACAGCAAGCTGATGGGAAGAGGCGGGTGTAATGGGGCGTGTAGTGGAAGACCTCGGGAGACAACGAGCGAGACCGTCTGCCTGTCAGCACAGCACAGCCTCTCGTCTTCCACTCAGTCTCCCTCCATCTTTTACTGTCTCAATCACACAGTGAGAGTGAGAGAGAGAGAGAGAGAGAGAGAGAGAGAGAGAGAGAGGTACACATGCGCACACACATATACACACACACACCTCTAAAGGTCGAGAGAGATAAATCAACAGGAGAGTCCCTGTTCATCTCCTTAACTAGCTAACACTTGTTGGCAATAGGCTGCCAGTCACGAACTGAACAGTAGTTAAGAGCACAATGCACGATGAGAGATAGGAGGACTAGTTCTGACTTGACTCCATAAAACTAATTATCAACTTGCCGGGCTTCCAGCATTACATTATGTGCACAGCTGGTCAGTCTTTCTTCATCTTGGCATATACGGTCTTCGGGTATTCCATGGACTAATTGTAATGATAATTGATGCTTTAATTCATTGATTCGCATCACTGCATCACATAAGGCACAGTAGGTTACAGGCCTTTCCCACACTATAGCTGCTAGAAATGTCACACAGCTCAATTTTATATTTCAGGCATCAATTAATTGTCTATTTTAGAGCGGATGAACCTATAGCCTTAAAGGTTTGAAGACTGGTGTTTGTGCTCATCAAATAGTGCCGATGTATTTGTTGCAATATCCGTAAAGAGTAAGGTGTTTTGGATAGTTATGGAGGTCAGCTTCAAAGGAGTCAATTTCTTAAACTCCCGGTTGTCTTGACAATGTGAATAAATGGAAAATGGACTGTACTTGTATATCTTTCCAACCACTCAAAAGCGCTTTCACACTACTTGTCGTCATTCACCCCATTCATACGCTGATGATAGGGGCTACCATGCAAGGTGCCACCTGCCCATCAGGATCTACCTAACATTCTCACACCGTAGGCACATCTACGGGAGCAATTCTGGGATTAAGCGTCCTGCCCGAGGACACATTGACATGCAACTAGCAGAGCCGGGAATCAAACCGCCGATCCTCTCCACTGAGCCACAATCGCCCGCAAATACAGTACATATAGGTAACTAATCCATGTAAACAAATGACTCACAAAAACACATTTTTCCATCCTATAGAGGAGGTTGAATGTTGTTCTTTGGTACAGATCATTTTGTAATTTGCAAAAGTCATTTGTTTTGAATTTTGTTTTATCGATATAAATAAGCCACAAGAAAATAAGAAATCTACAGGTTTACTGGAGAAACTACCAACTGTATGGCTTACAAACGGGCATTCTCTGCTCTGTATTTTATTTTACTATATGTAAGGCACACAAACGGTTTAAAAAAAAAAAAATGATCGAGAGTTTAATTAATGGTTATCTTCAATTAACACACATCAGCAGGTGAGTATGTAAATATGATATGACGTGTGCGATTGCGATGAGTTTTCCTGAAAACAAGTTCCATGTGCCAAATAATACAGTATTATTACTATATGCTTTTTATCCTGCATAGTAATATAATATAGTATTGAAATATAAAAAGTGGCACATTAAACGAAACAACAATTATTATCTGATCCAATATCACAATACAGTCATTTAGCAGACACTTTTACCCAAAGCGACTTACAATTCAGATTATATCACATTATACACCGTAGGCACAGCTACGGGAGCAATTTTAGGGGTTAAGTGTCTTCCTCAAAGACACATCGACTTGCAACTAGTGGAGCCGGACACAGGGATGGAACCACCGATCCTCTGAATGAAGCACGGCCCTGCTCTCCACTTAGCCACGGTCACGGTAATATCACAATATGCATTTATCATCATAAATACTGTCATATAGACAAATAAATAAACACTAAGACTATTGTCCTGGAGACAATATTTCTTGTTGGTGTAAGAACAGTTTATTGCTGAGCCTGACACCCACATGTAGAGGGGAGACACGCAACGGTTCCCTCATCTGACCTGTTCAACCATCCATCCATCCATGGCTTCTTCTGAGGAGTCTGTTTTTGTTGCCTAATTACCTCTCCCTACCTTCTGTTTGGTCTCTTCATCTGTCTATCGGCTGACTCTCTCTCTCTCTCTCTCTCTCTGGCCGTGATAAAAAACAGTAACACGGGAGAGGAACCAAACTGCTTCTTAATTTTGCCTGACAGCCTCCCTTAAACACGCGGGACCAAATCCACACTCTAATTGAAAGCACATTCCTATTCCAAACAAATTAAGCACAATTAAGGCCCCTGAGTTATGAGTATCTATCACTGTGCGATGTTTTTGTAAAAATCACTGCGCTCTAGATCAAAGTCTCTCGACCCCTCAACTTAATTGCCTCATTAAGAGCTCCCTTCTTTGTGCTACGGGCTTCATAAATACAGGGTCTGCTCGTTTCATTTGGGAATTACACTAAAAGACGCCCCTTAAACTAATCGCTTCCACGTTTTCAATAAAGTTCATCTGTTTTTAGGTACAGGACAGAATGGGATTTTCTTTCATTTATAGAGCATAATTTGCAAGGCTCTTTGAGCTCAGAGTGTGATATATCATTTCATTGTGTCTGTGACAAGGCACAAACCTGTAACCATGTTTAGCTACTTTATAACACGTGTTAAAAAAGACTTCTATAACATATCAGCAGTATGGTTAAAGTACAAAAAAGAAAAACTAAAGAAAAACTGCAAAAGCTCATAACCCTGGATACATCAGCTTTAGGGTCTTAGGTGTGGCATTTGACACATCATAGCAGGTGACAGGAAGAAGGTGTCACCACCAGGAACCAGCAAATCACATGACAGGAAGATGATTGTGTGCAGCTGAAACAGTTCCCCCGCTCCCATAACCTCCCTCCTTCTCCTCATCATCGCAAAATGCCATCCGAGCATGGCTGGCTTTTAATTTAATCTTATAAATGAGGTGCGCACTCCTAGACAACATGCTGTTCCAATTTGAAATGGCTGCTTTATTGGGGGACAGCGACACAGGGGAGAGAGAGGGGGAGAGCGAGAGATAGAGCGAGAGAGAGAGAGGGGAGGGAATTAGAGAGAAGAAGAAAAAAAAAAAGAAAGCCAGGGGAAAGACGGTGGTATGGAACATTTGTTAGTAATCCAATTCCACATACCATATGGCTTCATTACCATTATGCGGGAGAGAAGACTTCAGTCAGTCTGAAAATAAAGACCTACTTAGCTCCCATCCAAACTGACCCCAAATGAGACATGTTTGTCTCCGTGTGACAGTGTTAGTGTTATTGCCCTGCTCTTGCATTCTTTGTGGTCGGTTTAGATTGAGCCTGCAGCTGTGCATGGTTTCAATGCGTGTGTGTGTGTGTGTGTGTGTGTGTGTGTGTGTGTGTGTGTGTGTGTGTGTGTGTGTGTGTGTGTGTGTGTGTGTGCGCACACATGGCCGCCTGGGTCTGGGTGTATGTAAGATAGAGATCGGGCGGTTTCCCAGTGACTGATTATTTCGGGAAGAGAGTCCTTAGTCATTACTGCAGAGGGAGAGAGAGAGAGAGAGAGAGCGAGAGAGAGAGCGAGAGAGAAAAAGAGAGAGGGAGAGAGAGAGAGAGATAGAGAGAAAAAAAAAAAAAAGAAGGTCCATAAGCTAGCTCCATTCAGATGTGAAGATGACTGATAATGCAGGAGCAGCAGGACCCCTCGCTGGGTTCATTGGCCCCTAAGTGATCCTTTGCTGAATGTGTCCCTTATCTTGCCCTGACAGCAGTAATAGAATATGCATAGCTCTATTAGCATACAGGGTAATGGCACCCTTGAGGGAGGGCACTGACATAAAACTTTAAGTAGAAATCAAAACATTGGTGAAGGCAGAAGCAGAATAAAAGGGGTTATTGTCACCCAGTGCAAACACTGCCCGAGGCCTTGACTGTGGCTGCTCGCAAGGTATGCTCCTTTTACGCTTCCATGCACATCTGTCAGTACACACATACTCCCTCACACACGGATACACAGAGCATTTAATAAGCTTGGTATACCCATTCATACGAATGTGTGTCATTTGATCATACACAAAGAACACATTACATATTATGTACGTATGTTGAGCGTAGGCATGCATAAACACATTCCGAATCATCCTCCTGCGGGGCATGTAAGCACATTAAATGAAATGGGGTGCAAGAAATGGCACCGTCCCATCTCGCCTCAAAGTCCTCAAATAAAGGGGAATAACATAAGAAAAACATTTGCCGTTTTCATTAACATTCACACAGAATTACAGACATGAGAAACCTCAAAATCTCTGCCGAAGTGAGAAAAAAAAAAGAAAAAAGAAATTGGGCTGACACGGGAGGCTGACACGAGGTCAGGTGGGGAGGTGATGGGTATGGTCAGGTGATGAGAGGGTTTGCACACATATTATCTGACTGTAGTTTCCACCAAACCCCAGGCAGCAGCTATGACATTTTGAATCAAAGCAGGTCAGACAAACAACACAAGGCCGTCTGCACAACGAACATTCGGCATAAGAAAGCAATTTGCTGCTCTTCACACGTCACCCAAAGAAATTATACAGAGAGGGGCCGGGTCCAGCGAGAAGTCTAATTTAGTCTGGTGGGGCAGGCCAGGCGAGTGTTAGCTTTTCCACATATTAGCTTTTATTAAAGATATTAACCTTGAGGAAGAGGCCAAGGAAGCTGTGTCAGTAGAGGTTAAGAATTAACGCCACCAGGGCAAGCAGTTAGAGAAGTATTATACTGCTCACGTACAACACAACCTCTTCCTTTTCTCTTTCCTTTGTTCAGCTTTGGTAAGTGTGCAAAACAAAATCAACACTAATGTGGCAATAATATCAGTAATTGCATCCTCAATTGTAATTATGGTGATTACGCAGTCTTCTTTGATATGCAGTTCTGCTCCAATGTCGATATGAGCCATATGTGAACATGGGACAATTATGCTAATCATCCCACGTCCAAGTATGTAATTCTAAAGTGTAAAAAAAAAAAGAAAAAAAAGTTCACCACCTTGAGAAGGAAAGCCCTGTGAGGAATGCCTCCCTATGTTGAAGCTTGGACCATTAAGAAATACAAATTGGGGTATGGTCAGTCCTCAGAGTCGGTCTTTGAAGGAGGAAATTCAAGTGTGACTGAGTAGTTATTGACTGTTTAATGTTAATTACCATAAAAACGTGGGCTAAATACCAACTTTAGAGCAACGTTGACGCAATTCCAAAATATTTAGTATGATAAGACTAGCACATAATTAGACTTGGCCCAACTTTTATGGGCCATTTTGGCCCCTGCTAATGGCTCTGTGCTCGGACTCAAACAGACCAATAAAGCAAAGCTAGCGTTGTAGACTGGGCATAAAAAGAGGCAGACACTATTAACAGCCGTCAAATCCATCTCAAAACTGGGCAGCACAATTTCTTTGCTAAAACAAAAAGACAGCCTTTTCTAATCTGTGGTTTATTTAATGTGTTTATTACATGGGTGGCCAGTTTAATGAGCGGTCTCCGGGCTACATCTCTTCAAGAATATAATAGACATCCGCCTACTGAGCAAATCCAGCACAACAACTGCGTAATGTTAAAAATATTTGGTCTCCATAGTAACCCCACAGCAATTCATATCTGCAGTTAATGTTTGCTGAAAGTGGCTCCTTCATTGTTAGGGATTTCAACATTCAGTTGAGGCTGTGGGGTCCCGCTGGTTGGTCGGTTTAGTTAAAGATGGATGAAAGTAGAGCAAATACTGGTCTGACTTTCCCCTCTGGTCGATACGGATGGTTTGGCAGGGTGACAAGGCAAACTGGGACTGGCATCAAAGCCTAACCTCTATTTCATGGAGGCTTAGCACTTTCCCTCTCACCAGATTACACTTGCTGTGTTACGAGGGTCCAGCCCCGCAGACTGATTTACCAATCCAACGACCAATCCATTTGGCCAGGTATTATTGTGGAGAGCTCGCGAAAAGGGGGAGCAAATAAGAATCGCAGACGCCACAGTCCCAAGTCAATCCACAACTTTCTTTATTCGACGCAACTGCGATTCATTTTGAAGGTGTGGCGTTAATGTCTGGAATGATCTGTTGATTAGATCCTCAACTGCTACACGAGTGAGAGCTCTGAATCAGAGAGCGTAAGCTGTGTAATGTGATACGCGCTGCGCGAATGACTTGTTTGAGCAAGAGCTTCTCTCTACATGGACTTTCCTTCAGGGCCAGGCTAAAAGGCCACTCACACACAAGGTGCACAGTACACACTAGACATGCAGAAAACATATATATTAAAAAAAGAAAAAAAAAAGAAAAATGGGACCAGAGCCTAGGATTTCCTGGATTTCTCTGCGGGCCTCTTTCTCCACCGCACATACACATGCATGAGCAGCCGCACAAACCACATGCGAACACACACGCGCACATAGACAGATTCAATCAGCGGAGGGACTGAGTTGACTCATAATGGTCTATTAACTGTAGCGGGAGAAATGTGACGGTGCCGCAGTTTCACACTGACCACAAACCAACCGTGGAGGTCAAAAATGAGACATTTTTAAGCACCGTACTTGACAGCATGGGAGTGACAACCTCTCTATGTGCGTCTGCTGAGATGCCAATGAACACTTAATTGTATTAAAGAAACTTTATTTCTGTCATTATGCCTCAGAAGGACAGAGGACGATTTATTCGTTACACTCAAATCATTTTTTTTTTGAGTTTCTCCACAAAGAATCAAACAAAAGCACAATTTTAAATCTTCTGTTTGCCAGAGATGTGTTCATAAGTTACTTGGAAATAAATCATTCAGCAATAAAAATAAAAAAAGAGACTAAAAATGACTAATCGAAGAAATAAATCTTAGTGGATCCAAGACCAAAATGACACATTAGTCATCTAGTAGACTAAGAGGGGACTTTATAGGGATATGTGAGCCACTGAAGGATTTTTGGCTGTAGTTGAATGACATCAATACTGGACAGCGGTCAAGTGATGCGTCATCACAATGTCATTTTTTTTTGCTGGATTAGTTCTCCTCAAATCAAATGTCTCTTTTCTAAAAGCAGAAGCTGCATATTTAGTTACACCGAAAAAATGCTTCCTTAGTTGTAAAAGAGAGTGAACAAGGAGTTTCATCGACAAAGCAAGAGAGAGAAATAAGACAACTGGAGAAACACAAGCACTGACCTTTAAACCGTCTTAGTAAAACATTTACCAGTACATACTGTACATCTTCCACAACTCTGTGTTTTAAACTCTCAGAGTGCCTACAGTATATTAAACATATTGTGCAATGTCTGTTTTAATGAGGTATGAGCATTCGTGCTTAATAACAGTATCTCAGATAATGCATTTTATAAACTGCCATAACAGAAGAACGGCAACCAAACAGAGGATCATCTGCACTTCGTCAATTGCATAGTGTTGGCCCTATGAAATCTGTTTGACTTTTTCCCAAACGTCTGTATTTTCCGTTGAAATCTTTCTGAATTCTGTGTTTTATGATTTGAGCACATTTTGTCATTACATGAAGTGCCTAATGCTGTGGTGGATGAATATAATTTCAACACTTCATAAGAAAATATTCAAAATGTAATGAGTACCAGTGAATGTCATGTCATGAATTTGAAACGCAACATTTCACTATTTATTTATATCAAATAAAGTGATTCAACATAGTTATAAAAAGAAACGGTCCTTTTGTAAAATCGAGGAGTTTTAAATGTAGCCGTTAGTCATCTAAAAAACGGAGGAAAATGCTAACAGGTGACCCTTCCCCTCAAGTTTCCTCTTTAACACGTGTCCTGCGCTCTCATTGGCTGCAGCCCCCGTACAGGTCAGATACTTAACCTGCTAGGTGATGCATGTTTGAACAGCAAGCGCCAACGCCAATTTGGCAAGTAGAAAATCAGGGCTAAAGTTGTGTGGTGTGGGCTACGCTAGTCGTCTCAGAGTGCCTCTTGGATATGAGAGTGTGTGTGTCTGTGTGTCTGTGTGTCTGTGTGTGTGTGTGTGTGTGTGTGTGTGTGTGTGTGTGTGTGTGTGTGTGTGTGTGTGTGTGTGTGTGTGTGTGCGTAGGAGCTGAGCCTCGCCCGGGACAAGAGCAGAGGAGAAAAGCAGCATGCCCGTAAAAAGAAACCACAACATAACGGCGTTTCTTTTTTTCTGTTCATGTGGCTGCAGTTGCTATTGACGGTAGCTTGGCTATTTCAGGGTTTGTACAGGATGTCCCAGTTAGTTAAGATTTTCCCTGACCAATCAGTGGTCTGCAGTGTTTTTAACTCCACCTTCTAGTGTCGGGTCTGCTACGCTTTGGAACCTTGACCCAAAGAGGTATCATAAAAGCTATCGGGGACTATCCACAACTTTTTGCGAATGGAAAACCAAAAAAAAGGCCGTATCATGCAGTGGAAATGTGGCGTACGATAAAACGAGCAAGGTACCAACCATCGACGCCCCTTTAACTTTTGTCTCCCCCTCTCATAATCTCTCTACCGCTTTTCTAATTTATTCATCAAAACCACCAGGTGTCCAAAGGGGATTCTACCCGCACACAGCTATGGCTCACTTAACCATGAGATTGAGTGGAGCATGCATACACACAGAAGGTACCATTTTGATTACTTATTACTTAACCTGTAATGAATTCTGCCCCCTTTTGTCTGCATGTCCTGCCCCCCCCCCCCCCCATTGCTCTATTCCACCCCCCCTAAATAAATGGAAAAATATTCACTGCCCTGGGCTACTGCTGAACTTCTCACTCTCTGCATCCAATTTGAAGCGGAGCTGCTGTGATGTCACCGGAGCGTCCAAACGGAGAGAAAGAGGAGAGGGGAGGATGCAGGGAGGGAGGGAAGGAGAGAGGAGAGCTGGCCACCTTCAGACCTCCAAGGTCACACTTCTTAACCCCACTGCTAAAAATCCAATAACACTTTATGAATGTTTTAGTTAGAAGTCGTTAATGCAGCCGAGCATCTGTTTCGAAAAGAATACAAATGAGGTGCTGTCTTGCTCTGCACTTTCCCAGCTTCCCTCACACACACACACACACACACACACACACACACACACACACACAGTGCCTCTGGGCACAACATCCTGATGTTCAGGGAAAAAAGTGGCCCCTAGGACCTGGACTCCACAGTGCTAAGCCAGAACCATCTCTTTGGATTTGACTGGCCGCATATTTAAAATCACTAGTCA
Source organism: Pholis gunnellus (assembly GCF_910591455.1). Taxonomy (NCBI): domain Eukaryota; kingdom Metazoa; phylum Chordata; class Actinopteri; order Perciformes; family Pholidae; genus Pholis; species Pholis gunnellus. The sequence continues at coordinate 16,720,761 of NC_136536.1, read as the reverse complement.
GGTTAAACATCTGGCCCTTCAAATTCAAAGTTATGCAGCAACTCTGTTACAAACCAACTTGCTGGCTCGCATTACCTCTTACCGAAGTTGCGGTTCAAGAACAAAAGGCGCTGCTGTGTATTGACTGTTTAAACAGCAAATGTGAAAATGACAAAGGTTCAGACTTTGCCATTCGTACCGAGCGCGAGCCAGGTAGCAGAGAGTGAACGAAACTTGGCCTCGATGTCAAGATCAGCTGAAATATTCGTTGGTGAAATCATCCCAGAGGTTTACGTGGCACAGGCTTTCAGCAGAGGTCTGAGTGCTGCAGACCTCGGGGTGGATTAAGTGGTAGACCTATATTTCCAGATAGAACAGTCTCTCAAGCATGACTCCATACCAAACACTCCCCGACACACTCTGCAAGCTACATGCTCAATCCAATTGGCAAAAATAAATTCAATACAACACTATAAGAAAGCCCGCATTATTGGAGGGAGTCGGTGTTTGTCCGTCTGTTGGGTGTGTGCGTGTGTGTATTGTGCACACGAGTGTCTCTGCAGCACTGAAGTGAGCAAGAGAGCTCAGCAGTTTAAATAAGCCAACAGGGTTGTGCAGCCTCCTATTTACCTGCGTGGGAGCTTGTGGTCACAGGAGAAAAGGCCATGGGGAAGGAGGGAATAGAGGTGTCGCAGTGGCCATGATGATGATGGAGTGTCTACAAATATGACTCCAAACAGGGTCATTTTGATTTGGCGGCAATACGTAAAGGCTGGCCCGTTAACTCCTGACCTTTTGAGTGTGACCTGTGGGGGAGGGGTCCATCCGCCAGGAGAGGACAGAAAGAAAGGGAGAAAGAGAGAGAGCGAGGGAGAGCGAGAGGGGCTGTGCAGTGTCAGGCCCATTATGACCCGCTAAAAACTCGGGCCGCTCTCCAGCGAGGAGCCATCCATCATCCGGGCCTCTCTAATCAGCATGTTTGTCACTGTAACTAAACAGTGGGCTGAGCCACATCGCCACGCTATTGGCCCTGACAGGGAGAAATAAATCTGCTGCCGGCCAATGGGCTGCAGGCAGCCGAGCGTGACAGGAAAGGTGACAGACTCCTGAGGTCTCAACTAGTGCGAGATTAAGGGGAACTAGCCCAGACTCTGGGGCGGAGGAAACATTTGAACAGTTTTACTGGTCTTTAGGCAGCAGTCGGGGCTGGGGCAGCGTTGGCGTGGGTGTTGAAAGTGAGAATGCCTTTGTCCCCCTCGCCGTGAGACAGGTCCATTTGTTCAGTTAGAGGGAACTCTGGTTCTCTTTGTAAAAGGTAACAGATAGGTGTTCTGTTCGCTTTCCCCATGACATCTCGGTAGTGGAAATCTTTTTCTGTGGGGGGGGGGGGTCACACAGGATTAATCCTGGCACATTCTGCAGGGAAAAAAAGTGCTTCTCTGCACAGCAACGTGGATTACAGTACAGTGCATATGACAGTACCACAAATTTACAATCATCAAATCTTTACTTCCATAATATTTGAGACTACTGTACATCTGTGGAAATATAGACCATATATATTCGACAGCTATATCCCATCTTTCTTGTTGAACTGAAACAAAGGGCCCTCTGGTAATATCACTTTTGGAAACAAAAAATTGCCTTTACTCTGCCTCAGCAAAGGCAATCCAGTCCGTTGTGCCTGCTTACTGTTGTTTTGTTTGGGTTTCTCTTTCCCCTTGCTTACATCTCAGCGGGCGGGCTGTACACAGAAGCTGAAAAAGCTGCAGTTATTTGACCACTTGGAGCAGGGACCTTTTTTCCACTCACAACAGCATACAGCCCAAAGAAGGGGGGGGAAACAAAATTTCCCTGACGATGCAATGGAGTTTACCTCCAGCAGCTTGAAAAAAAAAAAAAAAAATCATGGGAAATCTCAGGAAATCACAACTGGCACTGTTATTTTGAAGGTTTGATGGCTTACATCATAACATTGTAGTCCTTGCCTTCTCCTCAGGACTTCAGCAAACTTGGCTGGTGGCTGTACTGTACTCTACGGGTCCTGGATTCCTCCCAAACACATTTTACTTACAGCTTTCTGCTTACAGGCTGAGAACACTAATGCACATCACTCCGTTCACAGTCTGTCACAGCCTTGTAGTTGCAGCTTTTCTACTGCAAAAACACTGCTTGGAGAAGGCTAACCGTTTCTGAAACAGAAGGCTTGGCAATAGGGAACTATAGCTGCACGGCTTATGTGCTGTGAATACATAGTGGAGTAAATATTAATTTGAAAGGATGGACTTAAATAAAATAAAACTCTTAAGAATTGAGCCCTAGCCCTAGGTCTTAATGACATCAGACAAAAAAACAACTCTAAATGTAGAGAACAGAACACAGACACCGTCTACTGCTCCTAAAAAAAAAAAAAAAACAGTAGGATTTATGTGCGAAGATTTATGTTTGAAGGAAAAAAAGGACAAATGACTAATTTAACTAATCGTATTCTCTTTGATATTTTTTTTTATTAATTACCATAGACCTGAATATTAAAAACTCCAAGGGTAAAAAACTCCAAGGGTAATATGCCCCTTTATGCAGGCTTTGAATAATGTTATCGGGTATATGGTGACTAATTCTCAGAGCGAAAAAAAATATCCATAATTTTCTATTGGTAGAAGATAATCGTTTACTAAGACGTGTGTTCTTTGTTAACAGCACTGGTAGTAAACCTGGATCATATTTCACACTCCGTGGGTTACAGTGGTGGCGGTGGCGGGTTGCAGAAAGGGGGAGAACTCGCATATGAATACTCATTTCTGCACAGTAAAATGACACTATATCAAATCAAGCATTTCCATATGTGTGTTGCTGCTGTTGCGGGTCTGGCAGCGTAGGGGGCAGGGCAACACACCAAGAGATGGGCTGTGCTCTTAGGTTTACGTGAGAGCAACAGAAGCATTCTGTGATCTCTAGAGCCTCCTACTGAGGGAAAATAGGTACTGACTCTCCCCACAACACTGGGCTGTCCCTAAGCTTAATGTGTGTCAGATTTAAGGCAACCATCCATCTCAGGTCCTCTAGTCTACAGTCTGAAGACTTGAGGAATATTGACTAATATAGAAACACCCTTGATGTATCATAAAACATCAGCGAGAATACAGTTATGAAATAACTTTTGGCCCAAATCCCCTGCCCCGTAGAGCAGCTGTAGCCATTGTTAATCAGGCAGTTAAACTAAGCGTGTGCAGACACAAAAAAAACGAAGGGGGACATGGGTGCATGAGTATGAGAGACAGGCTTACTTTGAAAAGTTAATAACTTCTACTTTACCATTAGATGTGGGAATTTGGGCCATAAATCTCAAGGGCACTCGAGACTTGTCTGGAGGCCAGCTCAGATAATTGGACAGTGTTCTGCAGCGTTGGCCTTTCTACTATAAGAGGATGTGTTTTGTGTATAAGGGAGCAACACGTTGTCAGCCGTTGCAGATCCGCGGCAAAGGTCAGCATGACCCTCTTGATCGCTCTCATCACAAGTTGTCTGCACGTAAGAAGGGAAGAAAAAAACACATCCAGGAGAACATCTGTGTAGCCCCAAATTTTCCAAGATGGTAGATTTTTTTTTCCTTTTTTCATGGTAATAGAGACATTACTGCTTCTAAAAGAAATTAAATTAGCCACTTTGCCCCAGTGTAGGTCAGTGGCTTAGGCAGTGGCCTTTTACTGGAAGCTCCCCTTTGCCAAGCTTGTCTTTACAGACATAAATTAGGCCAGGAGTGCATGGCTAAAACATGTCAGGGGCTAAACGAAGATTGAGTGATGAGGTCGAACAGGGGAGACCGAGGACCAGGAGGACTGGCGGAATGGAGAAACTCTTGTCCTTCACCCCCCCCCCCCCCCCCCACCACCAAAATAAAGGAGGTTGGGGGGAACCTCCAGTTCCTCAGTGCATGAGTTGGCACAAGTCAGAGCTCAGGAAGTCCAGGAGACGCCTCTGCCTGCCCTGAGAGTGAAACCTAAAACCAGTGACATAGCCAATGCATGTCATATTCTTTCAGTCAAGAATGGTTTATTTTTCAAGGAATTTCAACCTAAAACCTGTTCTTCATAATTATCCTGATTTGTTTGAAAAACCAAGGTGGATAGGTCTGGCCCAATTGCCAACAAGAGACCACTGTTATGTTTGGTTTCTCAAAAAATATATATGCTTTTTTTACCTTTTCCAAAAATAACGACAAAAGGTCCTGTTCAGCACTGGAAGCAGTAAATATCTTCTCAGCAGTTGTCTTTACCGAGTTAGGCAAATCTGTTCAAAAAGACAGAATACGGAGGAATCAACAATCATGTTGCGAAGGCAACCAGAGTCGCATACATTCAGTCCGAGGGCCTTCGGGTGCTTGGAGCGACTCCAGGTGCTGTTCTCCATCTAAATAACCCGAGTCATTGAAAAAAGCCAGGGCGAGTCCGATCCAACTGCTCCCTGCTTTTGGCGGAATCTCGCTACAGGACTCAAGGAGACGTTTTTATGTAAAGGAACAACAAGAATTGCTGGATATTCTCCCAGAGCTGTGTTGAAACAGATTGTAGGAAACACATTTAAACGTGTGCAACTTAAGGGTTTAAATTGTCTATAAAATCTGATTCTTCTCGTTTACAACAACAAACACACCGAACTTCATCTGCCAATGAACTGCCGCTTTGTCATGCTACAAATATTTACTTCCTATGGTTTAATTGGAATGTATAAGCACAGTAATGTCAAAATGCAATTCCTCTGACCAGCTTGCCTCAAACATTATGGATGGACGTACAATCAGTACGGCTTAGTACAAACTTTGCATACTTTTGCCATTTTAATTTTTATCAGCAATAAACTTACCACACATTGGCAGGGTGTCATTATACTATCAAATAATTACAAAGCCTATATGACAGCAAGACAGGAGATCATCTTATTATACATAGAATTCTGTACATTATGTTATTCAGTGCCTGGTTCAGGTTCAGGACAGCGTACAGTGTCTCCATCTTTTTTTTAAATTAAGTAATTGTGTTTTACCATTTCAACCACCATAAGGTAGAGGGAAATTTAACTTGTCCAGCCGGGCAAGTCAAACAGGAGATCAGACGACATCTCCAGTTTTATCATTATATAAGCAACATATTTGGGAATGAAAACCGAAGTGAATATAATAATATTACCCAAACTGTATATGTGAACGTATATTAGTTGTTACTGAGCTGTTTTGTGCTTCTACATTGTGGAACAAGTTTTTTGTTTGTTCGTTCTGGGCTACTGTAGAAACATGGGGGCGCAAAATGGCAGACTCATTCTAAGCTAAGGAAAACATAACGATTCTCAGTTTCAGTTGATTATACACTAATGGATTATAGTTATAGTTACTATATTCCATTTCTGTCAATAATTACCCCCAATATCCTATACACTGGTCCTCAAAGAGCTAACAAATAATGGATAATGAATACAAATGTGCAAATATGATTATTTAAATTAAAAAAAGAAAATGCAACATATGTAGATTTCAAACATCAGGATCTAAACTCAGAAAATTGCATTCAAAGAATCTAAATGAATATGAAGAATGTAAAAAGCTAAATAAAACGAGCATAAAAATAATACTAATCCAAGCCTTTCATTGTTTAAAACCTGTGAAAAAATGACGCCTGTGCCTTTAAAAGTTCTCCTTCCACTATTAACACCAAGTTGGTGAGGCTTGGCGTGGAATGGGTGGGGGCTGGAGGGGCTCCGCTCTTCTGTTTAAAAACCCTGAGGTATTAGGGTGGACTAATCTTTAAAAGGTTAATTTATTCATAGAGATTTTGACAGAGATGTATGGCCGTACCAACATCTCAGGCACCTCTTCCCAGAGGGAGACGACTTGTGCAAAGAACAGAGGGAGAAAGGGAGAGGAGAGGGAGGAGGGGGTGGGGGAGTTAGTCAGAAAGATGGAGTGCAGAGGAGAGACAGAGTGGGAAGTCAACATGCTATAAACACAAACATATAATTACTTTATGGGGACTGACAATGACTCTGGCCTTTAACCCAGTACACAGTTTGTCCTTTTAGCTCAGGAAGAGAAATGTAAACTCAGTGTAATCTATACTCTGCACATGATGTTTACACTTTTAAGCTGATGAATGAGTTTCCCCACTCTTCTACATGCACCTAATGAAACACAAAAGAGACCCATTCATCCCTGTTCTCAACTGCGGTGCCACACAGCAAAGAGAACGATTGACAAGATAAAAGAAAACATGCCGTTTACTGTGATTTTTATACTGTCCTTCCACTTCCCAGCAGCATACTGTCCTTCCATTGACAGAACCATTTTATAACGTGCCCCTCTCTGGACTTCTTGCACCACTCTATTACACTTCAACTATACACTGAAGAAGCACTCTTGTTATCTTAATACAATTAAAATACAAAAGAAATACTGTCACATAATCAGAAATGGCCACTGTCATGCAACCGTGAACTTGAATGGCCAAGGACTCCGGTTCTGAAAAGCGAAGCCAATGCAGAAGTGCCTTAAACTGGTATTCTTTCTAATGGCCATCAGCAGGCAATTCCTCTGGTTAAAAAAATAAGGCCTATGGTAAAGAATTCTATGAGAAAATGACCCTACGTCCCTAGTTTATGGTCTCAATCATTAGTCTCAAGTCTTCTTAAGTACAGCATGACGTTCATTTAGTAAATTATGGTCCCATTTAGAGTTAAACAGACGATAAAGCAGGGTACGCTTTAGGGCGGGGCTACCTTGTTATTGACAGGTCACGACCACAGCATTGTCCGATCTGGGAGTTGTTTTCGTCTTTAATCCTTTTACGGTGTGTTTTCAGTTCACGGCAGTTATTTGTAACATTTTGGTCTCCTAAAAATCTCTTCTTCAGAAAAAGAATGAGCTTCTTGAAATGATTCAAACACATACACACACACCATCTCTTTCTCACTTGAATCACATTGTGGCTTGACTATTGATAAAATAACCTGCAATGCCTGTAGGTCAGCAATTGCTGATGTGGCTATATTGCTTAATTGTCTGGCTATATTTAGCAATTTTGAGTTTTATTATACAAAGGTGTTGTGCCATTAGGTGCCGTCTACACATGGGAAAGGGTCCACCAACGCTTGAAATACATTTTACATTTGTTGGTAGTCAAAGTCATGTCTGGTTACTTAATAGATTATTTTCATTGCCGCTTGGTGTTTAGGCCCAGCTGTATAATGAGTAATTAGCTTTAATAAGTAACATGTTGAAGACTGTTTTGTATGCGAGGTATAAGGTAGGGTGTGCGTTTTTAGAAAAGACCCGACAGACTTTAACGTGTATTGTTCTGTGAAAAATGAGAGAGGGAATTTTTGAAAACGAGAGAGTTGCTCAAATTTAAGGGTGCAGCCTTAGATTTAAGTCATCCAAGAGCAAAAACACTCAATAAATAACACAAAAAAAATGCAGCTGTCACCAACATCTTCTAAAGCTGTGACTTTTACTTAATATTGGTGGTTAAATATCCAAGCCTCTTAATGTAGCAACACTTTGTCAGGCCTAGTGAGAGTTTATGGCCTTTGGAAAATGACATACAAATGCCCCATAGGAGGCAGCTATTTAAAGTAGACCGGAGCAGACTGCAGGAGTGAAAGTGCATGCATATAAACCCATTCAGTTTGAGTTAAATGATGCTGAAAGCATAACATAGAGATTTTGGACTGTCAGTCTTTTACGGTGAGGGGTTTTCTCTAAAACATTTAGGGACTGTGAAAATAAACAGCAAATTCTAAACAATCAGGGCTTCTGGATGGCTGCGCCGACGAAAACCTAAACACAGGAGGGGCTGATGTGGCATTTCATACAAAAAGGCCAGCACTCTGGATCAGCAAGACGGGGAATGAAGTGATGCCTTGTAAGACTCCATGTACAACATCTGTGAGTGGTGGTGGTGATGGGGGGGGGGGGTTCAGACTCATCAGCTACATTTAGAGTGCTCATAATATGTGATTTCAAATGAATTCCTGCTGATGTACACCTTTACAGTTGCAACATTAAGCTATGTAATTATATTTGCTAAGTCTGAAAGCAAAGGGGTACCCAGTTCAATAAAACCAAAAGCGATCACCCTCGTTGGATAAAAATGAAAAACACCTCGTTAGTCACTCACCATTCAATGAGGCATCATTTATATCGTGAGAGCTGTTCCTGTTCTCTACTTGAATTATCTTGTGTTGTGAACTGCCGAAAACGCTCCAACTGCCTGAAATATATACGACTATAAAGACTCATTTCTTTCACATTTTCCTGTATGACCTTTCTAATTTGATCTTCAAGTGAAACTGAATAAATACATAAAAAGGCCTGTGTTCTGTTTGTAAAAGAGTCAGCGGGGGAACTGGGCAAACCACAGACAGACAAGGTATGCACTTTTGTACCGTTGACAACCCATCAATGCCGATGTGTGACAGCTATGATGCCGAGAGGGCCGGCTCATGGTCATCAGGCAGACATATTATGGCTGCAGGACACGCTGAGGTTAATCCCTCCGTGTGTGCGCAGTGGGCAGCAGGCCCGTGGGTTTTCACATGCACGAGTGTCATGGCTCAAGAGTTCTACATCTGTGCTGCTTTAGGTGTTCACACTGGAAGGGACGTGCTCCGACCGGCATTGCAAACCTGGTGCAGTGTGAATGTGGCATCTCTGATTGTGGCTGATGGCACTGTGACACATACAAAAGGGCATTGAAAGCCGGTGCGATTTCGCGTGACAGTTGCTATGGTTTGAAGCTTTTTTGCGTTGCCAGGCAAATTGGCAGTGCAGCGCGCCACTCTTTCTAAACACGCCCCTTACTTCCCCTTGATGAACGCAGGTTAAAACAGAGATAAATAAATAAAAATAAGGAGGCAGTGATGCTATCATTATGTGTTAGCCCTTATGACATGGATAGGCTGCAGTGCGACACACAGACACGACAGGGACAGCCCAGACTTTGGCGCTGACATGCAGGAAGAGGAGGAGGTGGGAACACGACCCTAACTTCTCTTTCACCTTTTCCTCCCTCCTTAGAACAGACGTTTTTTTGGCCACACTGGTCTCTCACCCTCCCTGTCTCCCCAGTACCCTTGCTCTGGGCGCATCTAATTGAAAGCGATCTCTGGGCTGAGAGAGTTCCGTTTCTTCTCTAATCCCTCCACTGGGGGAGGCTCACATGGTCTCAATTACCCCCACCCCACCCCAGAACACTGGGTCCCCTCTCTCTATCCGTCTCACCGGCCTGCTCCTCTGCCAACGCACCGGCCCAGGCCCTTTTTCAGCAGTTTATGTTATTAAGCACACACTGCAGAGTTCCTGTCCTTCACAGGGGCCTGGAGATGTTATCTCCCCCGCCGCTGTATACGGTTACCTCCAAAATATTCCATAAATTAGATTGGGATTGGCAATTCGGAATATAGAGGTGGAGGCTGAGGTGGTCAGGGATTGGCTGGGTATGGGAGGGTGTGGGAGCGGCGGGGCGGGGGTGAGGATCGGGGAAGTGCGGTGTAAGTAATAGCATGGGAGGATCTCCTTGTGTTTATATTGGATGGAGAACCACTGGGAGGTATGTCACATGGCAAAGTGAAGGTGAACAGAGGAGAAGTGCAGGGTGCTTAAGGGCTTTGGGTTAAGGAGGAGAAGAGACCCAAATCCAGTTCCTATTTGGATAAAGATTATTTTGGAGGTGGGGTTGATGAACATCTAGTCTGAAGCAGGTCAGACTGGGCATTTATTGGGCTTGGAGGGGTTGTGTGCGGTGATACGCATGCATCCCCCTCCTGTAATTAAACAAGGCTGTATTTGGACAAGTGACTTTTCAGGCCATGAACAGCTCTTTGAGTCCCCAGAGCATGGAGACAGGTCCTGAGCCAGGACATCCATGGCCAATTAGATTAGGAGGAACCTGTGAGGTCTGCAAACAATGGGCTCTCAGAGGATCTGCAATAACACAAACATGGCCCATGACACACAGCTCCAGCACTTCAAAAGAAACCATTACCGGTCTTAGCTGAAGCAGTTAAAGACACAGATTAACAATCACAAATCCATTACACTGGCCCCCTAACTGCAACAGTTTAAGGTCGTTTTGACTCCAAAAATCATTTATAGTCTACTTTATAGCTCGTTTTACAGACAATAGCTGAATTCATTATTATTGGTTGGTTATTAACCATTAAACTGCAAACACAGTTGTGGAAGTAACGTCTGTCTTTCAGTTACTATCCGGCCCAATGAGAAAAGAAAAGAAAAAAAAACTACGTAGAGAAACACCACGAAGTAACGTATTTTGAATACAGCCATGGAGTTCGCCAATCTGAGCTGAGAACAAGTGTTGTCGGTTTGAGACAGAAGAGATAACAGAGAGAGAGACAGAGCAGCACAATGAGACACTGCTTGGTCCTTGCTCGGGTGCAAGTGTGCAAGCATTCAGCAAAGCCAAGTAAAGAAGGTATGAGGGACATGGGGGCACTGGGTCTGGGTCAAGGGTTCAGCCTTAACCTTGGGGGGGTGACTGATCCAAATTCTGTTACCGGCTTGACTCCATGCATGGCTAATGTGGCACACTGTCCCTTTAATTAGGGCTGACCTCCTAGGGAGGCAGCAGTAGTTTAAAGCATTTCAAGATAGAGCACCTAATGATCTGAGGAGGGTGGGAAATCAATTGAAAATGAACTCCTACCTACGAGTTAATTACCACGGTGCACATTCGGTGAGAGCTCTGTGAGGGAATTGTAAAATATTGGACTGAGAGAAGAATGGAAACGCCACTGAACAACAGAAGTGAATCAGCAGCTCAAGCCTGCACACATCAGTTTTATGAAGGAAAACACCCACAGCTGACAAGTTTTCCAATAATTTAAGCAGCCACCATTAAGCAAACCCAGTAGCTCTGCTAACAGCCATCCACTTAGGTCATTGAGAGAATAAAATAAAACTCTAAAGATGCAAAGAGGCTATGGAAAAACATTTTGGAAGGGTTGTTTTTTTATTAAATGTCATTATACTCACTGCCAATATATATAAATCTAAGCACACAGTGCACACTGTATAAACTGTCATATCCATCTACCTTATACAGCAACCGGTTACATTAATCATCCCATTTTAATCCAGCACTTTTTGCACTCTACACCATGGCACTATTGTCATACTTATTACTAATTTCTTTGTGTTGTTATTCTTATTTTATGAATACCGTTATATATATTTATATCTGTACATAGTAGTCAAATGTTTATGTTTCCCTTGTTCAAATTTGTTGGCCTTGTTTCTAGCTGTATGTCTATTTCTGTGTGTGTACATTAAAAGCAACAAAACTAAAAACAGGACTCATATTCCTTGTATGTGTACACATACAAGGAACATACTTTTTTCCCCCCTTTGCTTGAAACAACCATCAACAACTTTACTTAGAGGACTTATTTAATATAATAGCTATCTACCTGCTCCCTTGGTCTTGTTCCAGCCACAATATGCAATTTCTAGAAATGTCTGAGTAGTGCAGTCTTGCATGAAAAGAGCTACAGTATATATTTCAATTTGATTCAGAATGAACCCTTCTGACTTAAAGGGGTGTAAAGGCTAATCCTTAAATATTAAATTCACTTAAGGAGACTTGACATGGCATGATGTCAATTTAAATGTTTTTGCCCACACATGCTAATATTTTGCCTCATAGTGGCTCGACAACGGTGCAGATGCGGTTGTTCTCTGTGATGATTGGCAGATATGTTTGGCATGTTCTGTAAGTGTCTGTGAGCCTCGAGCTATTGGCAAGGAGACGTATTTTAACATCTACCTGCAACTGTATGCTGGTTGATAATCAGATGTAATTTATTTCTTTAAACATATGATGAAGAAATGTAATAATAAAAAGTAAAAAAATCAGCAGCAAATGACATGTTCGGTTGTACTTAAAATGTGACAAACCCAACTTGTTCCTTTGTTCTCTTCCCTCAAACACCTATCTGCATCATCCAACAGATTCTTTGTTTTTTCCCAGGGACAATCTGTTCTTGATTTGAGTTTCCTGTAACGTATAAAATGCAGAACGTTGAACGAGGGTGTTGCATTGGAGTCAAAAAGGAGCCCCTCAGCCCCCGATGATAGGGCACCAACTCCTGATGTGGAGCTGCAGAGGCTGCCTGTGTTTGTCCGTCCTCCACTCTGGAACATGTGGTTTTACTTACAGAATGTTTTACTGCTCAACAATGTTTCTGCCTTGGAGCTCAGCACACTGCATAAAGACTACTTTGTCCCCTGATGCCCACACGGGAAGAGTATGTCTCATTGTACACACACACGCGCGCACACACACACACACACACACACACACACACACACACACACACACACACACACACACACACACACACACACACACACACACACACACACACACACACACACACACACACACACACACACACACACAGGGTGATGATGACATCAGCGAGGCCACTGAGCCCATGTCGATAAAGGTACTATTTTCCCCCTAGACGGCAACACTTTAGTATTGCATTGCCCCACTGTGCTCTTGTTAAACAGCACAACTAAAAGTCAAAACTAATATTTTCAAGACTGTCTATTTCCACCGTGGCGATATTAAAGTTTGATTCTCTGCCTGCATGTGTGTCTGCAATCCGCTGCGGCACCAGTGCATACTACGACAGTACATGGCTCCACCAAATCCCAGGCCTGTGACAGACGGATCTTTAAATAAAAGCAAAAACAGACGTGCCACCAAGCCATGTGCGGAGCGCTGAAACTAATAAAGATCAGACGAACCGAGTAGTGCATTTAATAATAATAATAACAATGGAACAAGAACTCCATTACACATAAAACGTACAATACTGAACAGTAAATTACTGAATTGCAACAACGGGACCTCATCAGCCAATAATCCTGTTTGGAAAAGTCAAGGAGGTGACAAGTGAACACATTTAATGTCACGAACACAGCGTCACACCTGCAGCTCTTTTCATTCACAGTGGTCTCTTGCAACAAGAAAACGTGACTGTGATCTCATGGCCCAATTTGAAGGCGATTAGCACACCCAGGAGTGCGAAGTGAAAGGCTATGGGCAAGTTGGAGGACGTCTGGCATGAAGTCACTGCGGTTGTCACTTGGCACACTTAAAATCGTGTTCTTCACAACCAAACTGGTGCTAAACCTGGTCACATGCATTGACAGGGCTGGTGCAGCGGGGACATTTAACAGCTTCTGCCCTGTGCTATATTTAAACTCCACTTCCCAGCAGCAAACCCAGCCCGGCCAACGAGCCCTGACTAATCCTGGGTTGAGAAGCACTTAATAATACATGAAACTGTGTTTTTATTCTTTTCTTTTATATAGTGCTGAACTTAGAAGTCTCCTGTCACTTTATTTAGAAACGGTTATTAGACCAGGAAGTGATTAATTCAAATATACAAGTCATTTTTGAAACTGTAGTTGTAAAAAGTGCAGCCTATATGCAAGATGGCTCAGCTAGATTGAATATGCAGTTTGTTCAACTGTGCTTGAACTTGAAAAGGTCCACGCATTGTCCAAATGTCTTCCCTCAGTGCTCATCACAGCGTCCATCTCACACCCCAAAAACGTCTCGCCCACACCCTGAGGCCAACAGCATGTGTAGCCTTTGGTAGCCTCCTAACCCGGGACATGGGAACAGATGGGCGAGGGTCAGAGCGGAGTCAGAGAGAGCCATCCAGGAATTTTTCAGAGTGCCAGAAACATCTCATCGCAGCACATGAGAGGCTGAAAGGTTACATTTGTTCAACATTACTGCTGTTGGGTTCAGCGCATGGACTGGAAACCTCACACCTGCTGGTGTCCGAGAGTCAGGCAGACACGGGCTGTTTCATGTCAGAGTACATCTGCTCAACAATGCAGACGTAAAATAAAGCTATTTTCTGATAAATCTATTTACGTGTACCCACTGACAGCATCACATGCCCACACACACACACACACACATGGCCTCTGTAAACCACAGTGACAGCAAATTCTGTGGGAAATGTTACAGTATGTACCCTGTACAACCAGTGACATGGATTCATTTATGTATTTTTTTTAATCAAAGTCTTGTTAACAAATACAAAGGACATCACAGCTGATTGACTGACCTTAGCTAAAATTAAAGTAATTTCAGTTTTAACAGCAAAAAAAAAATACCAATCAGGGGCATTTTACATAATACTAACCAAAATGATTCCACAACCTAAGAGAGACAATTTGGTTGTAGAATAAATATTCTCCACCGTCCACCTGCTACATAGCTAAAGACCTGCTGTCACATACAATGTGTGTGGTTTATTATTGTGTGTCTAAGCTTTACCCTATAGTCACAGTCACTCGTTAAGTGATCCTCATTAACGAGTCGGGTTTCATCATTCTTCATCATTCTTCATCAATGATATGATTGTCGTGGGTTAATATATTGCATTTTAAAATGTTTTAATATAAACATGGGCATTATCATTTTAAGTGATGCGTAGCAGTCAACAATATACAGTGTGAAATTGCAATTAATGTGTTATGCAGCATTCTGTTAAGTCTAACACATTTATGAAGTACCTCTGATTAAGTCAACTAGTCTTCTTCTGTGTGAAACGGCTCCTAAACAGTAATATGTCGCCATCTTGTGGCAAAAGAAAACATTTTTAGACACAGTTGTAATTACCATTAAACTCCTGCCATTTTTCAGTAAAAGGACTTATTTCAGGTGCCACGGTGTCATTATTGATTTCCGTCATCTTATGGAATGACACATGCTAATATTGACTGAGGAGTACCCTATGTAGAATAAATTATTCAGTTTATCCTCCGTGAAATGTTAAAAACAAGTGAATCAAAGTTGTACCTGCATGTCCCCTGGCATCGGTCCAGCAGAGAGAAGTGCTCCTTGAGAGGTTTAACCTGGAAATGCATAAAACAAACTGACCTTTATTCTGAAGATCCGATTATCTATCACAGATTTATTATGAATAATATACTTTCTTTGATCAAAGTTTATGGCATTCCCTGACAGTGAAAAAAGCATCTGACTGTGCAACTGTGTACAATAGGTCATTCACCAATCTACCCCAAGCTCAATATACTGCACATAACTAATAGTTCCTGTCTCCCTGGCAGTGTTTCTACAGCAACTGCAAATAATTCATTAATAATGATATTATTTCAGAGTTTTGCATTTTGCATTTACACCATTTTCTCTAACCCTCTATAATCACTTGTCTTAACAGAAGTTCAGGTGGTAAATGGATTGATAATGTGACATATTTCATCTACTGTTGATCTTACCCGAAAGCATCAAGTCACTTGACACATTACAATATATGTTCTATTAAAATAGAGGCGGTGAGTGATACTTGTTAACAACCAAAGTGAAGTCTTATGATCTCAAGTAAAACTACGAACAAAGTCATTTGAAAATATCGGAGGAGAAATTAAAGATAAGGCTTATTATTTAACTGCCATGACTTGTTTTCCTGTGTTGCTAATGATAATTAACATGCAAATGAGCCCTGGGAGCTAAATAGAGGTTAATAATTACTGTGGAACATCATGGTTATAAATGAGATCTGTCCAGGTAGAAGACAGGACAGTAATTGGGGTTGTGACTAAAGAACCTGTACAGAAAGTGGGTATAATAATGGTTTGGCTTCATTTTTTGTGCGTCAGTTCCCAGTAGTGCATGGGTATAGAACATAATCATGATTACAAATACGTTTTGGTCTGAAGTACCCTTCTACTCATCCCTGGCCTGCATTTTAAAAAAAAAACATGTCCTCCTTGACTTTTTTTAGTCACCAGTATGCACTCTCTGCTCTTCTATTTCAAAAACAAACACCAACAAATGGATTTTAGGAGGTTTATCCAACACCAATGAGCATGATGGTGCTATTAATAAAACAAGTGTATATGCTAAATCAGCATCAGAATATAAGCTTTAAACTCATTTTTAACTTGAAATAAAGAACCTTGGGATTTTTTACCACACTTACAATTTTTTTTTTTGCTGAACACCTAAAACACAACCCTCAATTGTATCCTTTCTTATTTCTGTGATGACATCATGCACACAAGCAGTATCTGCGTGGCCTGTCACTGGTCTTCATCCCTTTTTAGGAATACAGTACAGAATTATCGGAGGTAATACATTCTAAATGGCTTTTATTTACTTACCGAATGAAATGTGTTTTGGGACCTCGTCTTGTCTGAACGCTGCAGCGGGAGAACACTGGCTCTGCAGCTACACGGATCAGAGACACATAGAAGGAAGTAAATTACCTCTAATGTTAGCTGGCCTACACAGCCGTGCATTTCAGACATCTAACTTACAAATGACCGTTGATTAAACGGTATGTCAATGACTATTTCAACTATGTACAAGCATATCTTCCTTCACACATATTGGAAAAATCTAATAAGTGAAATGCCAATATAGTGTTTTTCAGGGAACAGCCGAGATGCCGCTTAAATTGTGCTTCCAGCTGCTTGTTTACTTCCGCCTAACGTCACTTTTCAAGATTGGTGTGGTACCATTAGGCATGAGGAGAAGTTTGCCTTTCTGGCAGCAAGCCCCGAAGGCTCCATTTAGCATATTACAAAATTACTAAAGGCTTAAAAAACAAATGCACCATCATTTTGAAAATGAAATCTATAAATGCAACTGTTTTAACACTCATGAAGGACAACATCCCTGTCAGCTCCCTAAATAGACAGCACCCTTCCCAAGCTAACGCTAGCTAACTAGAACTGTCACTGTGTTAGCATGCAACATGCCAACATTTAATAATGTGAAGCTTTCCGGGTCAATCTAAATAATATTTTATTACAAACAGTTGGTGGCGATGAGGTCGCTTAACGGACGAACAATAAATAAACAAACCCGGAAGTGAGGTAAACTTCTCGACGATACTTTATGGGACGTGGTCTCGAGGACACGTGTGTGTACAACAACACACTTTACTCTTCAAGAGCGCAGTTGATTTCCATCCAACCAATGCGGAATCCAACATGGTGACCAGTTTCTTCCTCGCACACCGCAGAACTACGTTCGGAACAGCGACAGGCTCCGCAGCGATGTTGACACAGTGGACATGATCGAAATTGCAAGTCGTTTAATCTCCACAAACACTTTTACCCAAACACAAAGCGCAGAGCTAAAGGAAAACACACATTCACAGATTAGACTTTGTGTTAACACCACTTGAGTGAATGAATGAATGGAGCGTCATAGTCTCTATTCTCTGCTGTGGGCTACATCCACGATCTGCAGTATACCATTTCACCTTTTGACATTTAATACTCTTCTATGTATTTAAGGCTACTTGAATATTCCAAAATAAAGGAATAAATCATTTCAAGGTGGCCTTATGCAGTACATTTGAGGACTGTTGTGTTTTTTTAAAGTCTGCATTCTTAAATTGGATTTTTTTTTTTTTTTTTAAGACACAACAATAGCAGAGTTATATTCTGGCTTTGTAAAGGTGAGTTTCTGGATTAATTGGAATTATGACTTCTGTACTTTTCAAATCCTGTTTATTGTGGCCTCATGGTGAATGTAAATAAACATATTTAGAAGAAAAAACACAAGCGGGACAAACTATGGAGGCTGTATCATTGGCCAAGTATTAACACTCCTATGAAATGCAGCTTATTTACATTACTTGTCTTGGGTAGTTAATATCTACTTATGTCAATCTATTGGACTGAAACAATTCCCATATTAGGTTTGCTGAGAAGTACAATGTGTTTCTGCTCAAAATGTTCCTGACTATGACCAAATACAATTTGAAGTCGTTTCACTGCATTACTGTAAGACAGTTTAAATGACACTGTAAAACATAAAAAATGTCCTTATTTCCAATCTCTCATAAATAGGTTTGCTGAAATTTTCCATGCAATCTTGCTCAGGATGACCCTATGACCAGGTAAAAGTTTACATATTGTACGTGTTTTAGGTTATTTTACTCTACCCATTTTTTTAGAACGATAAGCTCAATTTATATTATAACACTTTAACAATGTCCCTGTATTTGTCATATTATCTTTTCTTCAAAGGTTTGCTGAAATTGTCAGTGGAGTCCTCTTCAGAATGACTCAGCCCATGTCAAATTAAAAGTTACTGCAAAGATTATTTTATTTAGAAAATTGTCGTCGTGTTTAAACTCTTATAACATATTTTCCTCCCTATCTCACTCCAAACTAAAGTAAAAAGTTGACAGCCCCGTTTACAAAGGCGGATAACGCTCTTGTTTTACCATCCACACTCTTTGATATTACGGCCTCGCATTCTACAGCGACATCTGGTGGACACATGTGGGCAAGGCAATCCCAGTTGTGTTGATTGCAGCATTTATGCATTGCAATGTGTTTTGTTTGCTTGTTTTTGTTATTATATGGATGAACACATATAACACTATGTCAATATACAAGTAGAAATTAGTCGAGGACATGACACGAACTTGTGCTGCTGTAAACTGCTCGAATCGGACTCGTGATGGATGGAAAATGGTCAATAGCCCAAAGGGAAACATTTCATCTCAGGTAAATGTTCACGATCTTATTTGTTTTCTCACCTTTTGCCTGTTTAAAGGGTATTTTCACTTAAATTATTTAACGAATAGAAAAAAAAGGTCGATTTTTGCTTGTGGAGCTCACATTGAAGAAACACATTTGGAAAAAATAACAGCAAGAAGGCTTTCCAGAAACAATTTAGCAGTTTCTGGTATATTTGAACACATGAAATCAAATGTGTCTGTCTTACTATTCCTGGCTGATACTATGAGAGGTATGTGAGGGGGGGTTTTATTTTGTCATTTGGTTGAACTGTGCTCCTGACATAATTATTTGCAGAATCTACACATGAAATAGCATTTAGAATGGTCCAATGTATGCTGGGAAAAGGCCTATTTATTTGCCACACACAGATATGTTACAGAGACATAGTTGTTAATATTATCATAATGCCCACCTCTACATTTTCGTATTACATTCAGGTTTATTAACAACAGCAGTGCTTTCTGACTGTGACAGCCCATATTTTGTACGAGGCTCTGCTTTCACTCACAATCACATTTATAATTTTTGGGGAATCTAAAAATGTTTACATCAGTCAGGGAGTCTCATTCATTGCCAAAGTGAGAACTTTTACAAAACAGGCCTTTGACAATTTATAACTAAACATATGACTGAAAATCATCCAAAATGTAGGGTTAGTGTAGGCTTACAGTTGTTGAACAAACACATCAATACCATTTTGAAGACACTGCATCATTTATTTAATGAAGTGCAACAACCAACAATTACACGAACCAACAATATCTTAGTTCTTGGTCATCACCTGGAAGAAAAAGAAAGCATAAAGAGAATATTTAGAAATGCTCCACTAGATGGCACTAGAGCACCTTAAATGAGTAACTCGAGTTGAACTTGAGATAATTATTTTGTAATGTGTATATTTAAATTAGGCAGAAATTAAAAATGCACAAATAGGTTTTTGCTCCTTTTAAATCAACCAATTTTCCAGATGTTTTGTCAAATATTAAAAGCCATGTAATACCCACAAACAAAGGTTTGTCCATTAGTAGTTTAAGGTCTTTCTGCTTTTTGATTTGATCATAAAGCCAGTAAAAATAAACACAAATGTATTTCGTGTATCGTGAGCTCTTTTGCACAAATATTCCACTATCCAAAGCCTTTTCACTCACGTTGTTGATCCAGGAGATGTAGCCGCTGACCCGAGTGAAGACGGAGGGCTTCTTGGAGTAGTTGCAGCCCATGCTGGAGCCGAAGCTCACCACGCCGTGCACGTCCCAGGAGCCATCAGGGCTCTGACAGTTCAGGGGACCGCCGGAGTCTCCCTGAAGGGGAACAGAGACGAAAAATCACAGAAGATGAAAAACGCTTTTGTAATATTAAATTTAGAGATACCGTAAGGCTGGGATTTAGTTTTACAGCGAGTGTTATTAAACATGACATGAGCTTGAAAAATAAACGGAATAGGACTCACGTTGCAGCTGGCCAGCTGTCCGTCTCCTCCAGCACAGACCATGTTGCTGGTGACCAGGCTGCCCCACCAGTCAGACCTGGTGCAGGTGGAGTGGCTGACCACAGGGAGGAGGGCCTGCTGCAGGATGTCGGCAATAGGACCTCCAGCTTTGGGGGAGAACGGGGCATTCAGATTCAGGGCTGCAGTCAAGACCAAGTCTATTCCAAAACTAGGTTCACTCGGTGCAGTTTCCACTCAAAAGTGGGTGAAAAACAAGTTTCTTAAAGATCTGAACGTTTTCTAGGATTTGTTTCATCTTGTATAAAATGTTTCTCACTAATTTCACTCATGACTTCTTCAATGGCAAAATTATAAGAATGAGGTGTAATTCCTCAAAATCTCTGTTACCAGATGTAACATATTTTTATGTTTTGATTAGCGAAATGAGAAACAGGACTCAACCACCACAGCCCTGTTCAAATTCAAGCCCAGTGTGACTCAAATGTATCTTAAAACTGAGAGGAAAAGCTCAAATAAGTTGCCGCGCTCACACAACTTTGACAGGGAGGTTGATGTAACATGAAAGTTATAAGAGGACATTAATGCTGCCAGCCTTGGATGACCCGTTCGATAGGACTTACTCCAGAGACGACCCCAGCCGGTGACGTAGCAGGGAGCATTGTGGGGCAGGATGTCACCAGAGTTGGGAAGACAGGCAGCCATGATGGCGTCAGAGAAAGTGACAGGAGTTGACAGCTTGATGAGGGCGATGTCGTTACTAAAGCATGAATGCAAACACACCACATTTAAAAGAAAAGGAATGAGCATTAATAGACAATAAACACTCGAGAGCACAGAATAGTCACGGCAGCATAACATATAGAGCAAAAGGTGGAGAGAGATGACGGAGCCCACCGGATTCTGTAAGAGTCCCAGTTCTCGTGGACGACGATCTTGGCGGGGCTGATGGCGATGGAATCAGCCTCGTTGTTGTTCTTCAGGTTGTGTTTTCCCAGGTAGACTCTGTAGGTGCGACTGCTGCTTGGTCAGAAAAAGAACACAGAAACAACGGTCAGCCTTCCTTCAATCTGGGATCCATTCAACAACAATCTATTAGAACACCAAACTAACTTACACGTACCAATACAATTACCTTTACTGTCAATATTATGTTCATTTAACTCAGTGTTTGAATTCATACTTTTACCAGTGGTAACAAAAGTGGAATTACAGATTATTAATAATCTACTTTGTTACACCTATTGTGCATCTTACAGATAGAGTAAAGTATACAAACTTATTTTTCCTTCCGTTCTGCCTCTATGGCCCTGTCTACCATGGGCCTGTCTCTCTTTGCCCTCTGTGCCTCGTACACCTTATGCTTTTGAAACACACCCGATGCAGTGAGCAGCAGTGAGGACCCACTGGTTGGAGATCAGGGTGCCACCACACGTGTGGTAGAAGTTGCTTCCACTCTTGTACTGCAGAGACACCTGAGGAGAAGAAAACGGTGACGTGTTTTATGTCTTGGACAGAAATGGACAGAAGACACAGAATTTAGAGAAGTCTTAAAAGGGACGAACCTGCCAGGGCCAGCTGTTCTCACGGACATCATCTCCACCAACCACCCTGGTGAGGGTGGGAGGGAAGGTGGGCAGGCCACACCCGTAGGCTAAGAAACAACAGTACAGAGTGTGGTGGTTTATGACGGTGTCGTAACATCAGCAGTAACATACAACTTTAGCATAAGGATAAAACATAAATCTGTGAAACACATTGCTTCTTATCAAACATAAAGACCACTTGATGTAAAAAAGAATGTGGACAGCAACACATTTAATTGCCTGGTCAGAAGAGTATCAGAGCTTACCACCAGCGACAAACAGAGCCAAGATCACGAACTTCATTGTGACTGTTCAGTAGAAGCTAAGGGAGACATGCTCCTCCTTATATAGTGTGTGAACAGACCTGTTGCTTCACATTTGCCTTTAGAGCAGCCAGGAAAATTTGGTGGGGAAAAATAAATCAACCTTGGAGATAAGTAACCACAGATATCCCCAAATACACCTTATCTCCTCAGCTCAACGTCTGTGTGAACCTCACAGGTGTCCCACTGTGACACGAGTTGGTCACGTCTTTTAACTTTGAATAACAGGTGCTGTTCACGGTCTGTGGCTATACGATCATTTTAAAATAAGTCTGTCTGTATTGGTTTATCAAAGACATTAAAAGTGCTGTCCTATTTTTATACATGAAGATACACAATGTATGAAATTAGAACGTAAGTTGCCAGACTCAGAGGTCAGTTCATATAATAATATTAACAATCTCAAAATCTGCAACAAAACGGGCACACGAGTGTTTCAATGTGATTATAAAAGGTTAAGAAACGTAAAACACTTCAGCTGCAAATAATAACACATGATTGTTTTGTAGATGGCGTTACTAGATCTAAGTATAATTCTATTGACGTATCATGCAGTATCAGCTGCTGTGTGATGAAGTTGCATTTTACTGTAATATGTTATAAACATTACAAAGAGCAGATATTGCAATCAATCCTCATGCACACACTTGTTTTTAGAGATGTATGCAAGTTTTACACATACTAATAAATACTACAGTATGCTACTAGAGGAGATCAGAGGGAGGGCTACATTTGATATATTTGATATGGAGTAAGGCTCTTTGCATCAACTCCAGCTCTGAGATGATAAAAGCTAAAAAAAACATTCATTCCACTGACTTCAACAACCAAGTTCAAAATTATTCATAACTCCAGCACACTTTGGTCTAGTAATCCTGGTAATTTCTGGCTGTTTTGATGTCCACTTAGCTCCACCCCTGTATTAAATTTGTCAGGAACATTTCCTGGAATTTGATCCAGTTCCGTAGGTTGCATAACACAATGAAAGGTATAAATACGTGAAATGTCTCCCTGCAAAACGGTGGCGATACAGACATGATGAAGTTCGTTGTTTTTGCTCTCTTTGTTGTTGGTGGTAAGGATCTTGCACACACACACTACTGTTACAGCCATCTGTCATGAGCCATTTTCGCTCATGCAGCTTTCTTGAGAACCTGAATGCAGATTAACAGTTGGGTTTGAAAAGTGTCTGCCTCCGTTTTGCCGTTTCAGCCTACGGGTGCGGCCTGCCCACCTTCCCCCCTGCGGTGACCAGGGTGGTTGGAGGAGAGGATGTCAGGGCTCACAGCTGGCCCTGGCAGGTAAAACTAGCACATCAACTGTCTGAAAAAGACTTATTCTAGACTGCAGACAGCATGAGGGAGAAGTAAAGTATAGGCTGATAGTTATACAGTTCAGTATGTGACAAGGAGACTAAAAGTCTTTTAAGATCAAGCAATGTTGAATTTTGAATGAGGCATGGAAAGCTTATTTATAGCATCTTTCAAACACAGAGGCAATTTCAAATTGCTTTACAGGGGGCCGAGAAATGCATTAGAACAATGACAGTAAAAAGGAATCTAAATAAATTCAAATTTAATAAATTAAATTAACAAAATAAAATATAATTAGACAAATGGAAATACAATTTAAAAGTGGGTGCATTCAATATTGGAAAAACAGCTGCATGTGTGTCTGTAAACAGTAAGTCCTAAAATAAAATTTTAAAAGTTGATTGTGTTCATATGCATGTTTTAGATTTCCCTGCAGTACAACAGGCAGGGCGAATGGAGACACACCTGTGGAGGTACTCTGATCTCTAACCAGTGGGTCCTCACTGCTGCTCACTGTATCAGGTATGAAACAGTGGAGCCCAAAACCATTCATGTCGATAAGTTATCATGACTTAATGCAACACTGATATCTATATTAGCAATCAGTGACTTAGATCAGGCTGTATGAAATCATAAAATATGTCCACTGTGAGGTGATTTTATCTGCTTTCAAGACATTTTTACTTAAATCAAGAAATTCCGATAATCATATTCTTCTCTCTGTCAACCTGCAGCAGTGGCAGGGAGTACAGAGTGGCCATGGGAAAGCACAACCTGATCGAGACAGAGGGGGGTGTTGTGTTCATGGGCACTGCTAACATTGTCGTGCATGAGAAGTGGAACCCCTTGTTCATCCGGTAAAAGAAATGACTTCTCACTAAGGCTATGAATTGCGAGACTGAAAATCAAAAATATTCTTTCAGTGAACTTTTGCAGGTCTTTAGATGAATCTAATCGTGTGTTTTCCTCTCCAGTAATGACATTGCCCTGATCAAGCTGGAGTCCCCCGTCACCTTCTCCGACAGCATCATGGCTGCTTGTCTCCCTTCTGCTGGCTTCCTCCTCCCCCACAACGAGTCCTGCTTCGTCACTGGATGGGGCCGCATCTCCAGTGAGTGCCCACTCTCCTGCCTCTCTTTGATACAAATCTAATTTAATTAACCCAGGGCTGTACAGTGGTGTACACAGGTGGTCTCCTCACAGCAAGAGAGACCTGGGTTTGATTCCCGGGATGGATGGACGCTCTGTGTGGAGTTTGCATGTTCTCCCCGGTTTCCTCCCACAGTGTCTATGTCTGTCTTTCTTTGTCAACCCTGCTGAACATCTGTCTCGTTAAGGTTGTGTAGCTCACCGGTAGTCTTTCACCTGAGCTGAAGTTGAGCCAGTACGCATCTCTCCTCCACACAGCCGGAGGTCCCATTGCTGACATCCTGCAGCAGGCCCTCCTGCCCGTGGTGGACCACGCCACCTGCACCAAGTCAGACTGGTGGGGTTTTATGGTGAAGGATACCATGGTCTGTGCCGGTGGAGATGGAGTTGTGTCTGGCTGCAACGTGAGTCTAAAATGACACAAAACGACACATTGCACTGTAGCGCCAATGCTTTCTGAGATCGGTAAACTGGAGACTCATGTTTCCTCAACCTGTTTGTTTTATCTTTTTTTGTATATTCCTTAAATATTTAATGGTTCCAGCCTCTTAAATGTGATTTTTTGTTTTTGGTCTTCTATGATATTCAAATGCCTTTCTTTGTTCAAAACCAGAAGATATTTAGTTAAATGTGTCGTCTCTGCGACAAATGATGGTCCAAACAATTAATTGATTAACAGAGGAAATCTATAGACTGATCAATAATGACAATAATTGTTACAAACAGGAAGAGTTCTGTCCCTTTACGTTTTAGACTTTTAAATGAGATTGTTCCGCTGATACTATACGTTACTACCCCCAGAACTATCTCTCCTAAAATGCCTTTTGGTGAATAACATTCAGTATTTCAGAGGAAGGGTGTCAGTTAAAAAGGTCGACAAAATATAAAGAGATGCTATTCTCACATGACTCAGGGAGACTCTGGCGGCCCTCTGAACTGCCAGAAGACTGATGGTGCCTGGGAGGTTCACGGCATCGTCAGCTTTGGCTCCGGGCTCAGCTGCAATTTCCCCAAGAAGCCCACCGTCTTCACCCAAGTCAGCTCCTACATCGACTGGATCAGCGCTGTAAGCTCCTGAACCTCTCACTACACCACTGCTGATTTATTTGGGCTTATTTCCTTCAGATTGAACAGTCAAGAATCTTTTACTATAAGAATGAATATCCTGTGTGTTACTGCTGAAAACATGATGCTGCACAAAATATAACATGTCTCTATCATCTCTTCCACAGAAAATGGTGGCCTATTGAGTGAACAGGCTCATGGGATCAATGCACATATAACATAAACAAAATGTGGAACTGCAAATGAAAAATAAAATTCAAGTTTGGTGTTTTATTTTGATAAATATATCGTTTGTTTATTTTGAAGGATTTAATGTTGAAGTATTGATGGGAAAATCCTGTCCCCCAACCACATGCTGTGTTCTCAGTCTCTCAGTTTGACTTTCCGTGTGTGCAGCCAGCTTTCCCAGGACAGTCCACACACTGGTTAACAGTAGCAGTATAAATACGAGCCTGTTGTTAACACAAGGTTTTGGCTCACACTACGTAGTCATGAGGAGGCTAGTGGTTCTCGCTTTTCTGATAGCTAGCGGTAAGACAGTTTAAATCTTCTCACATAAGTTAATGCTCATTTGCTGTAATGTAGTCCAGGTGAATAGTCACTTGTTTTGTCTTATAAAGAGTATTAATTATCACATTATATTTGAAAAATCATTAATTGTTCAAGGGTCACTGAACTTTTGAAACCACCTACTTTTTATGTTTGGTCTGGTTCAAAAATCACAATATACATTACTAACCTTATCCCAGCCTACGGATGTGGCCTTCCCACCTTCCCTCCCGTGCTGAGCAGGGTGGTGGCAGGAGAGGACGTCCGGCCTCACAGCTGGCCCTGGCAGGTGAGGTCTGGTCGAAATGTGTAAAAACATGTTCCCTCTGACGACCACAGATCAGTTTGAACACTACATTTTCATTTTTCCCACGACAAGACAGAAAAAAATGACACCTACTTCAACACATTCACTCTCTGAATCGTCTATGTTGTGGTGATGTTGCGTTTCTGATGATGAATTCTCCACCGGAGCGCCATAGAGGGATAAGAGTTCAAATTGATTAGAGAGGAATTTTAAGGCGCAGTACTGCACTCTGTCCTCGCTCAGGTCTCGCTCCAGTCGGACAGCAGTGGGCGCTGGAGGCACGTCTGTGGAGGCACCCTCATCTCTTCTGACTGGGTCCTCACTGCTGCACACTGCATCAAGTATGTGAAAGTCATTATATCCACAACTACAATGCAGCATTGGGGGGGGGTTCAGTAGTGATTCAATATGCCCAGCTCATGAAAGTATGTGTATTTACTCTGCCAAACCAAAGGTCTTTGCCAGGAAATACTCCTCTACCCAACAGGAAATTATGCGCTTTGCTTTTTATGTGACTGTAAGACCCAATTTTAATCCGGCCCCTACACTCCCTCTCTTCCTACTCTCACTCTGTTCGCGTGGATGGATATTTAGTGTCATCCCAAACCAATGAGCGGGGAGTGGAACAGCAAGTCTGCATCAATGCTGACTTAACCAGCTGCCCTTACTGACAACGTGCAATTTTGTCTTTGTCCTAGAAGATGCTACGGACAAATGTAAACTCCATTCAACTACAGAAACATTTACTCATAAACCTTTCAAACTAAGATAGACATTGAATATTGTCATAGAGACGTTAAACAGGTTAAGGTTACATTGTATTCAGGATCAAATATACCCACATGTAGTCCATAAAATGGAACACATGTTCATTTGATTGTAAAGTGTAGTATGTTAAGAAAAACCAAGCAGCTCATACACATCAGGAGTTAGAAACAAGAAGATGTTATGACAGTTCCTGTTCCTGCCAGCGGGAGGGGAGTTTGTCCCAAAGCTTGCCGTTGTATTCTCACAATACAACCTCAGCCACGTTCACACCAAACAACTTGCCGTCTTGTAATCAGAAGTCTTGACGTCAAAGTGGTTTTCACACTACATGACCGACCGGCTACAGGGAAACGCACACTGCAAGCTCCTTCACACCTCAACGCGTCTTTATTAACTCCCTTGTGTAGATCAGTCACTTTGTTATGTGTTGCGTTTATTCATGCAAAAAAGCCAACACTCTAGGTGAGAGGAAAATCAGGGCTAAAGTTGCGAACTATACTCCGTCATGGAGTGGGAGGGTGTAGGGGCCGGACTGGAATTGGGCCTAAGAGTTGTTGGTTTTGGAAATGAACAGGGTGGTTCTTCAAGAATTAGCAGCAATGGTCGTCAGGAAAAGTGTGACATGTAGAGAAGTTCAAGAAGTTTACAAAAAGTAGATCTCAAATGTTACCGCTTTAACCAGTTAAAAGCAGCATGGTCTCCGAAGCAAACAAGCACTATCTCAACAGGACTACTAAGCATCGGCAATGTCCTCCATCAGCTTGATCACAGTTTTGTACACACAGGCAGAAAAGTCAATACTACTGTCTGAACCCCGGGTCATCTGACATCCCACAGCGACCGCTACAACTACAGAGTGGAGCTGGGTAAACACAGCCTGGAGACGAGTGAGGAGGGCTCGACAGCCCGGAGAGCAGCCACAATCATCCCTCATGAGGACTACAACATCATTCTGAGCCGGTAACAAGACGCTAAGCAAAGAGCATAATCAGCAGGCCAGTTAACTGGTAGTCGTTTTTAAATGGAGGAAGTTGATGCAGCAAAACATTAATACAGCATAAACCCTATTTAGTTTGTCATTACTTTTTAAATGTGGGTGTATTGTTTCGCCTTCTGCAGTAACGACATCGCCCTGATTAAGCTCTCCTCCTCGGTCACCTTCTCTGACACACTCATGCCCGCCTGCGTGCCAGACCTGGGCGTCGTCCTGCCCCACGGGGCTCCCTGCTACGTCACCGGCTGGGGTCGACTCTCCAGTGAGTGAGCACGTCTCAGCACAATGCTTCCCTGTGAATCACCCTGGACTTAGTGAACGATCGCTTAGCCGTGTCTAGTTCAGTGTCTGTGCACCTGTCATTCGGGCTAGGTCAAATGTTGATGTCCGAGCCAAGAATATTTCACAAGCATGAATCGGTCAGTACAAATGCACATTCCTACTTGACTGAGGTGTTTTGACCTTCACAACCAGGATAAATCCTGTTTTCTTAATTTAAAAAGCCATGCTGTTTTTATTAGGTTTAGTATTACGCTGAAACTGACTTGATTTTACTCTGCTTACTGTCATGTAGTAAGGTCTGATAGAAAGCACGGGTTTGCAGCCCTGTTATCAGTCCATCATATGAGACTTATTACTAGAATATGAGGGCATAACCACTCTTGCACTTTTGGACTGTGTTTAAGCTCAGTTTGAAGTTGCAACAGAAAGGAGTTTGCTAGTACTAAAGCGATCTGTGAAGTTGTGCTATACAGTACACAACTATAAATAGTAGAAATGAGTATAATCCGGCATAATCAAGGTAGCAGTCTTGCAGCTAAATGGCTCAAGAGGCATCCCATCTACAGCACCTGGGACGCCATTAGTTTCCAAGTCTCTAAACCTGGACAGAAAGGATTTCCTTCCAGCACTGCACCTGAGTGAGCCTCTCTCAACAAAAAAATGTTGTTTCCCACCCAAGTTAAGCCCATTTCTTCCCCGCAGCCAGCGGCCCTCCAGCTGACATCCTGCAGCAGGCTCTCCTGCCAGTGGTTGGCCACGATACCTGCTCACAGTCCGACTGGTGGAGCGTCCTGGCAACAGACAAGATGGTCTGTGCCGGAGGTGACGGCATCACTGCGGGCTGTAATGTGAGTTTATACAAGGAAGGGTGATCTCAAGATGCAACAGGAATTTAGTGGTTAATTAAAGCCGTGATGTCATCTGTAAACTTTCCATCCAGCATAAAAGCCTCAAGGAAAGGGAGATTCAAGAATAGGACTTTGAAACGGTCTAAAAAGGAAAATTCAGCCTGACAAAGTGATCACCGGTAGTCATACAGTACCTCCTTAGTTTCTGAGCATAAGCTGCAAGCCAACAGTGTGTGTGTGTGCTGACCTGCAGGGAGACTCTGGTGGCCCCCTGAATTGCCAGAACCCCGATGGCTCCTGGGACGTCCACGGCGTGGTGAGCTTCGGTTCTGGTCAGGGCTGCAACGTCCTCCAGAAGCCCACCGTCTTCACACAAGTCAGCTCCTACATCGACTGGATCAACAACGTGAGGAACATTTTCATTTTGCGATTACCTTGCCAGCATAAACAATGGAACCTGAAGCTAAGAGCTAACTTCCTGTTTTCAAAAACAGGAAATGTATTAAAATTATGTTTTTTATTGTTTACTCCGCAGGCCATGACCAACCACTGAAGAAGAAGCCGTTCAAGTGCTTTTGTCAGCAATAAGAAGAACTATGATTTATAATGCGTTTTTCTTTTTTCTTAGAGCAAAGTAAAAGTAAAATGCGGTTTACCAGCGCAAACAAATGGAATGCAGTGTCATTGGTGTTAACTTAAAGATAAAGTACTGATCATGTCCCGGACAAGAAGCCCTTTTTAAATCATGCAGATCCTCGACAACTATTTAGCATCCAGATGTTTGTGTCAGCTTTCAATAGCTGCATACAGAAGCACTGGTGAACAGCAACAAAATGAGTCAGTATGGATGTTTAGGTGATTATTGCACGAGTCAACATGTAATTAACTATGCACAGAACCTTTCAGTAATCACAGCTCTTAAACACTGGGTTAGTTAACAAATACTTACTTTAATTTCTCATAAATATTCATGAGATAAATTGTTTTTTACTCTTCAGAGAAAATCACACATTTTCCACAAACAAATTAGAATGATCATAGAAAAGCAAAATTTCACAGTACAAGAAATACAGACTTAAGTAATAATAAAAAAGCAATAATAAATGAACAAACAGCATGGGTTTCAGACACTTAAGTAAAACAGAAAGCGACCGCGAAATCAAAACACTCATTTTTACTACAAAGTAATAAAATCAATCATGTAATTAACTGGTCCTTGGCAAATGAGGTACAATGACGATGTCTGCAGTACTGAACATGAAGAATGAATACAATATGTGGCGAGTTTCCACTTCGAAAACAAGATGGACAAATGGAGACATTGAAACGTTGAATTTCAATGACGAACCTGAAGTGAATTCAATTACCTTGTTGCCTTTCGCTGAACAGAATGTCAACATATAATATGACCAGCTGACAACGAGTAGCTTCCTTTGTATTAACTGCAATGAGTTTTACCAAAACCCAGTGTGCAACAGGGTGATGACGTCACTCATGAAAAGTGCCACAAAACAAATGAGGAAAAAACATTTCAGTCGTGCAACTTCATAAAATGTGTAACGTCGGACAGAATGACCGGTGAATCCTTTCATTTGGCTTCAGCTGGAAACAAGTCGAACGTGAAGAAGAGAAGCGAGTTTGCTGATGAAACAGTGCACGGTGCTAGAGCTCAAACCAGTTCCCTGAACAGCTGTCTTTCTTCTCTGTTCTGCTCATTCTCGTCATACTTCTAAGTTAAAACCGGGCTGCAAGTCAAGCTGTGGTTGCAGGAATGGTGATGAGCGAAGCGAGTGAGCAATAGTTGCCGTTGTTATGGCGCAGCTGCACCGTCAAAGAGTCTTTCTGTTGGTCATCTCGAGCCCGGAGAGAAACAAGAGACAACACTGCCGCCTTCACAGCTCAGTGTTCTTGGTGGCTTTTCAACTATTCACGAGCTCCATCCATTATGCTCCCGCGTACTTCATTATCCACTCGCTGGTCTGCAAGAGGAAAGAGGAAAAGCAGCACTGCATCGGAGGAGCAACACTACAGCTCGGGCTCAGTCGTACAATGTCTTTTGAAGAGCAGCAGTGTTGTTGTGAACACAAAGGCACTTAACTGTACTTTAGCTGGAGGGCAAACTCAGTTTGCTGCAGTCAGTTAGCGTTAGCACTCTTTAAGCATTACATGAAATTAGACCGTCAACTTCCTAGAAAGTCATTTCTCTTAAAAATGGTGACCATTGGTGCAGCACCAGCAAGTGTAAATATGCAATTTGGCCATTAAATCCATCACAGAGCCTTTTCTCTCCCTAACTGACATCCAACCGGTTTTCACCTTTCACGTTTGGTTGTACGTTACAACCAGCTCTGAAGCTCATTGTTTATTTATTTTTTACACATGTTGACTGTGTGGTGGAGTCATACCAGATATGCATGTAGACTACGTGTTGCCTGCGTTGCAACAATCGGCACATAGGCAAAGTAAACGGATCAATAGTGAGCTGAAGGAGCAGCTCCGTTTCTAAAAAGCAAGCAAAATCTGGACTTTCATTGACCAGTTCGCTGGAAACACGACTCCAATGGCATTATCTTATTGTGCAGTTGGACAGCTGTTTGCTAGCTCGTTATCCATGTCAAATCGATAAGATAATGGCATCTCAGAAGTGTGTCTCTGGGAGTTCGTTTTAGCGGATTTGTGCCTTTAATAGGTCAAAGTTCCTCAATACAGCTATAATGTCATGGCGTGTTCAATGAAACCACTGACACTAAATGCAGCCATTTGGGGATTTTGGACCACGTCCTGCTCAGTAAAGAAATATCCACAACGTTAAAATCATGAACAGCTGAAGTCCCACCCCATTTTCAGAGTAGCCTCCAGTCCATTTCACCACCGTGTCCTGTACAGGGTTTAGTCTTTCTGAGGAGAAACATCAAACTTGGGTTTTCTCTTAAATATACTTTGCTATACTGGACAGTAACGTTCGAGTGCTTTGATATTCTCAGTAAGATAAAACAAGTGGTATTTTGTTAAAGTTCAACAACTACAATTCCCATTAGGTTTCGGTACAGTGCCTATGGCTAAGAGTCACGGGAGCTGGAGCTGATAAATGCTAACAAAGCTTTGTTTTATCTTGGTCATAAGTAGACGTCTGCTGCCCAGTAGATATCCCATCTTAGGATATGTAAAGAAAACCCCAGAGCCATGTTTCAAAAAGCCAGACACGAAACCTCAGCAGACTCTCTCCAACACCAGCCAACAACCGGGAGAGAAAACATTGTCGACAGTGAGGGAGCGTTTCTGTGACATCAGCTCATGCCAGCCGAGTACATTCAATGCTCAGTCACTCAACGTGGAGCCTACGTTTAGTAAACCGCTGGCAGTGGTAACCCAAACCCTCCCAGGGTGAAACACTGTCCAAACAGCAGCCACTTCACTAAATGAGGGCCCTGCACATATCTATTTAAGCGTGCACACAAATCCCCACTATGACCGCTCTACGACGTCCTATGATCTCTTTCACCGTCACCTCTCCTGTACGGTCAGTGCACATGAAGATGACGCATGAACAGAAAATGACTTCGACATTAAAAGGAGGACTGCATTCGGTGTGTGCTTTTAATCCGATCTGTCACGGGGAGGAAGGTTCCAGCAACTACGTCACATCACTAACTGGTTTCTGAGATCCAACATTTTGAAAACAATAATGATTTCTCTGTTCATTGAATTATGCATCACAACAAATACTGTACTTTATTCTTTTAAAAATGTGCCACTGAGAATTTCCTGCAAGAAGTGCCATCTTCAAGTCTCGGTATAAAAAAAAAACGCAGGTCCAGATCCCACAAAAAAGGTGATCGCGGAGGATTCCAGGGAATTTTCAGTAGATTTATTTGAACGCGATCGGCTTGATCTTAAAGCGGAGGCACTTTGTCCTCATACTGCGGCGGTGGGGTCAGTGGTTCTATACTGAATCCAGTAGCTGGCAGAGAGTTGTCAATGTTTTTCATGGGCAGCTTCTCCGATTTAATCCTGCGGATCTTGATAGGGAGGAGCTTGCGGCTATTTTTCCCGGGTCTGCGATTTGATGTGGAAGCAGCGGCAGGGGCAGCGGCGGCAGGGGCAGCAGCGGCAGCGGGTGGGGGAGCAGTTGGAGCCGGAGCGGGCTGTGATCCGGTAGCTGTGACCTCCGACCCCTCGAATTCATACTGCACACCGTCGACTTGGACGAGGTCATCGTAGGACGGTAGCTGGGAGGTGCTGGGCCGAAGGTTGCTCTGACGGACGGGGTACTGGCCACTGCACACTGCCTCTTCATAGCTGGGTACAGCGTAACGGTGGGCTTGCTCCTCAGCACTGCAGACATTCATTAGAAAGAAAAAAAATAAATACAGACATGATTGACGCACGTGAATCACTTTGAGGTCTTTGGCGAGTCCTGCTCTGAAGCTAAAATATGAATCAATTGCATTATTATTCTCAAATGTTGTGAAACGCAGAGTGTATCGCCTGTTCAACCACAAATCACGTGTGCTGCCGTCCAACAGCATGGACTTGACTAGTACTACTTGTATTATGTACTAAATAAGCAAACGTGGATGTTACTAAAGGGATCATGTGGATTTGTTAGCTCTTGAATTAAAAAGGCTGCTATTCAACAGCCTAATTTCAAGTCACAGAACTTCAAAGGCCCTCAGTGACCTCCGTGATCTGACAAAAAAGAAAAAGAAAAAGAGAACCAGACATGGTTTTCAGAACCATGGATCATCCATCTAATCACCGACTTTCTTAATACTCTGAAAACAATGTTCGGTTATCGTGTCCCACGCAGTGAAAACTGTGTTATCTGTCAACAACGTTTTACAAAACAATAAATAAAACAAATCTAGCATACATGCACACTCTTTGGCAGTTTAATGGTCACATTAATGCCCTGCTCACAGACACAACAACATATTGGAAAAGCCTACTATTCATTCCTACGGTCCCAAATGTTGTTGAGCTAGAACGCTGTGGTCGGACTTACGTTTGTCTCTCCTCCTGCTCCCTCGCTGCCACTCCTCCGCGGTTCTGGGCCTCCTGAAGCCTCTGCTGCTCCCGCTGTTTGTTCCTCATTCCCAGACACAAAGACAGCAGCAGCATGACCACCCCAGACCCCACCAGGACAAAGGCCACGGAAGACGCTTTGTGTTTCCTGCCACTTGTTATACCATCTCCTCCCGAACCGCCACCGCCGCTGCCGCTGCTGCTGTTGTTGCCGGCCACGTCTGCAGGCACCACGCTCCACACAATCATCACGATACCGAGGGCAACAAGCCCCACCCCCAGGGCACATAGTGCATACTGGGAACCTGAGTTTCCACTGTTTTCATTGCTGGTGTTGGTGTTGTTGTTGTTGTTGTTGTTGTTGCCAGTGCCTTCTCTGCCAATGGGGCTCACTGGTCCATCCACGCTGGAACGCATCTTGTCGGTCCCCAACCTTCAGTGAGACCAGCTCCAGTGAGGTCAGAAACTGTAGAGAGAAAGGTGAGGTCAGACACCAAAAGAATAACAGACACAAAAATGTAAATGTTTAACATAGTTCCTGGCCTGTCTGTGAAATAATACTCATACTTAACAGACACAATATGTGGCCCCTGACTCTTATGAGCTGGTATCTGAGGTGGCCTCACCAGTCAGAGCTATCCCGAACTGAAAATGTTGCTGCTGCTAATAAGAACAAACCCATGTTTCCGTGTAAATGACAGGACATAAACGTCACTGAGGTAAAACTACCTTTGTAGAGGCTTCTGAGAATGGGTGTGTTGCGTGGTAAAGATTGACAGCAGACTTTCAACGTCACTAGTTACACAATGCAAACACATTACAAGGGTAGATAAGGACAGCTGTGGTCACTGCAAACATATAGCTATCATTTCGTATCTATTGTATTGATCATTATGTGCTTCCGTGTAAAAGGAAACATTATTAGTTTAGCATTAATCAAGCTGTTGCACGGAGTTACTCTCTGAAATGCAATGAGTATGACCAATCCGCACACATCTACCGCATACTTGTGAGATGCCATCGGTCACAAGGCCACCCTGCAGTGTAACTATTCTATATTTACTAGATCAGATGAGGACTGCTGGGAACTGTATATATTTGTTATATTTTACTTTTATTTAACCAGATAAGTCAATTGAGAACCAGTTCTCATTTAAAATAAGGACCTGGCCAAAAATGCAGCGAGAGGAGGCAAGTTGCTACAAACAAATAAAACATAGATACATCTCAAACAATCTCGTACAAAAGATCTATGTACAATATGTAAACAAATAAATCAGAGACTATCGTTTGTAATGACCTACTGAAGGAGGGTAACGGAATGAGGGTGTGGAGTGAATAAACTCAGACAAAAAGGGAAATAACTATCTGTATATTATATTACATCTGAGACAATTTGATACGGCCACAAATTATGTCAGCATGTACCCTTTCAAACACACCCAGACCTGCTGGGAGTGTATGTGTGTGTGTGTGTGTGTGTGTGTGTGTGTGTGTGTGTGTGTGTGTGTGTGTGTGTGTGTGTGTGTGTGTGTGTGTGTGTGTGTATGTGTGATGAGGGGGGGGGGTCATCCCCAGCTTCAATTTGGGAATAGCCTCTCACTAAAGAATGTATGGCATGACACTGAAGTATGCTCATTATGGCAGCAGGACACAGAAACTGTTCCGTTAGCCTCACACACACACACACACACACACACTACACGAACAAGCTTGTTGTGCAATCCAGAGGAACGTTTACGTGAAGATATATTAGACATTATGTACATGTGTGTGTGGAACGTGTTACAGTCCAACTATAAAGGGTTATATTTCACCACATAACAGCTTTTACAGTAAAGTAATACATTGACATTCAAGCTCATAAAAACAGCCTTTAAAAAAGAAAGAAAGAAGAAGCCCTGTACAACATTTAAGCCCGTAGTTAGTGTTGTGTGGGATCATGTGTGTGTTTTCCACCAGTCGGAAATAAGTGTCTGAGCCGACTGTTTACCTCTAAAATGACTCTTTTTACTCAACAGGAAAAGTTTATTCAACAGCGTAGCTTGAGTCAAATGTTACGACTCTGCGCGATGATATCAGGGCGTCCAGGTGTCACGGGTCGGCCGTGTTTGAGCATTAAGTTTCAAAATGAAGCGTTGTCTCGCTAACAGACAGCGTGCACTCAGCGTCCGTTAACACTGGGCGGGTTGCTCACTACCGTCTATGGTCGCTTACGTTGACCACCGCGGGATCCGTAGCCTAAAGCAGCGCGACAAAAACTTTCCACATCCTTCTAAAAACTTTGGCTACTGAGTAACTTTGTAGTAACATTTCAACGATACAAAATGAAAACAAAACTCAGCGAACGAGTACACCGGCTTTACACTCACCCTTGCATCGTTTTGACGACACTCTTCCTTTTGTTCTTCTTCTTCTCAAAGCTGGGAGGTGTGGCGTTTATTTCCACGCTCTGCCGACACAGACACCAGTGTGTGTTTGTGTGTGTGTGTGTTTGTGGCGTAATTTGGGGACAAACAGCGTTTAAGAGTGAGGAACTTTCCCTGAGACGGATGGGCCCAGACGGAGACGGAGAGCAAGAGGAAGGAGGGGGCTCACTCATGCACTTCCAGTTTCAAAGTTAACTCTTTCGCTCTCGCGCTGGTTGATGGATGGAAGAGAAAGTATATGTGGGGGGGAAATGCGTTTGGCTTTTGTGCAAAAAATTGTCTGCAGACGGAAACCATACGCTAGTATCAACCTTTGAACGCGCTAGATGATTTGCAGTTGAGTTTAACTTTCTTTAAAAAAAATAATATCTTCGGGACTTTCCTGTAAAGAACTATGTAATTTGGCACTAATTGCATGCAAATTAGAGTTAGTATTCAGTACATTTCTAATTAAATGCTAAGCTAGTGTACCCTAGAGAGAGGCTTTATTCAGAGCTGAACGTGCAAAAACTAAAATGTACCATTTGTCTGCTGCAGGGAGCAAACAAGTCAACATAGGAAGAAAAAGAGTTTTTAATAATAAATGAATAATAGATGAATATTAAGTTTAAATGAAAATCAACAACTGCTTTTAATCTCAACACAAGTAACAACAATGTCCACTGGCACACCACCACCATAGTGCTTTTCAGACGTTTTGGCTCCTTTTGCTGGCAGACAATGATGAGAAGAAATAGTCAGCTCTTTTATTTCAGTAAAAATAGCAATACTTTACAGTCTGGTACAAGTGAAAGTCTTCCATTCAAAATATTACTCATTTTAAAGCATCAATATATACTTTAAGTATAAAGTAAGAGTACTCATTATGCAGAATGGCCCATTTCAGAATAATATATATTATATTACTGGATCAGATTAATGTGTGTTTCACTTTAATGTTGGATTTATTTGAATCTCTTTATATACGTATGGGTAACCTACAATAATTCATAAGTTGTTAGTTGATTTATATTTTGCATTAACAATCCAAATCTGCAAAGTATTAGCTGAAGCTGAAATAAATGTAGTGGAGTGAAAAAGTACAATAGTTTCTTCATCCCAGTTGGACAGATTTGCATAAATCTCTTGTTGAATTGTAGTTGAATCTCACCACTAAATGGAGATCAAGTTTTTTGACATTCTGTCTCACACCATGAATGACAACATATAAAACTGACTCACTGTGTACTCAATACTTCCCCTTGCCGTAAACACTGACAAGTCCATGAGTTTCATACCAGGCTTACGCTACATGACCAGATTTTTACTTCCTCTTTGTAAATTTACCAGCTCACTCGCTGTCGCTCCTTTTCGTGCCCTTTGGACAGAACCGACCGTGAGTAAGACCCATCACTTACAAAGTACAGACCTCACTGCTTTTCTACTTGTGTCTATCTAGTTTACATGTTGCAAGAGAGTTACACAAAACAGTAAAACTGGACTCCACTTGGCCCCACTTTCTTGTCCCGGTGTCCTCCTCTGTATCGGCCTGCTATAACTGGACTATTTCACAATAATGACAAAACCAGTCCCAACCCTGGCCACTCATTGTATTGCTGCTTCTGTGTGAGGCAACCCTGTTGTTCTGGACTCTGGGGAGGTCTTCTTCCTCCTAAGCTTTTGTCTGGATCCTCTGTTTAACCTCACACACACACACACACAGTGAACAAGCCTTGATTACATGGAAGTCCTATCGCTGTCAGCCTTTAAACTAATTAGGTGATGTGTTGGTAGCTAGGATGTTACAGTAGGAGAGACAAGCTTGATTTAATGGCTTTATGGCCTTGAGTGTAGCACATTAACTTTTCTCAGGTGGAACTTTGCCTGGCACACCTTTCCCCGTCATACCGATCGTATCTCAGAGTACGTGGATATGGACATCATGTAATGAATTGCCAGATTTTTCCCAACCACGGGTGGACTGCAGACGGGAAGCTGAACACCTCGTTGCTGTGTCATCCTTAGCTTGACACAGTGTTGCGAGTCACTGTGAGAGGAGGAAGTTGCACCACGTTGTCTTGCCCGGAGGTCTAAACAGAGACTTGAGTTAACTCGTTCAACAGGGAGCAGAGAGAGAAAGAAGAGATTACCGGAGTGACTCACCAAAATACTGCGGAGAAATTAGTCAAGAGACAGTATTAACACACAAATGTAATCACTGAGTTTAGTGCGGGCCCCTCATTTACATTACATTGGAGGCAATGAACCACACATACTCTCTCATGCAAATTAGTTCAATAAGGAGGCTCGTTTCTCTCACTCTTTAATTCTTCTAACAGCCATGCACTGTTTTCCTCCTTAATTCATACATTTCCAGCATTTCTATCATTTCCTCTGTATCACACAGTCAAAGGTCCTCTCTTTCGTACATTTCATACACCACCACTCGTGTGGGGTTTTATGTCGTCGTTTTATGGCCACTAAGGGACAGAAAAAGTCCAAAACCGCCTGACAGACATACAAATCTTATATATTATTGTTTATACGGGCTCCAGCATCGGCAGTGCACCATTAGTTTTTATGTGGTGTTGTACTTCTGCCCGTCTGATGAGTATAAGCCAATTTTTTACTCTCTTTATAGCTCTTGTTTGGCCTCCATCAACTCTTGAGAAAAATACTTTTTTAAAGCTACTCTTTATGTGTGACTTTCTTTACCTGCTAGTTGGAAACTGTGTTGTTTGGTTCTATACATGCAGCTTAGTGTACTGAAACTTAAAAAAAGGTTCTTGAGATCTGTAACACTATCTAGTAAGTACAGTATGTATCCATGTACACAGAGCTGAAGAGTTCACTGATAACTCTCTGTAAGTTTGTAATGGTTAGAAACCCCCTTCACATTACATATTAACTTTTTTATTGTTTTTGTGAAAAAAATACTTTTTTCATTGAACTTTCTGCTGAAGATGGATGCACAGGACTATAAAATGTAAGATGTCATCTTTATTTCATTAAAAGGAACTTTATCATTTTTACATATATGCATCCTCACATCTTTCAGCCCTGAGGCTTCTATGGACATACAGCTCTGCAGTCATCTTTTGTTGCCATTGTTGAAATGTTTTTTTTTCCACATTTACTTCACAGTATAAAACATCAGAAGAGGGTGCTACATCTGTTTAGACACAACTGTGTAAATGTGCAAGATGAAAAAATGACTATCAAACATAAACTCTAGAATTTAAAATTCAATTCAAGTCTTTTTTTCCCTCCACTGTCCTCAGCTACACTGACAAGGCATCACAAACAGCAGAACTGAATGAAACATGAACAATTTACATTGATATTAAACTTTTTTTCCATTTTGTCATCAAGTACCCTGTATTATACAAAAAAAAAAATCTAATTTCCCTCAGAGAAACAGTCACTAGCAACCAGTCAACAAAAACAAATTGCCAAGTCAAATCCTGATTCACAAAGAACCATTTAGACACAAAAGAATAGAAAAATAATCATTTAACTTGCGTCCTGCATCTCTTGATTCAGGCGGGAGAAATCCCCGCCCTCTGAAAACATCAAAATACCACCTGTTGTTAAACCAGGAGACTTGTAAAAAAGAATCCTGTCTTGTTTTAAAAAGTGCAATCTGTCCTGTAAGTTCTCATCTCTGGAGAAAATAACCATCTCGTGTTCAGGTACACGTGACAAACGTCCATGTTGTAGATTTAGCCGTGATGAAGCGGACGACCGGTGTTTGGTCTCACTGTGATGACCTCAAACGTTGGTGACCTCGATGCTGGTGTAGCCGTGGATCGGGCTTCCCTCAGCTCTGGGCGGAGTCTGGTCTCGAACCTCCCGGGGCAGGGAGCCGTAGCTGCTATGACAACTCAGGTCTCGCCCATTGCGAGCTTTGGGGCTGAACCCTGTTGGAGGCTGAAACACACATTCGTTGTTGTTTTTTACCACAAATACACTCAGACAAGGCCCTGCTTACTTGGTGGTTCTGATGAACTATTCTCAGTAATTAAAGCACCTTTCTCCACTCCATCAGCCTCGATGTAGTTTGTGTCTTGTATTATGTATTCATTCATGAATCCCCCCCCCCACACACACACGCACACACACACACACCTTGACAGCCCTCCTCCTCAGCGAGCCTTCATCATCCGTATGTCGGCCGGTGGAGCTGGGCGGTCTGCCCAGGGAGTTCTGGCGAAGGAGGGGCGGTGGTGTTCCCGGGCCGATGTGCTCGTAGTCTTGCTTGGCATCCGTCCTGAAAGGGAACATGGGTTGGAGCAGAGTGTTGGAGACGGTGGCCTCAAATAGCATTTAAAAGATACCAGAACAAGCAAATACGGCATCAGCAGTAAGCAACTCTTATCTAATCTTTTTATATTTATAGCCTTAGTGGGACCTGTCTCTTGGTGAATGTCTCCTCTCACCTGGCTGGGCCAATCAAGGTTTTCATCTCCTCGACAAGGTGTCGGCGAACCATGTGCTTGTTGCTCGGGATCCCCAGTGCTGTTGCCATGGCGTCAGTGTTAAAAGTGGGGTCAAGCACCATGACAGCGCCATGAACTCCACTGCTGAGAAGAGTTTCTGCAAACTCCTGGACAGGTGGAGGGAAAGAAGGCCATAGAGTGATTTTCATTTCTAAGATGGAATGTGAACTCTTCTGATGTAATACCGCGCACACTGCTGGCTAAAGGAAAAGGCACTGATATCAACAGGCTCACAAAAATTATGCCAAATTGGCTCCGACACAAAGAACATATTGATTTATCTGTTCATGTCAGCATGAATTCACACTCCCCGAGGATATTAACAGGATGTCAGTCCAGGCGGCCTTATCTTTACACACCCTGAATGTGCTACCTCATAATGTTAACATGTTGTCCCATGTCAAGACAATGTTGACTTGGGACATCCATATTGCAGCATCACCATATAGAGGCGGTATTCTAAAAGGCTTTGTAAACAACTAGGAGCAGCATAGAAATACATTAACAAAGACCTTCTATCACTCTGCGGAGATAGGGAGTGCTGAGTAAACACAAGAGCCTCAGTTACCCGCAATACCGTGTGATTGTGTTCTTATAATACTCAATAAATCACTATCTCTTGGTTATTAGTATTTAATCCCAATATTTGCTTTGTTGCAACGACTGTAGCTTCAATATAATAATAATATATTGTTATATATGAGTAGTTTACGAGTGTTTTACATGTGTTTACAGTCTTAAAGGTGCATTCTCTCTCTCCCTCTCTGTCCTCACCTTCAGGTCAATTTCCTTGATCCATTTCATGACCCGGTGAGAGGTCCATACCAACGGATCCACGTTCTGGTGCTCACACTGTATCCGACGAGCCTGCAGTGCCTGGAAACAATTTTCAACAGACACTTTTTTACTCAGCTGTTTTCACCTACCGCCATAGAGCACAGCCGAGTACATTCACGGTTGTGAACACGGCGCAGAAACTCACTTACCTCCTTGTCGAAATTGAGTAAGTGCAGCAGTTCGATGCCCAGCAGCAAGCTGACCTGGTGGAACTTCTTGGTGATGTTGAGGTGGCGTTCAAGGTCGCGACGTGTCAGGGAGTTCAGCAGACGCCCGTCTACCAAGTGGTTGTGAAAGGCCTGGGAGTACTGAGGCAGGCCCACGTCGCTTAACCAGGCTTTGGCCACCCAGTGGTGGTCCATGTCTGCAGCCTTGGACAGCCTGCAGACAATTTATATAGTCACGTTTGTGGAAGGGTCACTTCACCTAAATCACAAAGAGAACCCACTTTGGGGTATAAATCCATGAAGGTGTACCAGTGGCTTTGCTGTCTGTTGTTTGATCCATCACCTTGGCCCAGACTTAAATATCTCAACAGCTATTGGATGGCTGACATT
The DNA here is from genome assembly GCF_910591455.1 of Pholis gunnellus. Taxonomy (NCBI): domain Eukaryota; kingdom Metazoa; phylum Chordata; class Actinopteri; order Perciformes; family Pholidae; genus Pholis; species Pholis gunnellus. The sequence continues at coordinate 16,678,221 of NC_136536.1, read as the reverse complement.
AATGGTTCCCAGAGGATTACTCATGCAGACTTTGGTGATGCCCTGACCTTTGCTGAAGCACCACAATGAGACTGACATTTGTGGTTTTGAGTGGAATGTCTTGACATTTCAATGGATCCCAAACAAAATAAACTGTCTGAACATTTCAACCTGGTACTATCCAGAGTAACGGGGGCACTGACTTTGAATTTTTGGATGCTATTGAGGCTGCATGCCTCAAAACCCACACTAGCAGCAGCAGCTGCATGGGTTACACACAAGCAAGTGAGAAAATATGTTTTCATGTGTGTGTGTGAGATTTAGGTCAATTGATCCCTTAACCTGTGAAATATAGCTGTCCACAAAGACAGGGAAAAGCTCTGGACAGATCACTATCTTATTGCTGCGCTAATAAACGCACTCCTATGGAGAGTTTACAGTTTAACTGACCTGCTTGTCATTAATCTGAATGTAAAAGGAGGAAACTTTCAAAACTGGCGTTACAGCGAGACTGTTGCATTTATTGTAGCTTGATGTGTAAACACTTATCTCTCTGTTTAAAGTAAATATTGTAATTTGTGAATGCTGTGACGACAAATCACCAACAGATGGCCCTCTTACATTACCACATCATGTACAAGTTTCTACAAGAATTCTCCGTGTCCCTTCCTCACCCTCTACCATTCTCAGCATCTCTGTAATCCTCAATGGCCAGGCGGAGTTTCCGGCGATGCATTAAACTGCTGACACCTAAACCCAGCTCCAGGTCTTCATCTGTTAGTCCGAGCAAAACCTGCAACATGTGATACTGTTGAGCAACTAAAGCCACAAAGTGTCTTCTAAACGAGGTGGATAGAAAAATAACAGGTTACACAACTGGCAATGTATGCATTTGCAACGGTGAACATTCATTTAAGAAAAATGCAAAGTGAGTCCACCTGCGTGGTGTCAGTGGTTCCATCCTACCTTTCCACTCTTGACATTTTCTGAGCAGGTGCGGATGTACATTGGCATCGCCATGACAACCTCCAGCCAGGCCTGCACGGTGCCGGCCCTCCACTGGGACATGGGCGTCATCCTGGCCAGCTCCACCTGCTGGAGGCGGTCCAGCTGGTCCTCCGACCCGTCGGACAGGCTGAGGCTGTGGCGGGTGGGGCTGGAGTCTGAGTCTTAAGTGGGAGGGGTGAGGAGGGGGGATGTAGTTGAGGGTGTGAGTGAAGGCAGAGGTGGTAGTGGGTATAGTGAGCAGTGAGAAAGCAAAGAGTTAATCCCAACACACTGCAGCGATTTTAAAATCAGTTTAACATAAAATCTGCTCAGTGGGGTGAAGGGAACCAGACATGAATAATTTCTTGAAAACAAGCACGCTTTGAACAACATCATAAGCTTTTGGCTGCATGACAACAAGCCAAACTGTTTGCCAGGGACGCTGTAAACAAAGTTGCAGCTTTTATAAACAAGCTCATCACTTAAGAAGTCCATTAAACAGGCAGCTGTTTGAGCTGTTGAATTAACACGGCCGTCTAATCTGTCTAAATTAGCCTGCAGCAACAGCTCCATGGAAGCAAAAAAAAAGCCTGCAATTTAGAAAACGAAGTTCCATTTTGCTGCATTATGAAATCAGACTCACAAATTAACTATAGGGTAAATTGCGCCTTGAAATTGTAATGTGTCCTTTAAATGACCCTTGAATCATTCCCTATAGTCTTGGAATGCTTGACTGTTAAGTTACAAAATTGGGCCAAATGTTTCCTGTTTACCTTTTCCTCAAGATTTTAATATATCGGCCAACAACGCAGTTCAATTTGTGTAACTGAGAGGCATGCATCTGTCTTTACCAGCAGGTGGCAGCCTAGTAGCAGTTTTGGGCTCAGCAGTTGCCGTAGCACAACGCATTACTTTTAATATTGGACATACTTTCTTTGCTCTGACAGCTCATGACATGCGTGGAGTACGCTCCTCCACTTAAAGGTGTTGTTTAGGGAGAAAGTAAAACTACTACTGCCTGTGCAGCTTCACCTAATGTTTTCTATTTGATAACAAGAGTGTCATTCATAAAATGCACCTGTCTTGTTTCATACTTTCAGAAAACCTCTACATCAGCACAAACACTGGACTGCTCCTGTTGCAGTCCTCAGTGACTGCACACAGGGGCTTTAGCCACCAAGGCCTGAAACAAAAGCATCCACCTGTCATAAAGGACGGCCTCAGAATCTTGACCCGCCAAAACTTGTTTCAGTCGAAAAATAGAAATGGAAGATGGAATGACGCTCGCTATGTGACTCATTCAGTTTGAGGTGTTGCCTGGAGCCGTCGACCTTAAAACAGACCCCAACTAAAATGTTCTTGGTCTCTTTGTTTCCAAATAAATACATGGCGAGCTTTACAGCACCAATGTGTGTTCGTCCAAAAAGAGATTCACCGTTAAATGATGGCAGGATTGTATGAAACTCATGCGTCAGTAATTCATCTCAAGCTGGATGCTTTTATGTGCCCTCTTAAGCGCTATATGTAAACTGAAGGTGCACTTCTAAGTGGCCCTCTGAGAGCAATTCCTATTAAGCCGAATAAATCTGCTTTTTGTACAGAAAAGCACTCTTGTCCAGATAAAAGGTCTGTTTTTCAGTTCTTACCGAGGGCACGGCACATAAAAAAACCCCTCACTGTCGAGTTGAAGGCCAAGCGTTTGGAGACTGGACTGAGCTGAGAGTCGGTTCCTCCTGTGGGGCTGACCCTCTTATACATCCTACAGCGCTGTGGCCGCACTACTGTGAACACTTTTCATCCTTTATCTGAGGCCATGAGTGTTTGGCGCCCTTGTAAACAGTGATGGATCATGAGGGCTTTTGTGTGGAGAGAACTGCAGTGTTTACACTTCACGTAAAAGACGCAGGAAAACGGTTTTGTTCAAGCAATCAGTTCTCAAACGTGCCCTTCAATAGCTGGTGTAATGGATGTTATTGCTACAACACTGCAGCGTTTCTGATGTGATGTCACACCCGGGATGAGAGATGGAGGAGCAGGTAGTGTCGTGTACCAAATTGCATGCGATACATTTGTTAGATATTTGACATTTTTCAGATTTTGCTATGAAAAATGTTTTACAGTTGAATGGACCAAGAGTCCAGATGGACATTTAAGATGAATTATTACATCCATGATGAGTAGAGAGCCTTAAAATGAACACATTTACATGTTGGGATATGTGCTTATCCGCTTTCTTTGGACTGCTGGCTGTAGCTTGAATTTCAGTTTAAAGTTAAAAGAATAGTTTGAGATTTCGGGGGAACACGTTCACTTTCTTGCCGAGAGTTAGAGGAGAAGATTGATACCACGCAGTAAATATGAAGCTACAGCTAGCCTGTTTCAAGTCTATGCTGAGCTAACCGGCTGCTGGCCTTAGCTTAGTATTTAACTTACAGACATGAATGTAGAATCAACTCTCCACAAGAAAGCAAAGAAGTGTATTTCTCAAAATGTCAAACTATTCTTTAATCTGCTAGATTCATGAGAATCTGTTAAATCTGAAATCTGTGTTAAACTAATATTAGTATGTCATAGAGGAAGAGGATGCTGTTCTGTTATCATCTGTTGCTCCCGACAGCACATCACATACGACAGCGCTCAACTGCTTTTGGATGATTTGCATCCGAATTAGATTGAACTTGAAGAAGTGCTCAGTTCCAAGGTCATTCTGCGATGTTTGAGAGTTAGCAGGCATCTGCAAACACAGCTTGCAACCCAGCAGCACAGCTCATTTTCAAAGCAATTGGAACGTGTGTACCTTGGTCTTACTGAGTCTGATTGATTACTTCGTGGGTCGCTTCACTGTGTTGAGAGTCCGTTGGAGGTCAGGCAAGAGGGGGAGGGGGGATGGGGGGGGGGGGTCAGTGTTAGAGGTCATGGGTCAAATCAAAGCAGAACATTATTGACACCATGTGCTGACACGTATGAGTCCTGTTCCAACAATCTGACATGGCTTCCTTTCCAATCTCCTCTGTTTTCTGATCATTGATTTCAATATCGAAGACGGAGAAGTAATGCTTTTGCATTCTTCATAAGGAGTTAGAATTGGGAAAGAGAGGAAAGGAGGCCATTTGGAAGCTTTTGGGGATGCAGTCCTCTCACAGACGGACTTATAGGGCTGAGGGAGGCTAACGCACGTTAAAAATGGCAGCCGCTCCAGCATAAAGGGACGAATCAGGATTAGAGGCACACCAAGACAAATGAACATGTGAACACACAGACGTTAACACAGGGAAAGAGAGGACAGCCACATGGAAGTTCAACGTTATTTATTTTATTTTAAAATAATCTTATTCTTAATTCTTTTGAGCGTAATTTTGTTGCCATGCCTTTAAAAGTTCGCTACTATATCCACTTCTAAACATCTCAGGACCTCACAATAGAAGTCCTCCAATGAGGCCTACATCTTTAACTTTAAATAAAAACTCTTTTAATAATAATATTAATTTTATTTCTGTAATTTACAAAAAGTAAAATATTTGTGGAAAATAAAAAAAAAAAACAAAGAGACCGTGGCTCAAAACATAAAAATCATACAATGTTTTTCATTTGATATGTTTTCCCCCCCCTCAGCTGAGGTTGGTTAAATGAAAAAATAGCCTCGACTTCCATACATCTCATTAAATGCTTAATGAAATAAAGTGGTTGAGCTGTTGTTCTTATACATACAATTAAATACATGGTGACTTATCTATGAATTACCTTCGGGATTCACCTCTAAATCCAATATCTGCGAGCCCAAATGCAGCTTGAGCTAAATGATAATCTTTGACAAACACTGTGTGTGGAACACAGCTCCATTGTAATCTGTGACTCTATAATGTTTCAGATGAGACTGACAAATACCCAGTGTTAGTTTAATATCAGGGAGAGAAACGATTTCCTGGGGGTGGCAGTGCAGACTCCGGCTCCATCCAATGAAAGGAGGAAAATAATCCAACGTCTCTAGTCATTCTTGTGCTTGAAGAAACGCTATTAACCTTTGGCACAAAGTTAATTGCTTTTTTTTTTTTTTCAGCTGGTGGCTTGAACTCTGCATCAGAATTTGGGGATCGTGGGAGAAGGTATGCAGTTGCTTCAGTTTGATTAGCCTGCTTCAATCTGATTTTTAAGCTCCTGGGTTGGCACTCGTTATTGTTATAACAGTTCATTTAATGTCTGCTCCACGCTCAGGCCTCTAAATTGAAGTTCAGCTTTTCTGGTAAAGTGACCTAATTCCTGAGGTTCCTTGACCATCAGTATAATACCTACGATATCCTACGTATGCTATGATAATAGCTTTCTGTTTTTAGACTAACTTTCCCCAGATACATTTTACTCCTAACATCGTTTTTAAGTATTAATAAAACGATAAAGTTACAAGCTACTGTAAGATCCTACAGTAAGAAAATGGTACAAAGCCTCATGAATAAGTATGATAATTACTGAAGCATTCAAAGTGTAGTGCTGGGTTTTCTTTGTGACTGTTGACTTTGCTGACCTTTATTTGAAATGTAAGTTTGTATAAAGAGCCTTGTAGGTGCAGATTAAAATGTTCTATGTTTAATTTGGGATGTTAAGCTCTTGGAAATTGATCAGAACTTTTTTCTGAATAACAAATCTAATAAAATCATGAATAAACATGAAATTAGTAACTGACCTCTCTTCTTTTTTTAAACCCCTCCTCGACAACATACCCAGAGAAAGACATCTCTGTTCAGCAGGGTTTTGTTCAACATGCATTTGGGGACTGGGACTGTGTGCATGCATGTCACACGTGTATCTTAGGCATGTACCTTCTATCTTGACAGATAGAAAACACATTTCTTACATTTCCTGTTTGGCTTCATGTTGAAGTGGAACAAACTGTTCTGCATAGAAAGTTTATTCCTCGCTTTGAAGTCTCATTTGAGCGAACATCAAGGAGTGCAGTTTTCTTGGCGGCTGAGGGATGTGTTGTACGACCGAATTAGAGGCGGATTTGAGGAGTCTGCATGTTTGCCGACAGGAAACTGTTCTCATCATGGCAGTGTGGAAGGAGGGGGATGGACCAAGCAGGACAATAAACAGGGAGGAGTTCAAGTTAAAAAGGTAGTGAGGGGAAGGGAGTACATGTCGAAAATAACCAAAAGGCATTCAGGACAAGGAGACATTTACACGCACAGAGTGCACATCAACTGTTGTTATTTACAAGTACAGCAGTCCTTCAAGTTTCCAGTTGAGTGAAAACAAAAAGTCAAAATGTAAAGAACAATTCAAAGATCCAGTAACACAGTCGTTTTGGAGGGGCAGATACAATAGAACATATCCACATGGTCGCTGTGTCACACTGTCCACTCTATTTACAGGACTGTACATACATACAGGTGTAATTTTGCTTGTTAAGGTTTACACTTCAGCGAAGCAAGACGCGGCTCCGGCTCCACACATGGCCTCTGATCATGGACGACACACACGCATGCAAACACTCTCACACACAGTATGATGGATGTGTGTGAGACTGCGCAGGCACACACATATTATTTTAGCTGTACACACTGACATCAAACACACACCCATCCTCTCTCTCTCACACACACACGCACACACACAACACAATGCTGTCTTCTGATCACCGCCACAAAAGGCTCTCCAGCTGGTTCGCTTGGACATGTGTGCTTTACCAGTCTGCATCTTCCTCTATGTAATAATCAGGCGTTGAAGTACCATCAAACAAACCAGGGTCAAGGGACTTGCGCTGCTTCCCCCGGGCGAAGACACGCGACAGAGAGCCCAGCCCCATCTTCTCTTTCTTCTTCTTACGCTTCGCCTCCTCCAGATCTTCTAGGGACTGAAGGAAGAAAGAAAGAGACAGCAGAGGGAAGGAGAAGATGAAGACACGGTCAGAAGGAACAGAGTTACAAGAGCAGAGAAGGCCGGCAGAAGTGGTGCAGAGTGGGCGATGAAGGCCGCGAAAGATAGAGATCACAACACAAAGGGGAAGTCCCTTGACATGCCCGCCAGGCATGCAATTATGCAACAACCACAAACTGTTTTTTCACATTAATTCAAGTCACAGCTGCAGAGTGGGTACACGACAACGCTGCGTGGGGCAAACATGAATTCAGCCAGAATGAGGGCGGGAAAGAAACGACAGCGGCGAGGGAGCAGTACAGTCGGCAGTTACCACAGAGGAGGTGATTACTTGGGAGGGAGAGGTGGTGGGCAGCTCTTACATTGCAGAGGGAGTGAGTCCGATGGCGTGGCGAGTTGATGTCGCTCGGTGTGGATGACCGGTCTCCCTCCAACGCCGAGGCATCGGAGATGATGGAGGGCTGACGCGAGTGGCACGGGCTCACTCGCACGGCAGCCACTAAACGGGACAAGAGGGAAAACAGATAAGACTTGTTTTCTTTTGGGGGGGGGGGGGGGGGTTAGTGGGCACCAAAAGTAGTGAACAGGGCACATTGGATTCTTCTCAACAATGCCACTACATCCTAAAACGAAAATATATTTTAAAAAGCCCCGGACCAATAGCCCGAAATTATTCGCAATCATCCGTAGTTGCTAAGCAACAGTGAAAACAGCTTCACAGAGGTTGAGCGAGTGTGTGTTTGTGTGTGTGTGTGTGTGTGTGTGTGTGTAGCAGTGAAAATGATATACATATATAGTACAACCAATTGCATAGCAATTTGGGGGTTCGTGACTGTTCACATGTTTTCTCTCTTTAAGTGTCTTTGTCTGCTTCTTCCTCCAGATGTCCCCAACAAGCCGTTTGAGCCCGTTTAATCTCCAGGATTCTTTGGTGGAAGCAAGGCTAGTTTGTGTAGGCTGAGATGGTGCCGGTAGTTTAGAAATGTTTAGTCGTATATTTTCTTTGAAGTTTTCTTTCTGTGTGGCTGGCCCAGACACTTTGACGACACTTTACTATTCATTCTGAGGGGGAAGATTATTTAACTATAATGTTACCTCAGGACCATAGCTTTTACAGAATAACAATTTAAAAATCTTTCTTATGTTGTACTTAATTTACCACGTACTGACTCTCCTGTGCAGACATTTGATGCTGAAAAGGCAAAACGTTTTTTTGAACTTTGAAAACAGGCCCTGATTATACATCAGGATGAGTCACGGTTAGCTAGCTGCACTGCTGCAGTGCAACACAGGAAACGAAAGGACACGGTTTCTATTTGCCAGCCACAAGGAGTGACAGAAGTCAAAGTGGCTGAGCTAGGCAAGGGAAAGCTGCCTATTAACTGTGTTTTGAATTTCAAATGGGAGTCAATGACTATTCATGCTTTGGCTTGCAGTTTGCGATGCACTTTAGCTACAACTGTGTGCCTGTATGGTGCGCCATGGTTCACTAAAGTAGTGACAGATAATGTCTTTTCACCGCCTTTGTGAGCACAAGTCAGTTAAATGGTGAAGCTGCAGGAGCAAGTGTTGTGAGGGGCCTGGAAAGTAGAAATAGTGGCCGAAAAAAGCAAAACATAGATTAAAGTTTCCCTTAAAAGATGGGTCAATTTACTGCAGCGTCTAAGACAAAACATATGAAGTCAATTTACGTCTAATTGTTGGTGAAATTACATTTCACCAGACAGGAGCAATACTTAACACCCAACTGATCCTCAGCTGCCACCATTTGTCAAATACAGAGGAAATATTTGTGAGCGGCAAAGACGAATGGAAGCTGTAAAGCCCAAAATATGTTCACTGTAACGGCTACATAAAGCGCATGAAATGGAGCGACCGGAGCATCATCGCTGGCCATCGATCGGGTCGTGCTGAGCGGGAGACGGGAGTAAATGTGTGTGAAGCAGGTTCACGTGAGCATGCAGAGGCCAGAGGACGGTAAAACCAGCAGGACACGCTGTTCCTACCTTGTCTGTCAGTGGGATGTCCCGTGTGGACGTAGAGGGTCTGCTGACTCTGTCTGATGGCAGCGGTCAGGGGAAGGTCAGCCTGCATCACCCACTCCTGGTTGTTGCCGTTGACAACCGTTTCCGTGGGCATGGCCAGAGAGTGACGCTTGGGCACATCCTTGGTCAGGGTTGCTAGTGACTGTTTGGCCTTGAGAAGGTAGACAGACGGATGCAATCAGTCAGAAAGAAGAGCAAATTTGAGTGAATTGGTGTTTTTTTTCCCCCCGCTCTCTGTTTTCGTTGTCTTTATTTATGTGTCATGTGTGTGTGCACATGTACATGTCGAGTTATGTATCCAGAATCCTACGACGTCTCCGAGTGCATGCAGGCAAGTGAGTTCTCCCTTGGGCTCCCCGTGTGGTTGTCGCCTCATGAAAAATGCAGCTGTGTTCATGTTCGTCTTTTGTTGTGTGAAATCTCTCCTTACCACTCCAGAAAGCCGGGGAGAAGGAAAAAAAAGCAGGAGAAAAATATCTGGAGGAGGTTTTTGCTGTTTGCTTCCTTTCGGGGGAACAAAGTCAGGGGATGGTGCGGTGTACCAAAATGGAGAAAATGGAAATTATGAAGCTGTTCTTGAAGTTTAATGAAAACATTTTCTCAGCAGAGCCTCGACACAAAGTACAATTCGCCGTCTTTTAAGCGGGAACCACAGTGCGCTGCTGGAGCCTTGGGAGATGTGTTGTTGCAAGTGTATTTTGTGTCATGTCAAAAGTTTGGTTTCTTTGCGAGTGTGTTTTCTGATTAGCCTCGACTTGTTGCCGTTTCACAAATGCTTCAATTGTTGTTATTGTGCAAACCGTATCATCATGCCAAGCAACAACAGGCTGCAAATCAACACTGAAGCAATCAGCTTCGTTGCAATCATCTCTACCTACCAGCGGTCTAACAATTATCAATCATAGCCCTTGACATGCAAAACAGAACACAATCACAAACCTCTGGACTAATCATTAGTTGTCAGAATATTTCCCCCCCCCAAGCATTTCTTCGCTCAATTAAAACCACATTCAGATCAATCATAGCGGGGACCCGTGGGATCACTGACGTTAGGATCACTGGGGATCGATCAGGATCGGCTGAGGGTTAGTCAAAAAAAACGTGCAGCTGAGGGGCTTTCCTAAACGACAATTAGGTCACAAGTAGGAGAGATTTCCAGGGAGCGGGAGGGTCAACAAAGGTACAATTTGAAAACTGGGGGACCATCTTACCGCCATGACCCTAGGAGAGTAGTCCCTGTCTGCAACCCGCTCAAACACCCGGATCTCCATTCTCTGATTGACACAGTTACTCATCTGGGGGTTGGAGACATGACGGATGGCTATGCTGTACATTCAAAGGCGTTCTTTGTTTGACTATATGCAGTATAGACAGACAGACGTACTACCTTTAAAACAGTGAAACACATGAATCTTATAACTTGGGCTTTCCTTTTGGTATCTTTATATATCGCTATTATTTGTTGTGAGTATGATCTTTTCCCTGATCTTGTCAGTAGTTTCAACTTGTGTTGAGCCTTGTTAACTGTACTGGTTGTGTTCAGCATTCAGTAGGCTCTTTTACACACGTAAAAAATACAAAGTATAAACAAAAATATGGAGAAAATCAAATTTAACAATGTCAAAGAAAGAGATAAATGTTTTTTAAAAGCATTTAAGGGAGTCTGGCTCTCCGCCTGCTTGTCTGTCTGTCAGTCAGTCTAGTTACCCCCCCCCCCCCATCTGTCTGTCTGTCTGTCTCACCATGGCCAGTTCAGCCTCCAGCTCCTTGATGCGGTTCTCCTTGAGGTCGAGCTGGGAGCGCAGCATCCCCGTGTGCTCCGAGGCTTCCTTGGTCTGTCGCCGCAGGTCCCACTTCTCTCGCTCCAGCAGGTCCTTCTCTTTGGCCAGTGCCTTCACCGCATCCTCGCTCTCCTAGTAGACACAGAGATCCTGATGGATTGTTTCACATACCAAGCATGCCCTCGAAAAATAATCGTAATGAGTCAAACCTGGTAAATAATGGCACCATTAAAGTCAAGAAGAAATTGCTAATTCCACTACTTCCTGTGTTGTCTTGTCAGTAATTTTCAAATGACCACAGCCTTCCTAACCTGCTGTATACAAGTTACAGATACGGAAATGATAACATATAATGCATCAGCAATACACATACCTGAACATTAAATCCTAAAGCCAAAACAAACTAAATTTGTAGTCATGTAAACATCGTCACAGTCACTGAAGTACACACATCCATAACATATTCCTATCCAGAGCATGCACACACATGTCTGAGGAACAACACATGTGTTGACTCATTCATAAAACCACTCGTTGTTGCTGCTTGGACAGGCCTTTTTTGCGCCAATGTGCATCCAACCAATACAGCTACGCAAGAAGAGACAAGAAACGGGTGCCGTACTTTTCTGTGCTGCTCATAGTTGCGTATGAAGTCGCGGAGCTGCTCCTCCCGGCTCTCCAGCGTGGCATAAAGCTGCTGCATCTGGTTCACCAGGTCTGCTTTCTCCACCTTCAGGCGCTTACGGTCCGACTTCATGGCTGCAAGGAAGATGGATATATATATATATGAGAGAGAGAGAGCGAGAGCGAGAGAGAGAGAGAGAGAGAGAGAGAGAGAGAGAGATTGGTGGTGAGTTAAATCACAGAAATTGTCGGAGAAAAAATAGTTTCCTCATCTTTCAAGCAGAGTTGTGTACACTGTGATTGGGAGAAAGAAAACATGTTGTGGATGTCTATTCCCACACAGCAAATAAACAAAAAATGAATGCTGCCTTCCCAGGATGCCGAGGAGTGATCTTTTAACATTGGCTGGGCCTTTTTAAAATGACTTGTTTTGGTTTTGGTCAAAAACAGTTGCACATTCAGACATATTAACTGCAAAAATGGGATTCATGTGCAGCATTTTCTTTTATTTTAACTCAGGAAATGTCCAGATTGTAGCAGTTTATTAATGAATAATTATGAGTGGCTTTCAGATATGAAGCGTTTGAGGTAAAAACATGAAATACCCGTGCTGGTCTCATGTAGCGTGACTGCGTGTGTTGATAAAGGGGTGAATCACACATGAACCGTCCTGTCAATCTCCTCTCTGCTGCTGGATTCTTTGGAAGCTGGGTCTCTCTCTTCATCTATCTCTCTGCCACACACTCTCTCTCTCTCTCTCTCTCTCTCTCTCTAATCCTCTGGCACCTCACCCACGCATCATGATAACGAATATGGTTCAGTATAGTTATTCACAGAAGCTCTAATTTCCTCAGAGACAACATATCCTTTTTCTCTCCTCTGCATCTCCTGATTCTCCCTCTTTATGCAAGGCTGTTTTCCAGACTGATCTAAAGCCGACTTCCCCTCCGGCCATCTTCCCAAACTGACAACATAGGGTTTATTTACATTTTATGTATTCTCACTGTGTCTGTCCACCTTTGTCTTCTTCACTTTGACATGACTATTTCCTCACAGCACAGCAGCGCTGACTCCTGGATGTTTCATAACAACACACGGTTCTCTGTTTCCCTCTTGATGCTCGTCATGTGTTCACCTTTCTTTTTCTTCCCTCCGTTATCCCCCTCCGAGCCAGCTGTGTGTCATTAATTAACTTATATCACAGCCTGGTTAATTGCATGACATTCACAAGTTGTTGTCTGGGGAGCACGCTCAGGCGAGTGGAATGGAAGTGCACTTTTACAAGGACAGATTCACCCTCTCGTTTTATTCTCCCCCATTTTCTCCGCCCCCCCCCCTTCTTATCTCTCCCTGACACCCGTTGGTCAGAGGTGGAATTCCCGAGCGAAAGCAATATTCAAGCCAAACTAGCCGGCGAATGGAGACAAGAAACATCTCTCATTGGCCAAGAGAAACAGGAAACCTCCTAGCACCTGCCTCAGGAAGTGAAATCAAAGCCGTCTTTGAGATGAGCCAAAGACACTGTTGCTGCCTCACATCCTGCACCTGTGACCGCTTGGCAACATCGACCCTTCCTGGTGTCGGATACAAGAAAGCACTCACTGTGACTCGGTAAAAGGGTCCATTCACATTCACATCTCACGTTAGCACTGTTACTCACCATTCATTTATAACCGACATACGAGCACTTTTATTGAACAAAGACGGTCCTGGGCTCATCGCAGTTACACAAAACTTAATATATTATAAAGCCATTACAGAGGCTACAAATTACACAGGAAAGCACTTTAAGCGTTACCACTACGTGTGAATACAAGCATCACCTTAACCTTATCATGTTTCATTAAGGATATTATTGGAGCAGTATAGGCCCACTAAAGAAGATACAATAAATGACATATGACAATAACATCACAACTAATTATGACTGACACAGTAGGCTATAACATGCTGAAAGAAAGAATAAATAAATAGGATATGTAGAGAGATAGGCAGATTAGTTAGACTGCTACTGTATTATATGACATTATGGTATATTATACTGTATTTCATTGTATTATATATCCTAACATATTATTATATAATACACTGTCTTATATTGTAAATAAATATAAATTGTTGATATTCCCTAAACTAAAGTGCTGTGTGTGTGTGTGAAGTAGATCGAATGAACAGTTCCTTGCTTTATAGTGATGCTGTTGCTCCCATCCTTTGGCCTAACGGCATCAAATGTGTCATGATCACTCACACATCATATCTACATACATCTATTGTGGTGCAATAGCACAAAGCGTTCCGGAGCGGCCAGCTTTGGTAAAACTGTATTGAACAATCGTATTGATCAATAATAGGACGACAAATGTGTGTTCTGTCCGACATTTAGTTACAATTGCTGTAGCGATAAAAACTGATTTGGACACAATTCAAATTTGCAGAAAAACGATCTAGACGCTAATGGGCGTGACTTGTATTAGATTTTGTTTTTTGTTCAGTTCAAATGTTACGGATCAAAGTATGAAGTACGTTGTTACAGCGCCACCATCTGGTCAAATTGCACCACATTTAATGGGGTCCGAATCAATACACGACAATTGCTCTCAAGATATGTGAAGAACACATTTACATGCAGACAGAAATTCCTTGCTTTATAGTGACCTTTATATGGTTTATATGGTCTATAAAACAAGTTGCAGCGGCTACTTGTTCTTTAAAGCTTGTTTCTCTTTTCATTTTATCAGTTGAAGATACACACACCCACACATTTCCATCCATTCACTTTAGTAACAGGTTTTAATGGTAACCAAAGGTCAGAGGTCACCTGTCAAATTTGAAGGTGTAGCTAAAGGTGCTATGAAATGTGTGTGCTTGTGTGTGAGGGGAGGTGTGATTAGGGGGAAGTAGGTAAATATAGAAACAACATAAAAGAGATAGGATTTGAGGTGCATCGTGGGTTTTCTTTATTCAAAACTGTGCTTGAAAAAGCTTGTTTTGCATTTTTTCCAAACAAAGCTTGGACACAATCACAGTCACACGCACAAGCAGTTAACACCAGTGCACTTCCAGTTTATTATTAGTGCAGAGTGCCAAAATGTGACGTAATATTGTGGAATTGGTGCATAGTTGTTGGTAATGTACAGCTAGCATCAAGCGCATCACTGTTAATTGTTAGTATGTTGCATTCAATCCGTTTCTCATCTGCTGTGTGTTGTCTTAACCAAATGAGCTTAGGATTTACAGACTGATGCATTGATGGCACAGGCTTTTGTTTTGTATTGTTTGAGAATAATTCAACATCGGTTTGGTCTGCAGGCGTGATGTTTATGCCAGCAAAACCTCAGAAGCTTGTGGTTTGAATGTCTCTTAGAATGTAGGTGAGATAGGGAAGCTGTAGCATGTCTCCTCCTGCTGACAGTCATACTAATGAGTAATATACTCTGTGGTCCAAGCCTCCATGAATTATTACCAGATGAAAATAGAGGGGACCACCAGGGAACCATACAGAGCTGAAACTAAAGTGTGTGGAGCTGGAGGAGGAGGCAGACATGGAGAGGAAGCTATTGGAGGGGCTTCAATTTAATAGTCTGTATATGGAGGAATGATGTCCGTGCAAGCACCTTTCTTCTGCCTTGTCGTGCATTGCAAGAATATAGTTTGTGTGTTTGGCTACTTTTTCGATCATATCTGGTTTCGCTCTATTTCTAAAATGCACATCAATGGTTGTCTTTGTGCAACATTGTGTGTGCCTGCATTCAAATCCAGATACTAAAAGCAGAAGAAGAAGAGCAGATCAGGACAATCATTGACCATCAAAAGTCTAAGTCACTTTTCCCACTGCTAAATGCTAAAAACAAAAACACCTGCCTGCATCATGCCACCCTGACATTCTATAAAAATCTGCATAAGTGTTTTTAGCTCACCCCATGAAGGGTCTCCAGCTAACCAAAGCCCTTGTGCTATAAAGTAGTTTAATGTGTGCATCTACTACTGCAGCGGGCTGAAAGCCTGCTGGGCTCTTCTATGACGCCCTGCTACTGGATTGCATACATTACCTGCACCGAGTGGGCCGACTCACTAGTTACTACACAGGACACTTTGGTATTCAAAACAGCTTAAAAGGATTAATTCAACATTTTGCTCATTTGCTTTCTTTACATTACATTACACTTACATTTCAGATGCTATCACACCGTAGGCACAGCTACGGGAGCAATTTTCGGGGTTAAGTGTCTTGCTCAAGGACACATCGGCATGCAACTAGTGGTGCCAGAGCCAGAGCCAGGGTTTGAACCACCAATCCTCTGATTGAAAGACGGCCCTGCTCTCTACTCAGCCACAGTAGCCCCAGAGTTGAAAATTGAAGCCACTTTCATGTCCGATAAATTTGTAGCTAAAACCAGCAGCGTGTTAGCTTAGCATAGAAATTGGAAACACAGGAGTCTCCGATGATCGCCTGGCAACTTCAGGTTGACGTCACGACTCAAGGAAGTTACTCACATAACCCCATGAAACTAGTTTTCTAATGGATTAAACAAACATGTTAATTATTGAGCTTCAGAGCTGCTACAGACGGAGCCGGGCTAGCCTCCACACTTTATGCTAAGCTAAGATAACAAGCTGATGGCTCCAGATTCATATTTAGTGTACAGACAGGAGAGTTGTATCAATCTTCTGATCTAAACATGTATATTGTATGTAAAGTAGATATAGATAAACAATGACTGGATGTATGGTGGTCAGGATAACAAAAGGCTACAAGGGAAGTTGAGGAGCTGGTTACTAATTGAGCAGTTGTTCTCTCAATTAGTCATATTTGTGTTGAGTATTTGTCTTGTTTCTTTTCTTTTAATTCAGCTGTTTGTTTGGTCTTTGTTGAGACGGTATAATTTGCCTTAGTGAAGTCACACTGCAGGAGGAGACATGTCTTGTATGTGTAAACATGTCACAACAGGAACTCCTTTTGTGAGTGACATGAATTGAAGCTGACCAGAGCTGCTGCTGCTGCTGCTGCTGTTTGTGAAGAAGCAAACTACAAACTGTTTACAACCAGCTGCTTTTCAAGCCTACAGGGAGGCTCGGTGAGCCATCGCTTCAAAACACATTACATGTTATAAGGCCGGATACTCGGTGGGTAATTCCTGAGATAATCAAGCATCAAACATTATTCAGTGGCAGGAAAAACACTTTGGGATGCTGGATTGTAAAGAAACAAAATCAAACACAGCCATCTTGTTCACTGCGGCTCCTACCCATCACTGTGCTTCGTATTTCACACCCCGCTCACTGTATCTCTATGGTTTAACAACAACCCTCATTATCTGGTGTGCCCCATCTATTATGGTGCAAATATAACAAGATCCCAGCTGTGATTTCAGCTGAATAACATTTCCTGCCTTTCTGTTTTCAACTTGCGCTAACAATCAAGTTTTCCTCTTTGGTCTCTGACTGAGGAAGATGGATAAATAAAGGACAAGAGTGTGTGCCAACAATGCAGGGGTCTTTGAAGAATTATTGTCCGTGGCATATGCAATGTTTACGCATTTCAATTAACTAAATCTCGTGTTTTAGCAAAGGCCGCTATCCAAGTTCAGTTCACCTGCAACGAGAGGGTCACAAAGGTAGACCCACTTATCACACTCCCCCAGACAATTATGTTCTTCACATCAGTGACTGAAACCACTCCACACTGATGCTTCTCCATATAACTTCAGCCCTAAAGAGAAGGGACAGGCTTTTAGTCGGCTCTTAACATAATTATTTGGGGGAGAGAACAAAAGAGACATCGGCTCATTGGAGGGAGTCCACGGTTCACGGTTTGGGATTGAAAATCTGCCAGCTGAATAATGAAGTCGGAGCCTCAAAGCTGCACAGTGTGCTCACTTCCTCAGCAAAAACAAACTCAGTGCTTGCATGAGGTTGATATCTGCAATGGTGCTAACAGTCCTTACTGTAGAGCAGGTCTTGTTTTACGACTGTATCGGACTTCTTTGCTGTCATGGCGATATAACAGGTTCATTAAAATGAATGAATGTTTTAATAATCTACAATCTACAAACCTCAGCGATGACATTTGACCTTCGTTATAAGTTTATGCACAACCTAGAAGATAGCCATTAAAAAGAAGATCAAACGTGACACACTAATATGTGATCTGTGTGTACACAAGCTATTTAAGCTGCAGAACTGACACAACAGGGAATCAAGGAGGAAAGAAATCACACTTTGATCCTGTAACAGCACCTCATTACTCACCTCTCTGTCTTCACTGGATTCCAACACAACATTTACTCTCACTGCAATCTTTAAAAGGGGCAGAGCCTAATTTTTCAGGTGCAGGCTGTGTGAGTCAGCTGCGTCGTAGATTCTGATTCAGCGGTGCTGGCACAGTGTCCCTTTGTCTCACTGAGGTGCACTGGACTACCACTAGGGGGCCACTGAGACCCGAACCCATTCCAGGTCCTTCCAATTTGAATAGATTGAGGTGCAAATTCAACAGCGAAACCATCCTCATTACCTGCTATCACAAAGCTGCTGCCAGCAATGAGAAAGAATTCACAAAAGACTGACGAAAAACACATTAGTCGACTAAGATGAGGAGGATTTTCTTCTGACTTTCAAAATGAAAATGTAGTCTTTTTTAAATAAAAACTCTTAATTTGTTTAAAAATAAAAGACACCACTAAAACTGCTGCAATTACTTTAATGTCATGATGTAATGTAGCCTGATGAGATTCTGTGTGTGTCTGTGTGTATTGGTGTTTAAATGCCTAGTGAAGGAAGAGGCCTTGAAGTCAAGGACAGAGCTTCTTTCTGAGTACGGTGTAGCATGAAATGACACTAAACAGAGCAGGCAGACTGTGCTGTGATGATACCTTGCTGTCTGCTGCTTTTTATTTGAGCTGTGGACTGACTGGGACTCCCTCAGTGATAGTAATTAGCCAAAGCAGAAATAGCTAATTAAAAACAGCAGAGAGGGCCAGCTATACTTATAAAACGTATTGAACACAAGATACACGATGAGAAAGTCCAAGTAAGAGTCGATTTAACACCTTTAAGGAACAGTCCAAATGCATTAGCCTTCACTTTAGGCTTTCAAGATCACCAAGACAGTTTCAGTTCATCATCATTTGTGTCCTTTAACGTTGGTGAAGATGAAATGACTTCAAGCGGCAGCTCTTGGGTTGGACCGAGAGCCCACAGGCATCTTAACAAAACCTGCAATTGAGAGAGGTTGGCAATTACCCACGATTACAATTATAGTGCTCACAGGCTCATGTCTGGCACACAGTGGGAGCGAGCTCAGGCCTTAACATTGAAACGGTGTGGGCATCACACCAAACAAAGGCAGAGAGGGAGACGGCGAGGGACAAAATGAAGAATAAAAGACTGAATAGCAGTGTTCCTCTCTGCGTTCTTCATTTTGTATTCATAGGCACCAGAAAATCTGCACCTAATTTACCCGCAAACCGAGTGAACCATTCCCAGGGTAAACAGGTATTATCTCGAGAGGCAGAGAGTAGAGAAGGGGATAATGCTTTTCATTCACGCTATACTTCATCACTCCAGCCTTTTGCTTCTTTCAGCCAAAGCAGAACCACAGGAAAATAAATACATGAAAACTGAAAAAAAAAAAAACACCAAGCTACTCTGCTTCACAATAATTGTTGGTAGCACTTCAATGAAAAACACCCAGGGTGCTTAAGTTCTGCAAACATTGCTCTCATTCTTTGAGGAAAACTCTTTGCCAGAGCATCTGGTGGGATGTTCACAATATGCCTGCCTTGTGAAAACTGGGGGATATCAAATAGAGTCGACAGTTCGCCTCCAATCAATTGGCAGCACACGGAAATTGCTGCAGTTAATGAGGTATTCACAAGAACATTAGGCCTTTTGTAGTCACTGTAAAACACAACTATTTCCAACTAATGAGTGTTTTTTTTGGTACTGTATTATTAAGAAATCACCTGACAAAGACTGTTGAGCACTTCAGGATTATTAGAAATATACATAACCAGGTTCTGGTTCTCTGGATGTGATCCAGTGTAAACAAGACTCGGACTCGTCGTGATTTATTGCACGACATACTGAATGTTACGTCTGAAGTAGCTTAAATAACACTGTAATAGGAATGACGTGTGCACTCAAATGTGTGCAATAAAACCAAAATGTGATTTCAAAAGTAAATGAGATTTACAAAATGAGTCACGAAGTGCTTGTCGGACTGTTAAACAGCATCTGAAACCCGCTTTGAAAGAGAATCAAAGGGGAAGCGACAATTTCTGTGACTTTGCTGAACAGACAATATCAACCATCACAAACATTTTAATCAGCAATTAGCCAAGTGTGATAAGTGTACCAAGTAATGCAAAGATTCAACTTTTCTTTCAAGCACTCTCTTATTATCAACACAACTGCTTCCATCAGCTGTGCACAACAACACCATGAATGCCTTTGAGGAAAGGCTGTGCTGGAATCCTTCTTTGTAAAATTCATTGCATGTCGTCTCTTGGTGCTCTGCACTTTTCCTTTTATAAAACAATATCACTATTTCTTTTCATTTTCTCCTCACTGTCTCATCAACATATTAAGATTAACAAAGTAAGACAGAGTTTCCTTCTGCATGCTGTCAGTTATCACCAGTTTTGTCTAGAGCCATGGCCAGCCATGAATGCATTTGGTGACAGAAGCTGGAAAAGCAGCACAAACAAGAAAATGAGATGACAGAAGTGTTTCTACTCTCTGCTTGGGAACAACTGTAAATGCTGTGGACAGATGCAAAATCCACTGACTGCTACACACCACATGCAAACAAAAATGCAAAAAGCTTTAAAAAAGGTATCCTTGGAGTCTGATTGAGCCCCAGTGTCAGTGTATGAAGACGGAGTGTGACAACCGTGGACTAACAAAACAGCTAGGAACCAGCTCCTGCTGCACAGGCCAGGTCATGTGGAAAATAACAATGAAAAATATTAATAATTCAGAAATCCTGCTGCTTTCCCCACCAAATGCAAATGTATATTCTTTTTTTCACCTGGCCAACATCTGCACGTACTTGAACATTAACTTCTGCTCTGTTGCTTGTATAAAAAAAAGCTGTAAGAGCGAAACAACTAAAAGAAATGGCAACAGGAATGCCTTCTCACTCAAGTTCAGAGTCAATTTGTCTCTCTGGACCTACTCCAACAGAACCAAACTTAAATATGACAACAGACAATTTCCTGTTGTCCTCCCACATGCCCCATCCTAATTGCAGACCAGATCCACCCTGCTTAACGTTTCTGGACCTCGTAAGCCAACCCAAGTCCTCTTTTATAAAGCTTTAATTAGCTGCTGATTGCTGTCAGTGCCTGCTGGGCTCTGTAGGCTTTGGCCTTCATTAACAGGCTTGAGTCATACAATTGACTGTATGAGCCTGTGTGCAGTCTGTTCACACAGTCAAACATCACAAGAAGAGATACGTATTTATTTGATGTGTTGCTCTTTTCTACTCTGCCCTGGTCTGTTTTGTTTTTGTTCAATTCTTCCGGAGAAAAGCGTAGGCCGCAAGTGTCAAGTGAACTGTCGCAGCAACAAAATCTCCTGACAGCATTTTCTGTGTTTGTCTGATACCGAATGGCGGTTTTGTGCTCTGCCTCATTCCATGGGCGATTATTCTTTGAAAAGAATGATTCACTGCCACGCTGATGACATCTTTGCTTGATGCCCTGCAATCGACTGTGCACTGCTTAGCAGCACTTGTTCATTACTTTAGCCTGTGCAAATACGAAGGCACTATGTAAGTGTAGTCCCGTTGTTCATACACTCATGCAATTACCAGACACAGAGCACCGCTGGTTGTTAGTCATTCACAGTGAGAAATCTGTACTAGGGGTGGGCCATATGGCCAAAATCGTTTTTTCCCAATATAGGTCATTTCATATCTCGATATAAATATATATATAAATATAAATCACAATGATGTATGTTTTGTGGTGATTCAAAATAGTCCATAAGAAATAACACGGTAAAGCCTATTTTTGTATATACAAATGAAAAGTAGTGCGTATTAACCGTTTTAAGTGAAATCATCAAGAAAAAAAACAATATTTCCACATTTCTCAGTGAACTGAACGGTGTGATGCATAAACTACATGACAATGTTCAAATGCTATTCCCTGAAAACATTTCACATTCAATTTTCAGAGAATTTTGAGTCACTATGTGCTTGTTTTTATCAATTTAAACGACGTAATTGTGTATCGCGAAATCTCGATATGTGATTTCATCACGATAGGATTTCTTGAATGACAATAAATTCTCATATTGAATTATTGCCCAGCCTAATCTGTACTACACATTGGTACTTCATCAGATGATCCAGGGTGCTCTCTTTTCAAAATGTAGTGTTTGTGTTACCTCTGGTCACAAGGTCACTCATTTTCAACTTGAAATACAGAAATACATCACTAGTTCACAGAGCGTGTTACTCTTATGGGACAAGACAACGCCAGCTCAAGTAGAAAGTCTTCATCAGAATATTACAAGAATGAAGTCTACTGACCAATTCAACACATAACATTTACCTTTGAAGTCTGTGTGTTTTTTTTCTCTAGGTAATTGAAACTAAATTGTTCTTTTAGTGCATTGCTCTGATAATTAAATATTTAAGGCGTGCAGCAATGCAAGACCTGCTTATTACTGTCTAGAATATATCTCCTTGTACGGTTTAGGTGAAGCTAATGCAGACATGTTAACATTTTCTTTAAATTAGCCTACAGCCGTGATACGGTGGAGCTTCTACAGTACATTGTGCTGTATGTAGGCTACATCAGGATATGTGGGCGGTGCAGAGTGGGAACAGAGCTGCGTGTTGTGCCTGCAGCGTGGAGCGGCATTTTTTTAGAAAAGTTAAAGCTCTCTTGAGCAGAAAACATGCTAATGGACCATAACGCAGCTAATGGGGGGCATTAACCACACTGTTATAGACACTCATGTTAACATTAAGCATGTAAAAATGCACCGATTTCAAGCCTTAAGGAGCAAAAAGCAGCGGGTTTTCTCTGAGTGGCAAACTGAAAAAGATTTCAAGCAACTGGCAGCAAAATGTTTACAGAATGTTGTGAGCAGGAAGTTAGAAATGCTTCACTCTGCTTTGCATACTTCCAATGTTCACAGTCACGCCTAAAAGGGCAAATCCATCCACAACTAGTGTTGTTGTGTTCATCAAATTAGGGTTTTAAGGTTGTTAATAAGCTCTTTCGCACATGTTAACTTTGTAAGTAATGTTTTTATATTCTGTGTTTAGCTGCAATTTTGACATCTACCTGAAGACAACGGATGGAAATGTATTATCTAAGCTCACTTTTAGATTTCCTTTTTTGTGTTGATCGATGAGAATTGTCCCTGACAAAATAATAAAAACACGTTGGATAACTTTAATACATTTAATTATCAGTTATTTTACCATTCAGGTGCCACTGAAAACTGATAATATTATCCACTAATACTCTTGGCCTTTGATCTCTTGCAGCATCATTATCCATATTCAATAATAATAAAACTGTTAGTGTTTTAAATAACACACACAGCTTCTTGTTCACTAGGGAGGACCTTACCTTGCAGAGCCTCCTTGGCTCGGTCCAGCTCCTGCTCCTTCTGGGCCAGCTGCACGCGGAGCTCGGTGGCGGAGAGCACGTCGGCCGAGCAGCCTCCCTGGGTCTCCTCCAGGTCCTTACTCAACATGTCCTTCATCTGCCGCAGCAGGTGCACCTCCTCCTGGAGCTGGGCCACCTCCTCACGCAGCAGGACTGCAACACACAAGAGACAAAACAGAGCTTTAGTAAGCCGACATCAAAACATGGCCCAATATATTCGTAGTGTAAATGTGTGTGGTTTTGATTTTGCCAGACAAACTTAGGAGTGAAATCAGTTCTCAAACCAAAGTAACAATTGAATTCCAGTTGCTAGAGAAGGCTCATATGCAGACTGGAATCCGATCTCAATCTTACAGAGGTGCGTTAGCTTTGGATAGCCACACCACCGCAGAGATGATTATGCGTGAAAATCGATTTAACATCTCCATAGGAGGTCATGGTTTCATTTGTAATTGAGATAACTACATCACATTGCCAAAATGACTGCGGGTCAGCGTCACATGGGTAGGGTGGGGTCCAGTAGATGAGCAGAGACAAGTCTTTGATATAATAATTCTGTTCATCGTGGCTGCTGCCTGTTGATATGAAGTATGAGTAAACAAAAGAGGCTCGTTTCACATTCATTGACTGGTGCTTTAAAGAGCTCCTCCCCTGCATTGTCACAAAGACGCAAACAACAAAATGAAAACAGCAGCGGGGGGAAATAGATTTTGACTCACTGGAAATGTTTCAAAGTGCTTTCAAAGAATCAGCATCAGACAGAGGACTTCACTCGGGTTTAAAACAAGCCACAACAGACGAATGTCACACTTCAAGTTGTCAAACCTCCAAAAAATAAATATTTTATCTAAAAATATGACGTTTTTGCACATTGAATGTGCTTGTCTAGGTGGAGCATATGGGGAGTAATTCATATAAGGATGAGTGGAGCCATTCTACTCAATTTCATGCCCCCTCGGGGCAGGGGGTTGGAGGGGCGGGGTGAGGGAAACTGCTCAGCCCCATCTCGCACGGCTCCACTATCAAGTGCCTCGCATAAATTACACTTCACACTCTCACATCCCAGCCGCAATATTACTGTCGGAAAAAATAAAACCCACCAGAGATGAATGAGAGAACTGAGAATAGGAGACCAAATATGCCAAAGCACAGTGAGAGGAACAGAATAATTCAAAGCAGAATACAGACTGCACTTTAGCTTTTTAGTAAAGTTAGTCAATTCATCTGCTCTGCATTCTGTGGAGCATCAGTGGAAATAATCTGATAAATTTGCCCTTATTGCCCATTTAATACTGCGTGGTGTCTTTCAATATTGTTACACCATCAGTGAAATTTCAAGCAGCTTCACATTACCATCAAACATTGCCTGGCTATTACAGTCCAATGTTCTTAAAATTAACTATAGTTGAGACACTTTTTGTAAAGTTTCGTTATTTCATATCCCAGAGAGGACAGTAAACTAAGAATGTCTCTGTATAGTGCAGCTAATTATTTGTGCATACGACCATTAAGGTTTGAATCTTGAATCTTGTAAATGCAGACTGGAGTACGTACAGTAGTCGTGTCCCAACATTGGACGGGTCACTCTAGAAACAATCTCTACAGTAACTCTGAACAGTAAAACCAAAAAGATGAGGAGAGCATTGGATTTGCCAGCAAGGATTTCTGATGTGTGGTCATGTTTTAAGTGTAAGTGTGTCAGTCAAACCACAGATGGATTATTATTTATAAAAGAAAAGGCTTGTGTCTGTCATCTACAGGGAGTGTTTCTCTTATATCACAAACAAGGACTTAAAATATTGCACCTGAAGTAAACAAGATCAGCTTCACAAAGGCAGTATTTTTCTGTGTATTCCCTGAATGCATCAACTTTGACACATTCATTGTTTTTGTTTGTCGTCGACTGTCACCCATGGGAGTTTCGGCCATGACACTAACAGTTCATTCCTCACTCCGCTTACAGCAGACCTGGTGTTACTCTCCCGTCTTTCCCTCCTGCACACCACATGGATCACTTTAGCTCTCGCCTTTCCTAAACTAAAATGAACCTTTAACCCCAGTTCCCCGCTTGTACGACGTGCACCTGCCTACCAGGGCTTTTGAGTCCTTTAATTTATGTTCACTGACTAAATGTAAGTGTCTGAGGATAAGAGCTGCCCGCTAAATAACGAAAATGAAATGTAAAAAGGGTTATTAGGAGAGGGGTCGAGAGAAAAACGTCTGCGAGTGGAGTGTCATTATACAGAGGTATACTTAATGGACCCGGTAATAGAACCACATTTTACGGAGCAACTCAAGCTGCAACACCCTTATTGGCAAACCAAGAGCTGGCCCTTTCTGGAAACCACCGACTGCAAGACACAGTTCATTGGTGTTTAAAAATCCTATAATGGTCACAGACTCTAATTAATTACTTATTCATTTAGTTTGCATGTATTGATTGTGCAACGGCAGCAAAACGGGGAGTCATAAATAAAGAGCAAGGACACTGAAAATGTGTGTTTAATCTTCTATAGCAAGCCATAAATACCGGCTAACACTTATGGTTTATATGACACTTCCTTATAGAATAAAGTTGCATCTTTGATAAATAGGGCTACATGTTTACAAACAATTGCAAATAAAGTCACCAGTACAAATTGAATGTAAAGTATAAAGACGTTGAAACCTCCCACCGTAACATAACAACATAAAAAAACATTTTACCCAGCTGTGAGATTGATCACTGTAGAAGGATAGATAATGAACCAAACGGAACGGATTCACCGCTGCAACAAAGAGCGGAAACTAGACTCATTTTAAACTTCCTACTGTGGAACATCAAAAGAGTGTAAATAAATACCATATCAACAAAGTCACAGACAAGGATCATGGTAAATTAACCGTTCAAGGTCCAAACTGAACCAAGAAAAATGAAATGTTGTTATCATGCAACATGATAACTTGCCCATGATAACATAAGACTCTCACTGACTTTGACTGCAAAAAACGGGACATATTGCTCATTATTAGGTTCGTATTTGTATTTGGGCTTTCTAAAATAAACTTACACTTTATATTTCTTATTCTGTATGTCTGAATATACCTGTATCCACCCTCTGCTAGAAACGCTCTGTCTTCTTTAAGCCCCCCGTCACGAAAAGCCAAGTCTGCTCTGATTGGCGTTCAAGAAAAATATGGTGCACCTTTGCCGAGACAGCGCTTGATAAACTGACTGGGCTGTCTTATTTCAGTTTGTGGGTTAGTAAGCACTCCAAATACCTAAATGTATGTGCACAAGCACTGAAAAAGTCTGTTTTTCATTTCCCCTCAAAGCTTTCACCATCTTTCACTTACACCGTGAATTACCTTCTATTTTAATGTGTTATGGCATTGTATTTAGTACTTTGAATTACGTGTATTAAATATCATATGTTATCAATACACTCGCCTTACTGAATTGTATGCCTGTCAATGGCCAATTGACTTTTCCATTACGTTAGTTTGTCAGACGTTTGTCCAAAGTGATCGCATTCAACCTCTACAGGAGAGCATAAGAAGGTGTCCTCATATTATATGTGCATCGCTTACGAACAAACAACTAAGAGCATGATCAATCCTACGGCACTTAGAGGACGAGACTGAGGTGGCGACGTGTACATAATATAATGACATATATGTTAACCCAGGAAGTGTAATAGCGCCACAAAACTATCAGTAAAAACATATTATTTATACTATTTCTACACACAAACTGTGCATACTGTACAGGTTGTGAGACGTAGAGAATACGCTGCAGACAAATATATAAATTGGTGGTCTAAAGGGAAAACAGTTTGCTGCCTGATGGTTAAATTTGTTCACTTTGCCAGCATCTATGATAGGACATGCAAGATGAACTGTCATTAGTTAGGAGCGTGAAGGGGGAACAGATATGTTATTGTCTCCTCCAGCTTTGTGCAGGCGAGCATGCACAGTGCTGGAGCTCTCTAGATAAGACAGTCCCAGAGGTGTGGGGGATGGGGGGGAGGGGGCTGAAGACAGCCACCTATTTTTCAACGTCCGCATCGTCTCCAGGTTAGTGAGAAGCATGCATAGCAGCTCCGCCTTACAAATGACAGTCAGAGTGGGAGCCTCCTGATAAGTGCAATCTCCCCTGCAGGACTCCAGCTCATTCCCACAGAGAGTCCTCCATGCAATGTCTGCCATCGTTTGTGAGGCTTATAACTTAGCATGCTTATGTACTGTACATGCAAATTAACAGAATAATCGTATTGCTTGTCTAAGGTATTACATTTTGTCTCACACACACACACACACACACGCACACACACACACACACACACACACACACACACATACTGTATATAGTGTAAATAAACGCATGTTCTTGCTAATTGTCTCTAGTAAGAGTGAAGCCAATGCGGAAGTGTCTTAAACTTGCATTCTCTCTACTGGCCAGCAGGGGGCGACTCATCTGGTTGCAAAAAGAAGTACGATTGTATGGAAGTCTAAGAGAAAATGAACCTACTTCTCACTTGATTTATCGCCTCAGTAAACATTGTAAACATGAGTTTACATCAAGTCCATCAAGTGTTTTTCCTTCAGATTTAAGTCCATACAATGACTTGTGTAACACATCTGGTGCAGAGATTTCCATTGGAAAACATCTCAAAGCACATGTAATGAAAATCATCTGTTTTTATTGACGGAGGGGTCTGGAAGAATGAGCTACCTGAAGTAACTTAATTGCCATAACCCTGAAAAAAGCATTTAAAATAACAGCTTCAATTTATATTATTTGTAAAATAAATGGCTGGTATATATCATTTCTTAAATAAAGGTTTCAGTGAATTTTAAAATAGAATGAAACCCTGAGAGGAAAATAATATAAATTAGATTTTTAGATCATATTCATGAAATCATTTCACACAAACACACAAATGTTACATAATTCACTGAAGGCAGCTGTTTTCAGCTCCACTCAGTCAACTATTAACAACCCTTCTGATCGTAATAACTTCTCTTTCAAAACAGAAAAAAAAGACAAATATGAAAAGAGATGTTTCTGTCAGTGTGTAGGATACACAACATTTGACAGCACAGCGTTGTGTTTCAGTTTTCAGTGGTGTGACTGTTGCCATCACAACCTCTGCACCGGCAGGTATGAGAGGATGTATCAGGGTTGGATGTTTGCCGACTCTCTGCTGTAAGCTCAGCCTTCAACACCACCTGTTCCCCACTGGCTGACAGCTCGTTTTCTGCTCCTAAATGACAGCTTCACATACAGTATGTCTGACAGCACACCGTTTAAGATTGAACTCATAGGACACATCCAGTATTACAGTGTGAGCTATATTTAGATTTTTGGGGAATTTCTTGCCATTATGTCTAATTATCTAAATCAGTTCATCTGGAGAAGAGCCCCTGATTGCACACTAACACTGTGAGGACAAACTACTACAGTAAAGGAGGTTGAAGTTGAATCAGGATGTCACGCTGGAACCTTTAATGAGTGTTTAAAACTTCAATTTCTTTTGGCCACTTGGGGGCAGTGAAAACAAGTTGTGAAGATATCGCCACCTTTGAAGTTGATATGCCAAACTTTAGCAAACAGTTGCTTATTTACACATCTAACAGTTATGGGGCAACATGATCATACTTTTGAAGTCACGTTTTGGGGCATCTGACATTTGCAGGCCTAATATCCACTCTCTCTCTCTTTTAGCTCTGTTTTGGTCTCGACCAACTCCTGAGGGAAAAACCTGGCTCTACAGAGGTTTGCCAGTTAGCTGGTGCTGAGCGGGTAGAGTACAGTGAGGTTTTTTGAGTTTTGTTGCTGAAAATAGCTGCCTCCTGTCATCGAAGACGACAGTGTGAGAGCAGCGAGCCAAAACAGTAGTTACCAGCAGCTAAACAGTGAGTTAAACCTCACTGTAAAGCTCCGTGTAGCCGAGGGGAGCTGCAGAGTCGGGTGAAAGGTTCATCACAACGAGCTAAATAAAGCCATTTACAATAAAATGAAGCAAATACGCCATGATGAGCTAAAGAAACAATCAATATAGAGAAGAAATACATCAAAAAAGGTCTTACTTTGCAGCATTCACTGAAAAAAAACTGGTGTTTGCATTTTCTGCTCCTAACATCCAGAAATACAAAATTGTGACCAGGGAGTTTCTTTAAATAGTACAGGCGTAATGTGTTTCTCCAACTGAAGTCTTATGCAACTGTAAAGTGCCACAGGGACTAAACTGAGGCTAATGACGACTGATCTTTGTCTCCGACTCGATTGGCAAAAAAATATGTGCATTCATTGACCCTCCCTCCATTTCAGCCTCCGTTCCGTTCCAATTCCCTAAACGGGAACGCCAGTTATTATGATTCATCGAAACAGTAAATAAAATCTCCATCCCCGGCCACTGATGTAAATGACAGCTTAAATGTGTGCATTTGCATAATAGCGGCCATGCATCAGCCGACGTGCAGTTGGTACAATGAAATATGAATCTGATCAGTGTCATTTCCTATTTGTATGATTTAAGCAAAATGGCTGAAACTGTCTTCCTAAATAATCCTGCAGCCTTCGTGTAACTGCTTCGGTATGTTAGAGTCATAAAATCGTTCCAACATTCCAGCAGTATTCTGGTTACCCCAAATCTGTCATCTCCTGGACTTAATGGTGCAGAAAACAGATTAAACATTTGAGGAGAAAACGTGCCTGTTTTTCAAAGATGTGGACTTCTTGCTTCTGTGTGTGAACCTATTGACTAAAAATCTACTATTTGTCTTCAAATCTGCTATTTTTCTGGGTCCACAAAGAATATTCAGACATCGTAATCCGTCTATCTCATACCATAGGAACACTTCATGGGCTGTCTCTGTCTGTCTTTGTCTACAGGACTGTCTCAGAAAATTTGAATATTGTGATAATCCCCATACGTGTGATTTAGTTTACTGAACCAAGCTGAGCGTTTTTCAAGGCTCAGGAAACCCTTGCAGGTGTTTCGAGTTAATTAGACGATTCAAGTGATTAGTTGAATACCCTACTAGTATACTTTTTCATGATATTCTAATATTTAGAGATAGGATATTTGAGTTTTCTTAAGCTGTAAGCCATAATCAGTAATATTAAAAGAATAAAAGGCTTGCAATATTTCAGTTGATTTGTAATGAATCCAGAATGCATGACATTTTTGTTTTTTTAATTGCATTACACAAAATAAAGAACTTTATCACAATATTCTAATTTTCTGAGACAGTCCTGTATATGTCACTCTCAGCAGCCGCACAATAACAAATGTGAATTATTCGCATTTCCATCAACTGGTTTGGAGAAAAGAAACTCGGCTACAGCCTAGTTTGGTCAGAAGTGGGCGCTACAGGCTTGATGGCTCCTCCAGTAAACAGAGTAGAAGAAGTCGAGGTAGTGAACGGCAAACAAAACAACTCATTCTACCTCATCTACATGAAAAACATGGAGAGAGGTCTTCAGCAATTTGTTTCAATTAGGCAGGGTTTAATCAGGTCGGGCTTTAATCAGGCTTTCATGTCAGCTATTTTTGGCATCGCTTCATGCTGTCCCGAGACAAAGACAAGCATTCACACGTCAACAGAAACAGCCCTCACTCATGTGAGTTAATCGTTCGCTACATCAGAATTTATTCCACAAAAGCGTTTCCACAATCCATTAAGTGCATCAACAAAGGCAAAATCCACCTCAAATTAAAGTAAAAACCTTTTTTTTCCCCGTAATTGCAAACGTCTTTATGCATTTTACAGGTTTTTATAATGCCATACTTCAGAATTTGCATAAAAATATGTGAATGGAAACATGGCTGTGTCCCTAAAACTTGTCCTGTACAGTTCATCCCTCTTCCAGCTCCTCATTTCCCACTTCTACAACGACAGCAGGACTAGCAACGTGTCAGAGAGTCCGGTGGCCACGCGGCAGCTGGAATTGGACTTGGCTGAAACGGGATTGGAGGTTGAAATTTGTTAGGGAATGACAGTAAGTGTCTAGAGAAGGGACATTTTTAGATTGGTTCTCCATCTGCAGAGTGAGTGGGAGGGAAAGACGGGGTGGGGTTCAATTTTTGCCTGTTACTGGAGACAAAATCAATTAACGGGCCTATTGTTCCCACACAATTCTTATTCAGCCAGCTTGCAGAGGGAGGACATACAGCACAGGCCACAGTATAGAGCAGATAATGGCTGCTACTATATATGATGGGTGCATATACTGTATGCAGGCTTCTTAACAATGTATAAATAATAGAGCAGAGACACATTATGTGTTGTTATATTACTTCAAACTGCAATATAATAACCCATCTGACAAAATCAACACATCATGAGACAGAAGACAAAGTCCAGCGACAGTGCAACATAATCAACTCCTTCACACATACATCCTCATGAAGAATGTTGTTTTCAATGACAGGGCAATGCTGTAAAGAAGTGCAGCATTAGCTGGTTTACGACATCATTTGTCCAGCAAAGATGAATGAGTCTATGTTGAATGCGGAGAATTTTGTACCACGGATGTTCAGGACAAAGGAGCAACCCAAATCAGGAATGTGTTGAATAAAAAAGGGAATGAAAGAGCAGTCGGGGTCAAGAATTTGAGCAGCAAGTGCTTTCATGACGGGAGGATACAGCCCACATCCTCTTGTTTGTTTTGGACTTGGCAACGGAGCCATGGCCCTGCTTGAATAATTACATTCACACTGATTCTCTTTTAAAACACACTGGAGATGCCACGTTGGGTTAAAAGCTTAACCCTCGCCGGCACTCCTTTTGAATATATTTAAGAATAATGAAATCCTTGATTTGAGAACGCTCAAGAAGCCCTCAGATGCAAATGAGAAAAACATTTCTTAGTGATCCATTTTCTAAGTCTGATCTAAAATGCTTGTTCTCTCCAGTGTTTATGACTTAAGAACAGGTGAGAAAAAATGTTTTGCCAGGATAATCTTTCTAAGTTCTGTACCTCTTGTTCTCATCTGTGAAACAGTTGGAGAAAGAAAAATTAAAAAAAAAAAAAAAAGAGTATGGCCAGGTGTTTGTTGTTGTAATATCCATTTCATCCACAAGAGGCTGAAGTGCACAACTACCCCATGTTCTGAATAAGACTAAAAGCATTCATGTTTTACAGCTGAGTTTTAATTTTTCCATGCACTCCAAACACAAGGCATATTGTGTGTTAGCAAGTTATGTAAATTCAAACTCACCTGGACGAAAACATGAATGCTTTTAGTCCGGGGTAGTGGTGCACTTCAGCCACCGGTGGCCGAAACGAGTATTACAACAACAACCAAAACTTGTCATCTGTTTTCATGGATGAAAGAAAAAGAAATTAAGTAACTAAGAAAATCATCCTGGAAAAACTATTGTTTTCCTCAGTTTCACCAAATAAAAAAAAAAAACACATTAAACCCAGGAAAGAAAACAATTCAGATCAGAAAATGGATCACAACATTATTTTTTCTATCTCAATAGCCTATCAGGGCTTCCGTTCTCATGCTAATGTCATCACAATGTTTCTGCAGTTTTATGGAAACATTCTTCTGTCACCAAATAATGCAAATGAAGGCAAACAGATGAGGACAAAAAGCTCCAGTGATGAGACAACGTGTGCACTCAGAGGGCAGCGGTGGGGCTCATTGAACCCTTTTAATAACCCATTTTAATCCTCCCCCAATTCAAAACCTGTACAATGTTACCTATAAGTGCTTCATTACATTACAGTGGTGAAATAAATAAAATAAGCACTGGAATATTGTACTGAATAATTATATCAATATGAATTTTATTTATCTGTAAAAGAATATTCCCTTTTCGCTCCCTACATGCACATGCTTATCTACGACTCGGCTATCTGTGTGACAGAGCAAAGAGCAACAGAGCCAGCACTCCCAGCTAGACTCCTAGAAAATGACAATCCATGAGAATCAGCTGTGTTACTTAAGAGGAAACTACATTCAAGACAGCCTCCAGGCTAATGCACCCGCTCCGACACGGTTCTATTTCCGTGTAATGATTAAATCCCAGGAAGCACATGAATTTCATGGATTTATCCACAATCTTCCATGTTAGAAAATTGACCCAGAGAGGTATTTTAAATGCTATGCACTCAATGGTGTTGTGGGCCTTTACAGACGTATTTCAAGAGCATTACCTTTCAATCTTAAGACTTTTTCAATTTTCTTTCTTATTCAAACTCAGCAGAAATAGACATTTTCATTCATGTGAAACAATTCTGCTACACACACACACACACACACACAGACACACACACACAGACACACACACACACACACACACACACACACACACACACACACACACTCGGATAGGTATGTGCACACCCCCACACATTACTGAATGCATGATGGGATACTGATTCATGTTTGCCCTTTGCAGACATGTATGCAAACAGCAGCCATTATCTGACCTTTATATTCCTAAGGGAATCTGTTTGTGTCCTCAGGACAAACACAAAAAAAAAACTTCACTGGACAAACTGAATTTCAAATGATGATGCACTTCTCAACTTTTCTACTTTGGCTGTAACTTATACTGTCTGGAGATTTGGCCTCCTAAAAGTACCACACCAGTGAATTAAACACATTATGTATACTTTTCAACATTACTTACCATTTAGCAAATGATGGTGCTGCGTTTGACTGATGACTTCCACAACAGCAAATTTGTTTGTCAAGTTACTTCAGGTAATGCACGGATATTTCCAAATCAATCAGCAGTTAGACTGCATTACCACACAACTGTAACACTTGCAAAGATAAATGCAGACGCACTGTGCAAACAGTGATGAATTACACAACTCAAGCTAGTTTCAAGGAATCTGCTTATTGATTTTCATACAGTACAGACATTTATGGAAACCAAGACTTCCCTGGATTGGTGTTCCCCAAAAAAACTCTCTAGAATGCATTTTAAAATTGTCAGCATAAAGAAATATACATGATGAGTAGATGACATGCAAACACACTGATATGGTTCTTTTAATTGGGTTGCAACTGGCTGCCTCTGATTTGAGCTATTTAATATTATTTTAGCGTTAAACACAGAGAGGGAGTGATCGACGACAAGGGTACGAATGAGCCAGAGGGGCAGCAATTGTGAAATGCATCTCTTTCTCATGCAGGTCCTTGCAAAAGTGAAAGCATGTGTGCACACTTTCACATCAGATCCTGAAACACCTCATTCAGGGCAGATTGCCAAAGCATATTTCATAGAGTCTTTCATCTTGGATGAGAAGCAGTAGTCATTAATACAAGTCAGAGTGTGTCTGTCTCCGTCTCGCACACACGCACACACTCATCTTTATGGACCATTGATAGCAAATTCATCAGTGGCTCATGACGGTACTAACGCCTAAGCGCTGACTGATGAAGGCAGCCGGCAGTGTCTGCTCTGTCTGGGAGTGCTTTGCTCTGGATTAGCTAGTCAATTCTCATGAGCAGAACAATCTCCCTGCGTCGCCTGAGGAGATGACAGGGTCACGCCTGATGAAAACGGGGGGAAAAAAGGAAAAAAACACACCTTGCCTTGGAGCACTCCATCACAGAAATCACACTCTAATATTCCGTATTAACGGAGACAGTGATGAAGAGATATTGGTATTCAGGATAACGCATACAGGGATGGATTGCTTGAATTGATGAGCACACCAGTGTGAAGGCAAGCATGTCACCGAAGCTCTTAACATGCCGGCGAATGTTTGGGATGAAAATGGAAGAAAATGACCCGAGGAGCTTCCATGACTGAAAGCTTAAATTGTCTGTTTGGTCTGACATGGCATCCAAAACTAAATATTCAATTAGCGATCATATAAAACAAAGAAAAGCTGCAAATCTGGAGCCTGGTACCAGCGATAGATTTTTTTAGACAATATACAACCTGAATTCCACAGAACTCGAAGGCTGTCGCCGTTAATTCAACATCAAAGACATTTAAATGACGATGTCACTCCCTGCATGACTCCCTCCCTTCCAGCCAGTCAGTGTCCATCAAGTAGTCAACGCTCTAACATCACAGAATCTGACATCCACATGCTGGCAATCCTATTTCATGCTTCAGGTCCTTGGAGTAATGGGGGCTGAACTTGTGCTAGAGTGGGGTTAGAACAGAGCTCGGCAGCGAGCGAAAGAACTTATCAGAGAGAAAGATAAGAACCGTAAACTCGGACGCATTCCACCACGATCTGTGTCCGTTGTCTTAAAACCCTCTAGTGTGTTTATGGGTAGTACCTGCATGGCTGTTCACAGAATGACAAACCTGCAAACAGAGTTCTGGTATGTATAAGTATACTTGATTATATTAATTATAATAATATAATTGACAGTAATCTGTCAAAACAATGTGTTGGTTTTAAAGTCCTTTTCCCATTTTTTATTTGAAAACCACAACCGGTGAGATTCCTGTCGTTCTTAGGCTTCAGATGGACAGATACTCTCGACAGGATTTTGAATTTCTTCGTCACAGAGATTAGCAGTAGAGTTTCCATGAAACTGGAGGACGTGCTGTTCAGGTCATGAGGGACAGACGGTTGAAGTTGGGATAAGATAGCTGATACAATGACGGATGGATAAAGCCTTTAAAACACAACTGAGGGAGTCAGAGACTGCAAATGAGCCACAAAGTGCAGCCCTTCTACAGAAGTGATAATGAGGCTGCAGGCTGGCAACTATTCTCCATTGTGATCTTCTTATTAGGTCCATGCGATTTATCACCCTCGAGTATTTTGTATTAGCACTCATTCAGCTGGCGAATAAATGCTGCGAAAATACACACAGAGCCAATTCTAGGATACTGTAATTGCAGAAATATACACCATTAGCCTATTTGGGGGGGGGAATAACTAATTATGTGTGCATTGCTCTCTGAGTTGGTACCCTAATGCTTTACTTCGGTTCTTCCTCCATATACAAGCTACAGTTTGTGCTTTTCTTCTGGACACCTTTACACCAGACATGATGAGAATGTTAATTGGTTGCATCAGGCCAGGCATTAATTGCTCCTGGTTGTGCTTGATGAGCTGTGCGGGTAAGAACACGTCATTCATTCAGCCATGATGCGAAATAGCATCTTTGCGAATACACAAGCTGTCGACATTTAGCTTGTAACATCCATTTTCCCCGGCTTTTCCTCGTGCTTCCAGTTTATTGTTACACGATGTTAACATCGCGCTATTGTGTTTATCTCATTTCCCCCGGGTGTTTGCTATTAAACATATTGCAAACAAATGAACACTTATTTTCAGAGATTAGTCTTGTTGCGCATGAGTGAGAGCTCTGTTTTGGTGAGAGTTCTCTGTGAGAAGACCAGCCAATCGCTGCACAGAAACCTTATTCAGATTCAACAGCATTATCTTATGGAGGTGGATGAACGGATTAGCAGAGACAGGTAGCTGAGAGGTGTTTGGATGTGTGTGCGCGCATGTGTGTGTGTGTGTGTATATCTGCGTTTGTGTGCATATAGTTGAGAAATGAGCTTTGGTGCCGAAGGCTAACAGTGCTGTTATTTATAGTCCGGGCCAAATGGGAGGGCAGACACCGTGTCACCATGGATACTTCATCAAACTGTGGACTCCACACCTACAGAGTCTGTGTACCTGAATGAGGTGGCTCCTATCAACCAAACAAACCCTTCAGCAAAACCTGCTCTGCTGCCAAAAATAAATACTGCCAGCCAAAAAAAGGCAAACCAAGGTGACAATGATGATCTGGCGGACAGCGTCGAGTGCGGCGGTGCTGAAACAACCCCGGTTGCCTCGCGAGACAGCTAATAAGATCCTGGGATTGAAATATGTAACTAATGGTTATGCAGTTACATTTGTTCCCAGTTTTTTTTTCCGAAATGAGCGGGGATCTGCTGACAGGACAGCTTCAGTAAATAAAGCCGCAAGACTGAAAAGTCTGTCACTGCAAATGTGAGCCACCCTTTCAGAGCAAGTTCTGTCATCCACCCATGTGTATTGGATGAGCCGAGGCGGAATGTGCAGTGTTTGAAAACAGCAGCCGACAGTGGGATGAATCTGATTTGTGACAAAGCAGCCAAATTAATCTTTGGAGTAAATGTGATTAGACGCCAGGGTGTTCAAACAGAGAGAGAGAGAGAGAGATGGAACGTAGTAAAGGCTCCAGTCAGTCCATCCTTATCATAACACAAAATGACTCCACGCTCTTAGAAAGTATTCCCAAATCGGACTCAGCATGCCTCACGGTTATTACAGTTGCGTCATCATTATCCCTGACTTGATTGTGACAGGCGGCTGATCTTCCTCAACTCGTTCCAAATTGTCTTCTGTGTCTGCCAGGACATGAAGAAACTAGCTCGCACCTGAGGGGAGCCGCTTGCTGCATTCACCTGCAGCGCAGTCAGTGAAAGAAGGCAATCAACCCAGCTCGGACCAAACTCCGCTCGAGCAATTACGCCGTCAAAAGCGATCCACGCGCACATCGTGTATCCGTGCGTCGAATGACATACATGCGCGGACGGACATGAGCATGCATTTGGATGCATGCGGGTGAAGGTTCACACCCACAGCCCCTCACGTGATACTGAGTGGGTGTCAGGTCAGTCTGACAGGTCAGTAACAGGCTGCCCAGTGGAAACCAACAAACAGCTTCTGCTTTATAGCCTGGTTCACAGAAGGTGTTAATCCACAGTGTTAAGCCCAGTCTGACATCATATCACTCATCTGGAAACACTACTCTCTCTCTGAGTGACAGCCGCGAGACATAAAGGAGCAATGTCATGCGACATGGTCTGCTGGACAGGCTGGACAGGCAGGCCTGGCAGAGCGGAGGAACTGATGTTTGATGTGAATTTAACACAGAGAACGTCTCCGTTATTCTGCTCGGGGGACATCAACAGCAGGTATGATTACATATAATCTGCTGCTATGGCTACAAGCAATAACGGCCGCATGACTAATGTTTTACAATTTCAGTTTGCAAAGACGGACCGCAAATTAGCTAAACGGTAATCACAGAGGCTGCCACAGAAATGTGAGACGGGAAGGTGAGTAACTGAGCACAATTGCAAATAGATAACCACACCTGGGATAGCAAGGGTTAGGCAAAGTCAGCCATCCATAGCCTCCAGGTGTTTGTTTCGCTTTGAAAGCACTAACTGTGTCACAACCACACCTCAGGGTTAAGCCTGATGGATTTGAACGTGCTTGAAAAACATACAACATTTAGACCAGTTTTACTCCACATTACTGGATTGCTTGCGCATGACATTTATAGAAAACGTAGCAGGTAGCAAACACAGGGTTCATCTGCCTAGTGTGAACTTTTACCTCTGTGTTTGGGCTATACTTAGTCCAAGGTTGAAGGGCAGGTGAAGCACCAGTATAGAGATAAAATGCAGGTATTTGGAAGCCAAACAGCAGAACAGTTGTTCTCAGAATCGCAGCTCTTCTCAGATGTTGTAATTCAATGCTTTTCATTTAAAATAGCCTGAAACCAGTCCGGCTTACACAGCGAAAAATCCCTGTGTGAATGTAGAACATGCTTTCAGGCTAAAAACTGCAACCAGCAACCCCAGACCACAGTGTTTACAATAGAAACAAAACACAATGCCTCTTTACATGACCATGAAAACACTGTTGTTTGGAGACAAACTTAACAAAAACCAAGACTGTGATCTCGTCATTGACAGTTGGCAAACTTCCCTCACAACCTCTGTGCCCAACAGCTGAGGAAAGTGTGAATCACTGCAAGATTTTCCAATCTTTGGATTTTATAGGTCAGAGGTCAGATCCCCATATTAACAGCCACATGGCTCTGCATCTCTACCAGCTCATCCTTTGCATGTAAGTTGGGGAAAGAGTGTCAGCTCACATTAAAGACAACTGGCAGCAGAAAAGCCAGGTAATGGTGGAGTCTCTACTCAACAACTACTCTGAGGTCACTCAGTGCAGGTTAAAGTCTCCCAACGGCTCAGCACTGAAAGAGGTGACTGACTGCCTGACCCATATTCAGACATGACTCTCGCCAACACGTGAACATGTCACCCTTAATGCCAGATAGCAAAACACGTCTCCTCTTCTGGGATCTTTAGTCCAGATCGACACTGAAGAAGCCACCTTTGCCGTGTCACTATTTCAAAGTGCAGGACTGAAACTCGCCTCATACTATCGTGTAATAAAGCCGCTGCACTTGTCTTTTCCACTCACTCACTCACTCACCAGACTTTCCCTGCTCCCCGTCTGACTTCATCCCCTCCTCCGAGGGGAGTTTTCCAAAGGATTCCAGGATTCCAGGATCTGTCAGGTGTTTGCTGGAAACTTTCAGGAAAGACATAAAGACTCCAAACTCCCCCAAAAAAACTTTCTCAAGCGGTTTTCACTCAAAGCACATCCATTTCTTCAAACTATTTTCCCAACTGAAACCAAGCTGACACCAGGAAATACATCCAGGAGCTGCCGCTGTGTCTTTCCCTCTGCGAGTGTACCTGTTCAAGGCGACTCCCACGGCTTCAATGATACAGTACACTGGTCCCCTCCCCCTCAACTCAAATGGTTTACTAGGTAAGGAGGAGGAGCTCAGCGGAGCTGTCACAATGATTTTCCCACATTACTCAAACATACACACAGACATGCACACGCACGCACACACACACACACACTGATGAGGGGAGGAGCCCAGACTGGGTGCGGGCTTCCAGGCAGGTGAGCGTCAATGTGTGTGTAGTGTAACACCGGCAGGCAGCGCAGCAACAGGTCTGCCAGCTGTTGACTTGCCTGAGGGTCTCAGTAACCCAATACCATTTAAAACAGCACCTGTGGTATCATGAATACCTTGAGCTCCATTAAAATGACCACGGCAGCTCGAAACGCTTGCCGAAGAAAGATACTGTGATGTTTGTTCTTATCATAGTCTGCATTTATGATCAGCCGGTGAAACACTTTGTCATTGATGTGTTTGTTTGTTTGTTTTCTCGACGCATCGACCCAAATTCTTTGAGTAACTTGAACAAACTACAGTAAGGTGGAGTCATAAAGAGTAAAGTAAGCCAAAGCTCCACTATAATGGGTGGATTAAGAAGTACAACCAGGGGATACACACAGGATATTGTTATCATTCAGTGGATTAAGATATAGCTCACCTGTAAATTGAAATAAAGTGGATATGTTTTCACTGCTTTGTAAAATGTATCTTTTAAAGCCTTCTTCATTTTAGTTTAATTAAATCTTTATATCTCTGGATGGCATGGAAAGTAAGCAAACAGACTTTTACTATTAGTGCAGGCTCAGGTTCTCGCAATCTCTGTATGCTTGTTTTATTCAACCTTCCCTGCAGTGATAGTAGTCCGAGGCAGGCAGCTGAATGAGGGATTGGTGACGCGTGCGTAGTCATACAGAAGAAGATCTGATTTTAAACAAAGGTGATAAGCCATATGCGTTTATTAAAGTTTATTAATCTGCCTGCAAGGACAAAGATAAAACCTCTTTAAATAAAAAGAATGATGAGTATGAGTTAGAGTATAAATCTTATCTCTACAAGTAAAGTGCATGTAAAGAATTAGTCATAAAAAGGGCAAAACAGCATTATAAAAGACTCATCAAACACAGATTGAATTGTATCTTGATTTGGTTTCACTTTCATGCTTTTAATCATTTTAGAATAAAGCATTGTTCTCCGCACAGCCTTTGTGTGCCAACATGAATATTATCAGGGAATATTATTATAGATAATTCTTACTTTATCAGGTGAGGTCACATTCAAATGGAACAATTTATTATCTTTAAAAACAATGTGAATTCCTCTATATTTACATTCAATACATTGGCCACACTGCCGGTGTGCTGGTGCATAAAATACAATGAGTCCACCCACGGGGAGCAACAGGAGCTCTCACTGGACTCCTGGTGGCTGAGTCCAAATCCTCTCAAGCTTTAATAATCAATGAGGCCACGTTAGACTCGTCTAGTCTCAATATGCCTTTAGAACCTGCCTCCATAAAAGCGTGGCAAAACAATGCAGGATGGGGATGTACATTAAATTATGTGTGTATTAATTCATGAACAGTAATGAACTACAGAACTATGCTGAATTACATGGTTCATTGGAGCCTTCATAACTCCCCACTGACCAGAAAAGCATGTTCCAGACTCAACGATGGCAAATCACAAACTCGGCAACAAACTCAAATTGATGAAGTTGTTGTTGTTGTAAATCTAGCTGATGTTGGTATCAAGAGGCCATGTGCACACTTCAGTACAATGCACCTACATCACAAAAGTGTCAATCAATTGCTATGCCAAAAACCTTGATTGGGTTCTCTGCAGAGTTGAGAATCACTCAATGTGCCACCCCTCACTCTGAGACAATAAAGCAGCTCAGGAAAATAATCTATTGTCACCATGCATAATGGACAATGTGAGAAAATTGAATACTGCCTACTCAAAGGAGTGTTTGTGGCCCATGCAGGCCTGAACCTTAACTGCTATGCAGCAGATTAAAAGCTGAAGGTACAGGCACAAGATGACAGGGAGAGGCTTAGTGTTGTGAACATGTGAGTGCATGTGGAAATATGATGATTTCACATCATGATAACACCCAAAGGATGCCCAGCAGAAAGCAGGGAGAGAGCTGCTGAGCTATTTTGTACTACACAATTGGAATCCAAGCATTGATTTTGATTGGACCTTATTTCCCTCTTACAGCTTTTTCTTGAAATTGTTACAAAATGCCCTTTAATGCCAGTGAAGAGGATGGCTGCAGTGGTTATATTGCCTAAAATGAACATCATGTGCCTCTGCCTAGTACCGCTTGGTTTAAGATTACAAATCCAAGAATGAGACTTGACTCAGCAATTTGGAGAAAAGACACTCAGAAAGAGAATAGAAATATAATAGTGCCATTTATCCATGTGAAGCCGTGGATTGTAAAGTTGTTTAAAGAATCGTGCTGGTCAAATTGTCTGCTGCAAGCGAGATGATTGCATGGCAGTTCCCTAAAAGCTGGATGCTCGGGAACGAGGTAATTTTATGACAATGGAGATTTACCATCTAAAACGAGGTCATGCTACAGTAGAAAGATGCCAATATGAACAGCATTGTGGGCTACCATGCTCCCATCTGTGCAAAAGTTGATATATTTGACATTTACAGTAACTCACAAGCAATGTACATGGGGCCACATTACCACACTATGCTTGCTTGCTCAGTAGATGGCAGACTACAATATATTAATTGTGCTACTCTTGCTCCAGACCTGTTGGGACATGGTAGCTACAGTGTAAGGTAACTAGGAAGTGGCCCAGCTGCGGCTCAGGCTCAGACACTTATGAAGATGAAGTGCTAATCAGTGGGTCTGTTGGGTTTCCTAATTAAAAGAATGTTCTTGGCAAGCGCTGGCTATTTACACTACATTAAGACAGCATCAAATTACACTACAGGGACACACGGCTCGAAAAGAAAAAAAAGGTTAGGTTATTTAAGGTAAAAGGCAATTTTGCTGAAATTGCGGACGCTTACCTTGTATGATGCAACATCACACACAAGCACACACACACACACACACACACGTTTCTAATTTCTGGGATGCCTGGCAGTGATGAGCTCAGAGCACTATCCCTTAAATGAAAATCAATGGAAGTAGGCAATCTCTCTCTCTCTCTGTCTGCAGTCAGTTTACACAACACCTCAAAGGACAGACACACTGCCAAGAAGACGTCAAGCTTTCACTGTTTATGTGAGAGAGGAGTGAGAGTAAAACAGACTAAGAGAGAAAGATTTGAAATTAGTTGAATGCATGAGAGTGTGTGTGTGTATAAGTGTGTGTGTGTGTGTGTGTGTGTGTGTGTGTA
This sequence comes from Pholis gunnellus, assembly GCF_910591455.1. Classification (NCBI taxonomy): domain Eukaryota; kingdom Metazoa; phylum Chordata; class Actinopteri; order Perciformes; family Pholidae; genus Pholis; species Pholis gunnellus. The sequence goes on along the minus strand of NC_136536.1, from coordinate 16,635,477 downwards.
TGAGCATGAATGGTCAACTTTTTATCGCTTCAGCTCCTTTCTGCTTGTGAACAATGTGGTGTCCATCTTTTTTATTGCCCTACTTTACAACACAATGCACGTGTTAACGGACACCGTCTTCTCATAAATTCACACTTTCCCGTTTCCCTGTTGCCAAGATTCTTTTCTCAACGCTGCATCTTGCACCGCAAAACTTTTAAACAACCTCTGTATGAAAGATCAGCCCACGAGTCACAGTGAACTGGTAGAGAGAAGAAACTGTGAAGATGACAGATTAGAAAGAAAGTCGGTCCGAACAGAAATATATTATTACCTACATCACAAAAAAATGGAAGGAGGGAAACGTCGCGGTCATGTAGTTGTTATGGCAGTAAAGTGCAAGAGATGTCCCAATCTCACACAGCAGGAAACTGCTGTAATGTTCACTGTTCACTTGGTCACCGGCAAGTACAGTTTTCTGTTCTCTAAGATTCAGTGTGGATTTGCATTTGAACGCAGAGATATCGTCAACATTATGTCTATTGTGGAATCATGGACTGCGTTAGAGCCAAGGAAGACCTACAGAGTGCTACTTCAGCCTCGGTAGCTGTTGGGTGCAAAGCAGCTCAAAAACGTCCTTATTTTTGTTACGTTTCCAACAGAGAAAATGGCATTCCGAAATATGTGCAGAGTATGTTATAACCGAGCAGTCTTTACAGTGTAGATTCGACAGGGTTTTTGCCGACTCTGATATTCAGCCGTATTCTTCTGGAAAGAGGCCGCTCGAGGCTGAAGCTGTGGCAGGAAGGACGCGTCCGGCGGTGACCATCCAGAATCTGAGCTGCCGAGAGCGAACACCGACTGGTGGAGCCTTCGCTCAAATTGCCCTCCGATGCCAACAGAAACTGAATCATTCTGCTGTAATGAATGTCAGCGTGGGCAGTTTTTGTTTGCTGCCAGAGAGAGAGAGCGAGAGAGAGAGACGTGTGTTGCCTCACAATGTATGAAAAGTTGTTATCCTCACTCAGACACAGGTGTGCTGCAGACCTTCTCCAGAGACACACTTGAGGAAACCGGCATGCATATTTGGGAAGATTAGGAAGACTTTTACTTGTAATGGATTCCTTTTTTTTTCTTCCTACTTTTACTCAAGTAAAAAATCTGAGTAGCCTACCTCTTCCACCTTTGGAGAAAACGTAATACAAATGAGGAAGTCTAGTTAGAGTCACACATTCATGAGTTTCAGGGCTTATCAGGTGTCAAACACTGCAGAGCAATTTATAATACTCTGGAAAGTAGTCGGACCATAAATCATGACATCCTCCCTCGACAGTTGCGAGGTTTCAAGGCATTCTACCTGAAATGTGTCCTAGCACACATTTGTGCCGCTAGACAAAGTTGCATTAGGTTGCTGCAAAAGTAGACCCATGTTTCTGCCTATGACGCGTCAGTACATACATTACCTAAGTGGGTCACCTGTGGATAGCTGCAGCGGTAAAACAAGGAATGTTGAGGTCCTGGATTGGATTTGCTAAGACCTTCAAGAGGATGTGTCCCATAACCCCCCCCCCCCCTCTACTCTTTTAACTCAGGCAATCCACATACATGGGGAGGGTGCGTCAATGTTGAAATGTCAACTTCAAGTATATTGTTCTAAATGAGACCTAAGGCTGTGCAACCATATATTGTTGATCTGTGAGTCTTAAAATGATCCTTTCTGCACTTTAACTTCTGCACTTGGACTCTTTTGCTTACTCGCCTGGATTTGCATACTTCTGCTACTTCTTCTCCGCTCAATACTACTACTGCTGTGCATCCTATATTCCTACCTCAGACCGGCTCCTCCAAGCCTTCGTCTCTTCAGTCAGCTAAGTTAATTTCCTCTCTATTCTGCCACCTTCCAACCTTCTTCTTCCTTAATCAGTGAAAAGGAACCGGCAGCCACCAGGTGCCACTCAGCTCCCTTCCAGATCTGGCAGCTCCGACAGCCAACGTCCCTCTCCACCATCGTCTCCGCTGCCAATTCAGTACTGCCAGACGCCAGAACAGATTAGCTGCCCGTGGGCCTTTTAACAGCCATTTGAAGGGTAGGCAGACGGTATTACAACCAGTGACCGGTGGTACCAGTTGGCGGTTTGCCTTGTGTCAAGGCTCCAAGGTGGAATTCACAAATAGAAAATACACCTCTAGTAGCACCTTGGCGCAGTGCTGCGCGTGGGTGTAAATCCAAAACCTAACGAGGTGTAAGTGAAAAATTTTGAATGGTTCTGGAAAACACAATACATAATGACACGGAGAATTCCGTTTCCTCCAGAGTGCTTTTAGCAAAGTGCATTACTGTAAAACATGGATCTGATAAGTTTTTTAGTGCATTGATTAAAAGGAACAGCAGCAAAGCAGCACTATGTCTATTCTGGATGTTTGATCTCCTCAGGGTGAGCACAGACACCCTGTTAAGCTAAGTTATTTCTGCTTGGATCCACAATCTTACCTTCTTGGTCACTTTTAGTTCATTATACTGATACTTTACCTTAACCACTGGTGCCCAACAGTAAGTTCTTGGGGTTAGGTTGGGTTTTACGGATCAATCAGGGGTTGTTAAAATAACAGGTTTAAATTTCAAGAAAACATGAAAGATACTTGAATTCTATTTTAAACAATGTTGTACTACTGTACCGTGTATTTGTGTTTATACATCTTTTGAAAAACATACAACTTAAGGCAATATACTAGGTTCAGCCGAAGTGGTTTAATTTTATGCAATTCTATTTAATGCATAAAATGTCCACTCAACAAGGTATTATATTTTTAAAAAGTACACGTACAGATATATATATACACACACATTTACTTTTTTTTACTTATTTGACAGTCTTGTCTCAAAGTACATTTGCATCACCAGCGGTTTGAAGGCTTGCTGAGCTATCAGACGAAGGTCACTGAATGCACATTTGCTGTTTCTGGTTCATTTACTAGAGAAAAACAAGAATTTCAGAGAGTCTGAGACCTGGTGATTTTGAATGCATTGATAGTACACGTCACACACATTCAGCTTTGAAGTGGGCACATTGCTTAGCAACTTTCACTGCAATAAGATGAATCAAGACACGTAGCGTGCTGCGCTGACCTGTGCTTCAACTTCTATTCTTTCTGCAGTCTTATGAAACTTATATAGTAAAAAAAGCCTTGATTGATTAATTGAACAGCACAGCTCCAGATCTAAATTTAGACCACGATGTAGTACGTGGCAAAATGAAATGTAACACTTTCATGAAAATGTATTTATATATACCTGCCTCCGAAAGAATTCCAAAAGAAGAAGAGAGAAGAAGAAAACAGCAAGAACATTTAGAAAAAGGCTCAGGGGAGACAACTTGTCTGATGTTTTAGTGCATCCAAATGTTGCACACAGACACAAACCGACACACACTCACGTGTACTGTACCCGCACACTTTTAGGAACAAGTAATGTCTCATTTGATGACTGTTCAAATGAAATATTAAATCCAGACCTCTTGAAATCCACTTTTTGACTTTTCGACCATTGAGTCCCGCTTGTCAGCAGCCTTCTTTAATGAAGCAGTTTGAGAGTGGCAGACGGCAGATAATCAGACCGCTGCTCTGCTCCCTTTGTCAATACCAACCTCTCAGTGGTCTTTAATAGAAAAGCCAGAGGACAGAGGCACGCCAGCACACAAGGAACCCCTTTGTCTATGAACATTGCCGCACATTTAATGATTCAAATCTGATCTTTAAGACGACAACACAAACAATATCCAGTTTTTTTGCGTTCTTGCATAGTTAAATAATACGAGCCACATAAAAAAAAAACAAGTCTAACTAGCAACGAGCAGCCATCGTGTCTGAGCATTTCTGAGTGGCTATTTGTGAAGTGTGTAAATTACAGTGGAGAGGCCTGTATATCGTTGCTGGAGGCAGTTTGAGTGCCATTCTCCCCCTGGCTATAAGAGGACTTTGGTGGGGGCAGCGCATGAGAAAAAAATGGAAGTGCTCAGCAGAGACCACTTCACACATGCACCCACACACACACACACCATCACATGCTCTGTTTCCTTATTGCTCTTTTGTTCATTTCTGTCGTCTTTGTCCTCCCCCCTTCACGATGTGATTTTCTCTCATTAATCAAGATACATTCGCAGGCAATAATATGTCCTTAAGCAATCTCTCACCTCTTCCTCCTCCTCACGGTGCTATCCCCCCCCCCCCCCCCCCCAGTTTTCCTCTCTTTCCCCCCTAAGCCTATTTTTTTCTGGGTGCCCAGTTTTACTTCTTTGCACTGACCCTCCTTGCTGAATCAGCCCACATGCCAAGCTTCATCCAGCTAGTGATATCATTGCCGGTTAATGTGCAGAAGCAGCGCCTGTCTCTGTAATGATACAGTGCTCGCTGCTAATGTTTGTTTCCCCTCTCCTTCCCTGTCTCTCTCTCTTACTGCAGACCTGAGATGAATTTGCTGATAACACAACTGCTCAGTTCCCTGTTCTCATTTTGGATGAAACTTGTGGTGGTATACAGTACGTGGCCTTGTCTACTGCAGGGGTTGTTGGTGTGTGTGTGCATGCGTTTTTTCCTGAGTCTGCACATTTACAGCACCCAGGAAAAAGAATCACAGATCTAATGCAGCAGCTGGTTCGGCTGACAGAGTGTGTGTGTGTGTGTGTGTGTGTGTGTGTGTGTCCACGTTCAGACATGTTCATTTTAAAAATTTGCTTAAAACTAAACTCATCAAGTACAGCATCTGCCCTCTTGACTTCCTAATTGCCCCCAAACACCAAAACGCTTTCAGCATGTTCTGTGATTTCATCAGCTGGATAGAAAAAAGATGACTCAGCAGTGGTGGTAGTAGTGCTGACATCTTGTACTTACGTAAAAGTAATAATACCACAATGAAAAGAAAACAAACCATTACAAGTATTTGACAAAAAATGTCAAGTAAAATCTACTTCAAATATAAAGAGTGCTGATTATGCAGATGGTCCCATTCGTATTATTGGAATATTACCGATTCATTGACATGTAATTATAACAACGTTATACAGTGTTGGGTAATCTATTGATTTGATCTATAACAACGCAAAATATATAAACTGATCACATGTTTTACATATAACATGTCAAACTGAAAAGTAAGTAGTAACTATTGCTGTAGTAGAGTAAGGAGTACAATATTTCACACTGAAATGTAGTGTATAAATGATCACATAATGCAAATAATCAAGTAAATTACAACTACCTCAAATTGTACTTGAGTGGAGTACTTGAGTACTTACTTCAAACCTGTTGTCATACGTATGTGGGAGACTACCGATCTGCAAAAAGTCTGCAACACTGTTTTTCAAACGACTTGTGAGAACATTCAGTATCATCGCGACATCGACAGACGCTAACAGGAGAGAGGAGAGATCTGGCAGCCAAGCAGATCCCTATGCAGGACACTCTAATGAGGAAAGGGCCCCTGGGGCTCCTTGGGTGACACTAGAGATCCATAGTGGAGCTGGCAGCCTTACAGGATCCACAGTCCAAGAGATGTGTTTGTACTGGTGCCATCAATAGCTACTTTGATCCTCTCTACAAGACTCTAACTCCTTGAAAGTAGCTTTTGTCATGAAAAGGCTGGAACATGGAAACAGGCTAGAGATGAACGACTGTAACTGTGTTTGTTTGGAGAGCTGATGACGCCTACGTGAGACCCGTCTGACCACCCAGTCGGACAGAGTCTGGCTGAAAAGTGAATAGGCTGCTTTCTGGGGATGGTTCATGAGAGCGAACATGAACAGCAGAATTGTAAACAGCGATGACTGTGAAACGTGATAGTATTCACTGTTGACAGGGACATATTGTTGCATCATTTTACAGGAAGGCATGAAGGCATGAATGCATTAAAAGTAAAACCAATAACAATTCAGATTGTCCTCATGAAAGCCACTAGCTGCAAGCCATGACATACTGTAAACTACAGAGGTCAGCTCACTGAATTTAAGTATTCTCCAATGAATTTGCACGGTCTATATTACAAAATGTAAACAGCTGGTGGAAGATTATAATGTGGTTATAGGAGAGTGGACCTGAAACCATGACAACATGTGGGTGCAAATTGACCAGTCAAACTAATTTGAGAGTTATGAAACGCACAGAGGGAACTTTTACTGGAAACTTTGTTAAACAGCTTTGAATTGTGGTTGTTTCTTAGGTTATGTTATCTGTCATATAAACGTGTATTCACTAATTATAGGATAAAGTTTAAACTGAACACACAGCAGTTAGTTCAAATTTCCATCCAAGCATGCAACAAGAGGCCAAAACCGCAAGAATACAAACTGCACAGAGACGTAAACAAACAGTTGTCAGTGATTGCTGTGTCCCTGGTTTAAACGTGCAAACAGACTGAAGGAAGAAGCCGCTTTTGTCTGATTAGTTGAAAAGCTGTCTTGTGATGTTTTTTAAACACGAAACTCGCTGGGTTCATTAGCAGCCAGATGTTGTATCCCAGGCAGTCCTCATTAGCTAGAATAACATGTGTACTGGAAGCCCGTTGTAACAACAACAGGTACAAGCAGCAAATGCTGAGAAGGGAGAGGAATTGATGCAAAAGGTGCTTCTATTAGCTCTTCTTGCGCTCATGTATTACGTCTTTGCACCTACAAATGTCTGTGTATAATATGCTGTATCAAAGGTAGAAGAAGTACTCAGATCTTGGACTTAAATAAAAGTAGAAATACCATCAATTTAAACTACTCTAGTACAAGTAAAGGCCCTGAGTTCAAAATGTTACTTAAGTAAAACTATAGTTCAAGCATACTGTTTAAGCAGAATGGGTCCTTTCACAATGTTGTATTATTATAGATTGTACTGCATTTTAATGTTGCTGTCCAAATCCAATTAGATTTGTTGTACTACTAGGTAGATTATTACTGCAATACTGCAATAGTACTGCATCATATCATATCAGCGTCACATATTTAAAGGTAAAAAGTGTCAAACTCAAATTCAGTGGAGTAAAACATGCAATATTTGCCTATTAAATGTAGTGGATTAGAAGTATAAAGTAGCATAAATACTAAAGCAAAGTACAAGCAAGTTACAATTGTACTTAGTACAGTAGTTGAGTAAATGTGCTAAGTTACATTCTACCACTGGTATCTTCAATGCATATATATATATATATATGCCTCAACATCCTCCCATAGTGACACTGCAGGAAAACACTTTTAATGAATAAGTCGACCAGCACTGGTTCAACAGAACAGTCCAGGTCTAACCTTTGTCCAGCGAAGCGTCCGGAGAGTTGAAGTCCATTAGACTGCTGATTTCAGTCTTGTAGCAGAGGTCAGTGGCTGACGGCTTCTGCCTCGGGTGGGAAGAGGGATCTGTGTGAGAAAAACAAATGACAACATATTGAAGGAATTTAGAGAGGTGAAAATACTAAATCATTTCAATAAGTACAAAGAGAAAGACATTCTGAAATAGAACGCTCACAGATTACCGCTGTTGGGATCTGGCAGGAGCGTGTTTGGTTATTAGCAAGTGTGAAGTCCCAACGCTGTTAATTTGTGTTTCTGTGAGTGAATTATGTTTGTTGACGCATGAAGAAGTGCAACTAGAGCTTTAAAATGTGTTTCTAACAATAATTGGAAATCACTATGGAGACAGCAATAGCCAAAAGGGGAAAGAGCACAAAGGGCTGTGTACATCAATTTGCATGATAATGCTGCTGTAATAAAGTCGTCATAAGAGTAAGTTTACCTCTCTTCAGAAACAAAATGATTAATGCAGCACAACACACATCCCTTTCAATATACACCCAGAATGCATTACTCCTCACTAACATGCACTAACTCCACAGAGGCTGACCATTCATCGACACAGCTCCGAACACCCCGCTGTAGCAAAAGCATACAAGCCGAAACACACATGCGGGTGCACAAACACAATCGCTACTTTAAGAGACTGATGCGTATAAATATTAGCATTTTTATGACCAAAGTGTGATTTGATTTCGGGTAGGGTTCAGTGGTTTCTAATGTGGTTCTGGCCAGCCTCACCAGTGGCACGTAGCGAATGCATATTGAATGCGTTGCTCCAGGTCAACTCACATAAAAAGTTTATGCTAAAATGACTTTGTCACTTCAACATTTGCAGTCCGTTTCTGCCGTCCTCCCATCCCAGCCCTGCACACAGATGCTTTTTTTTTCCCAAAGTAAAATTCACAAAAGGTCACAAGTGTCACTTCTTGAATAGAAGTAGTCACTGGCTGGCACAATTGCTCAAACACAGTTAAATTCACATTCCAGCAAACTACATCTGTTCAACTTCACTTTTCAACCTCTGCTCCTCTCCTTCTCCTCATCCTCTTCCTACTCATTCTGCCATCAGTGTACCACTCGAGAACTACGGCGCTGTGACCGGGTGAATTATTTGCATTTGTGGAGCTCAAATGTGTCTGGGTGAAGAGCACTAAGGCCTCGGGGTGGTGCTGTCATTATGGCGAGATTAATCTTCTTGTCGAGACGGACTCCATAGGGCTATTAATAACAGCCTGGCAGTCTGTCCACACCTAACGTGATATTAAGAGCACATGAGGGCTGTTTAAAAAAATAAAACTGTACATAATATTTTGCCGACCCAACTGCAAATCTATAATTTTTCAAGCTTGCCCCTTTGGCACCAGGAACACAGCTTTTGAATAATGTTGAAATTCACAGTGCATACTTATCTGCTAGCTTCAAGCTGCCGCTGCCCAATAGCCTCATGAAAATGTTTTATCTTCCCTGCATCCTACCCTTGACAGGTCCTCAGCAACACTTCGAAACTTATCGAGGGAAGAGGGGGGATGAGAGCGGTGGAATAGATGCAAAGGAATAAGTAAGCCATGATGGTTGCTTCTAGGGGGTGGAGGGAAAAGCAGATATGGAGGCGAGCAGGGGAATATGCTGCAGAGTGAGCTCGGGTGTGACATATTGTTTATCACATGATTAAGTAATGGTATAATGTATCAATCATTGCCCGATATGAAGAATGTGGATATATAATAATGTGGATACATTAAGGAAACATTTATAGAGTCACCATTATAGAGAGATGGATGTTTTTCTTCATTCCAGCCCTACTTTGTATATTAAGGCTGCTAAAATATTTTTACACTGAACTCTTAAGACAAGCAAGAAATCATTATCACTTACTGAGCTGCAAATCATTATGGGTGTTTTTGAAAGACTTTTACAGAGCGATGTTAGAGGTCAGGCTGCTGTTCTTATTATTGTTTCAGCTTCTAGACCTTGCAGTGTGCAGTGATGCGTATTTATGCAAGTGCACAGCAATGACATGGCTTTTTCTTTTTTCTTTTTTGCTACATTGAGTTATCAAGCAGGTAATTGTTATGTTTTCTGGGTCGCTGTCCAAAGCCTCTGGATCAATGTCCTTTTCACCACACTGAATATTCAGGTCTGATAAGGTCCAACAGCCTCATATTGATCTTTTAGTCTTTATTTCTGCTCACTCAAGTCAAAAGGAACACTCCAGACAGTGACACACAGCGTAGACAGACAGACAGTGGGCGGGATAAAAAGGCCGGATGAGGTATCAGAGTCTGGTAATATAGAGGAATTGTAGAAACAATCAAAAACAATATCTGGTGTTGCGTTGGCTCTCTGCATTGACTACCTGCTACACTGCACCTTGAATGACAGCGAAGCTTTCTATAAACCCTGTCGTATAAATCATGTTTGGGGTGAACGACTAAGGATTTGAGATAAGAGCATCATTTCCTCTCTCTGCTTCCCTCCTCTCTCTGTTCTTTTCTGTTCTCCTCCTCACATGCCGGCAGGAATATTATCTGACAAAGACACATGCTCACCTATCATCTCACTGCAAGTGTGGATGTCTGCCACACAGTTTCAGTTTGGCATAAAATTACAAGATAACCTAAAACAATGCATACATTATACATGGTAATTAAAACAAGAGATGTCCATCTTTTTACTCATTTCATTCAAATTCCTGAAAACTGAACATCAGAAAATCGTTTAACGACAACAGAAGGCTTGTGCGGAATAATTTGATGTTCACATCTCTTCTATCAGCTCTGTCCTTGCTGTTTTCTCGCATTAACTTGTATTTGGTATTTTGTTTAATATACACAAAAGCAGTGAAGGCATGGGCTGTAATAATCTTGCAAGATATATAGTGTTCACGAGAAAGCAATGAACTGAGCAGAAATGTTTGGGTTTTTTTTTTATGAGAATTTATCACACTATGACTTGGTTCTATTTTCCTCACAATCAAACTTCTTTAAGTCACTTCATCAATAATAAGCTGTTTAACCAGCCGAGCACACAGCTGAGGGAACAGGTATTTCTGCTGTGATGAAATAAATGATGATTTGTCCCAGAGGCTAAAACAACTGGCTTTGTAGTGATGTAATTATCCGGATCACTGTATCCCCACCAAACAGGGTCTACTTGCACTGGAATGAACCTGAAAAACAGCTGCTCAAGACTAAAAACAGCTCCTCACACATGAGAGAGCAGGAGGGTATGATGGCAGCTTTTCTTGCCCCGCCCCGGAGTGTGGCCATTCGGAACCACTTTTGGCTTTAAATGTTGTCGGACAACACAACATATGACCTGTTTTGGTCTGAACTCGGAACCCATCGGACAAATTATCGGGGACCTTTATAGAACTTTATTACTATAAAGACAAACATCTTACCATAAAGCAAAAGACGAAAAAGAGAACTGGACATTCGTCTTTTCAGAGATGTGGTCCCCCATAATACTATAAAATCACAAAGTTGGAGAGACATTTACTGGAAGAACTGTGTGAGGTTTTTTCACACTCACATCTTTTGGTCTCGTTCCATCTTGCAACTTCTCTGGACTGATGTTCAAGCCCCCACGTGGAGGCACATTCTCTCTCTCTGCTTCGAAAACATATCTAAGGAACTGGATATCAGAGACAAATATTTACTAAAAATCTAATGGTAGCAAGCAAGAAGCCAATGACAAGACGTCAGCTTCTTAAAGAGACTCATACCTTAAACCAATGGACATTTACTGCATAATGCAGTATGGAACATCTGATATTCACTTTAAGATTACAGAAAGAAAGGGGCGAAGAGAACTGGACTAAATGGGATACGTACTTAAAAAATAAAAAAACAAAGAGTCTAGCAACTGAAACTATAGAAAATGCAATTGTGAAACATAAAAATGAATGTGAATGAAAATGTGCCATTCTCTGACAAACAACTCCTCATGTTTATTGTGTTAAAATGAATCTTGTGTTGCTTTGCCTGTGAGGCCGTTATAGTCTGAGGAGTAGGTTGGAAGCACATACAGAGAGGACGCCAGCCCTAGTTAAAGCGAGACCATCACAACAGACAATATTAGCATATTGCAAATATATGAGGATCTATGCAAGTGCACAGCGATAAGTTATGAGAACAAATCCTAAATTGCAGTAAAGAAATGCTAAACTAGGTTTGAGCTCATTTTGAATTGTTTAACATATGGTCACTTTGAAATGAGTCTGGATTATGGCCGTCTGATGCTAACCTTAACAATGTTAAACTAAAAGATACATGGAGGACTCAGCCTTTGTCAACAAGGGCCCCCTGTTGTTCCTCTTCTCAGCGTGGATGCAGCACAAAATCCCCGTCAGTGAGAGATGCATCTCCCAAAATAAACCACTCAAAACAGAGGGAGACGAGCTCTGAAGGAAAGATTTCGCTCAAACTACAGACTTCATTGTGCATTTTTTGAACAACTCAGACACTTGCTTGAGGGGATCCATATAGTCTGTAGTCGGTCAAAAGGTAATCCGTGACGCCGAGGGAAACATTCAGGCGCACAAGGCTTCACCACTCTGCCTTAGTTTGATTGTTATTGCTGTTACTGTGAGTGCCACTGAAAATAGGCTCATTACCATTTCAGTTTCCATTCATCTACGAAGGCTCATATGTCGGTCTCTACGGGATGAACTGACAGCAGTTTATATGTCAGTAATTGGCCAATGAACACTGTAATGATCAGTGGTGTAGCAGTTATCAAAGCCAGTTAGCTGTTATGGTTGTTCGCTGATGACACAAGCGCATGCAAAACATTCCTCTTCTCTTCTTCTCTCTGAAAGGCTCCCGACAAGTCCAACCACTCAGGAGGACTTTACTATCGATTAACCAGGCAAGAGTAATAACAGACTTCACCTTATGGAGGCTTCGATACCTTTACATAGCGGAAAGAGGACCCCGTGCTCGAGTAAGAGGTAGAACGATGAACAAAAACACCAATGTACATCAAGTTACTGCACTCGAACACAGTTCACGGGTTAGTGGAGATTATTGAAGGGGTAGTTCATGCATTCACAGCTGTAACGAGAGGAACTGTGTATAATTCTGATATAACACTTCCCATATTGTACTGCTCTTTCTGGTTGAATGTTGCAGCAGTCCTAAAGGTAACATCCAGATGAATTACTAGTCTTCATGGTCGGACAGTTCCTTCCATTCCTGTCACCACCCCTCTCCCTCGAGTCCTCTCTTGTTCCTCCGTTGACTGACTCCACCACTCCAACGCCACCTCTCCTCTTCCCTCCTCATTCTCTGTCGCCATTTAATGGGGTTCTCCGAGCTCCTCACTCTTCTGAGCCTGCCGTATTTTATCTGCTGGCACGGTGCGGGAAAAGACGATGGCTGGAACAAAAGAAGGCCCTAATGAGTAGTGGAGGTGATTAAGGAATGAATAGGCGCCGTTGCTGGAACCTTCACCGAGCCGCCCGTGTTCCCCGACTCGGTCTGCAATCTGTAGATAGGCGCTGCCTCTCTTTTCTTACAACTGCCACCCGCCTTTAATTGCACTGACATTCTCTGGTCCCGAGGCTGCCGGACTTGTGATAAAGCTTGGGTATTCATGCATTAATCACCAGCAGCCAGGACAGGCCTCCCCCCCCCCCACAGCATCACCTGCCTCAAGACCCCAATTCAAGGTGCCCTATAAATACCCTGCAGAGAAATGGAGCTAATGGAGCAGGGGTGTGACGTGTAGCCGCCCACGCTAACTATCGGCGATCTCAAGACGGCTCGTTGTCAATTCATATTGTAATGAAAGGCTGCCGAATGTACTCGGCAGGCCATTCAAAAGAAGTGTGTAAGCCGGGGATGTTATTAGTTGGTGTAAGGACGACTCGGGAGAAAATGAGCTGCAGCCCGAGAGACTAAACCGAGGAGAAACGGCCTTTTGTTAGCGCGTGAATGTCATTTTCACAGCGGCCATGAGAGGAATGTGCACATCACCACTGTATGTAGAGAGAGAGAGAGAGAAAGAGAGAGAAATGGCCCATTTTCTGTGCTCCATGAAGGACCAGGGACAGGTGCCTGTAAGCACTACAGCTTTAAAATGGCCTGAGTAAGGCCACTTCAACACCATATTCATCCCTGGAATCAAAGCACTTTGGGAGACAGAGAGCTGTGTGACAGCTCCCATCAGGAAACTGAATGGTGATACAGCTTGTGTCCTCTGACAACATGCTGTATTTATACCTCATGTGATTGGCTTTGAATTGTTCCACCTCCAGTTTATTCTTATCTCTGCTGACACTCTTCCACAGCCTGCTGTAGCTGTGAGGATGTTGGCATTATGTATACAGAGATAATGAGGGATTATAAGAGGCTATGTTAATGACATGTAATGTTAACTGTCAGAAGCTGTGACAGCGGTTGTTATTTCACCCGCCAGCCTTGATGTGTGATGATCCACTGTGCAGTAAGATGGTGTAAAGTTGTGGGATAAATTAGAATGCACTTTGTCAATTCTATAGATTAAACATAATCACAGGATGGTTTGTTGTTGGAAAAGCTGATGTCAAGTTTTTGGAACAAATTGTTGTGAAGGACTAAATCAACATTTTGGGAAATACACTTTTTAGCAGAGAGTTAGAGAAGAAGATCGATACCATTCTCTGTATATTTGTCCGTTAATCCAATGAGAGTATTTCCCAAAAGTATTCCTTTAAATCTAGAATAGTCATTTTGACAAACCATAACACTGCATTAATGATATCCTGACAATATTAGCAAAAGGCACCCTGGGACTTGGCATTACACCACATTAAATCGAAAACAGAGGAACTACGGGTACTTAAACTAATTCGAAATGTGACTTGAGAATAAAGAGATTTGAATAATTATCTCAATGCTTTTGCCATATGTAAAAACCTAGAAGGTAAAATTGAAAATAAATCCTCTACAGCGCCACCCAGTTATCCAGAATCAATTTAACTAATTCAATCTATACCAAATGTGTTTTATGAGCAGCTTTCAACACCAATTATGACTCAAAGGCAGAGCAACATTATTCAAGTGTAGTATTCTCCAAAGGACCCTGGGCAGCTGTTTTTCTTCTTGCCTTGGCAAAGCACGCCGGTGTTATGTGCATTGTTAGCAGCTTATCTTTTAGTGCTGCTGAGTGTAATGTTTTATAATATGATAATCTACAAGCATTTAATAACATTTCCTCGTAAAAGCCACTTAACATGTTTGGCGTGAAAATGTAATATTTTACTTTTGTCACTTTAATGTGTTTCTAATTGAGCGTCTTGCTTTGGGATACAGGTTTCAGAGCAAAGGTTCAGCCAAAAAGAACAAAGTCATTATTCAAATAGTGTTATGACTTATTGTGTGCTGAAGTTTATTATCAAGTCCAGATTAAATAGAAGGTGTTGATGAATACAAGACTGATTTCTGTCTGAAATCAGCCCTTTGTCGGTATCATTTTGATTTCAGTTGCAGTGAACATTGATATCAATGTAAATGTGTCAGGGTTTGTTCAGCAGCTAATGTCGATTTAAAACCCTGACATTACTGACTACGGACAAAAACTGGTAAAAACATGACTCACAATAAAGTCAAATTAAAGGTGCACAGGTTTGTCCTTTTCCTGAATACGTGACATTGGGGGCAGACCCATAGTGCATCACTTCATTCCAGAATTCCCTTAGAATTTGATTGACAGTCGACAGTCTTCCCAGCTAACTGACATATTTCCCTTGGCGCCCTTATCATATTCTGGCTGTTTGCTCTGAAAAAGAGCCACTAACAAAAAATTAAATGCTGGAATAAAGATGATTACTACTATATTAGATTGGACTGCCTCCTCGTAGTCGGTTTGTTGACTTATCAGTCGTTTTGGTCTCAGTTGACTTCTTTTGTCGTTTCTTATACTGTTTTCATGCTGAATGACTTATTTTAAAGGTAAGTAGGTGGTAAGGTGTAAACTGATATTTTGCTTGAGAAATAGTGAACACTTACTTATTTTTACTTACTGATGACACCAAAAAAATATTCATGGGAACTTGTGAAGTGTAATGCAAAATGCTTAGTTAACAAAAGCATAATATTCCACAAAGAAGACAACGGTACAGAATAATCAATGTCATATTGTCAAACTGGTGGCGAAGTTAAATGCTGGGGCAAAAAATAAATAATAAAGAAGATCTGAATGAAATAAAAGCATGGGAACAATTCACAAAACTAAAACATGATTGAAACCTTATATTTTCGAGGTGTTCTTGCGCAAAATCGCAAACAAGAAAATGATGCAAGCATGTATCTCCGTGCATATTAAAAACGTACTGGTTATCCCAAACAGCTGTCAGTGTCAGATGCTTCAACAAGTCCACACACTAATTTAATTGCCCCTGTTGTTTAGGTTTGCTTTCCTAAACCCATCAGAACAAGCAGAAGATAGTGGGCAAGAGTAACAAACAACAAACACAAAAGAAAGCTATTGTAGATACGTTTCATAGCAAACATGCACCGGTCCATACTGATGATGGATGGAAATTATGATCCCATGAATATAAATGGGTCTATGATCAGTAGAAGAAATATTGCATACGGTTGCCTAACAGCAGAATAAGAGGACCTCCTTGTGGAACTGCTGCTATTTAGGGAGCCATTTGGGGTAATTTTGCTGCATCAAAACTCTAATCTCATTTCAAATCATATCATTTCTCTTATATGCGTATCTGTTCTTAAATAAGCTCTTATCAGTGCCACCCTGTCACAGAATGTGATCCTACGTCAGCCTCTCTCCTTCAGTTGGGTGAAGAGTGTGGCACGTGGAGAAGGGCAGCAGGAATCTGCTCTGGGGCTCAGTGTGCCAGCGAGAGGAAGGGGACAGGCAGAAGGAAGGGAACTAGAGGACGAGATTAAATGAGAGCAGATATGTCAAGTGAGACCGCGAGAGACGGGGAAAAGGAAACACAGGGCGTGATGACCAAGTAGGGGGAAGGTTAAGAGGGAGAGATGGCAGGAAATAAAGACAGTATGATTTAGTTTCCATCCCCTCAATCAAGGAATAATATAATTACATAGTGGGTGGGAATGATGGAAATGGCTCAGCTGCTGAAATGGAAAGTAAATAAAGAAAAGACAGATCAGACAAAAAGAGAAAAAGAAAAACTCCTATCTGAATATGCTGCAGGGGGAAAGTGAGCGGGATTCCCTTTGAACATGTTTGCTCCGTAGATATTCACACATCTGTCTTGAATGCAGAGAAAACCAGACCTTTATTTGAAATAGGTTAGTATAAGTAACATGCCTTTACTTCTTTATTTTAGAACATGTTTTGAGTTTCTTTCCCTAACAGAACTACTACTGTCATCTATTTGCTATTTCAAATTGATTCTATATTACCGTTTCTTGTCTCTGTGTTGTCAATGAAAGTCAATACTTCCTGCTGTTTCACATTGGAAGCCTTCCAGCAGCTCTAATAGCCTCATCCTTCCCCTTTACTGACAGTCTTCTACCGTGAAAGGTGTGTAGGACGTGTTGGGTTCAGTGAGAAGCAGTACAGCCGATTGGAATTAATTAGGGAATAAGAAGAGTATTTCTGTAAACATGTACAGGATGTACACAGTATGCCTGAGTGTGCATGTATGTGAGAGCTGATACAAGGAGATATGTTTCCTCTAGCAGCAAAAATACTTATCCTGCAGCTCAATAGCTCTCAACTCAGCAGCTGGGGGGAAAAAAAGGCACACACACACACACACACACACACGAGCCTCCCATTATGACAAAAAGCACCCACTCCTCAAAAAGCACCCACTCCTCCTCGACTCATTCCAGGCAGTAACAACTCTCCCATGCCTCTCTGATGAGAGGCTATGAGCTCAGGCTCTTCTCTCGTTCCACTGTCTCTCTTCACTCTGAAAACTCACTAACACCTGACAAATACTCACCCCTGTTTCCTCACCGTCTCTTTCATCCGCTGACTGACTCACCCCCCTCCTGCACTCCCACCTCCGCCACTCGGCTCGTTACCTTACTCCTTGTCCGTCTCTTCCTCCTCGCTCATCCAATTTTTCCTCGCCCTCATTCTCCCTCTGTCTGTTCGCTCACTTTCTAGAACGTGAGATACCATAATGAGAACAATTTGAGCAGATTGCAGGAGGCCATTCCCCTATTGTTCTTTGTTTTCTGCCTCTGACACACAAAATGTGTTTCAGTCTGTTTATCTACAACATTTAACACTCCCTCTGTCTCAGGCAGCTTTTAGGGAATGAGGCCAGCATCAAAAGCCAACATGGAGTGTTGACAGTTAACTACCACGCAGGCCCAATAACAACACAATATGTGAACAAGACAAGAGCAAGAAAGCTGGCAAATTGCTGGATTGTGGAACGTGCGTGCCTTTTGTTCTTGATGTTCGTAGTTAGCTGCAGAGGGATGGACCTTTGTGGGAACTGTGAAACAATGCAGAACCGGGAGTCTTCTGTGGCTCTTGAGACTGTTGCTACTGACAACCACATCTGTGTTTCTGCTTGAGCCTCTCCAGCATGCCACACAGTGTCCATTAGTGGCCCCTCATCTCCGAATTGACTGTGGCGCTTGGAGAAAACACTCTGTTACATCAGAGGAAATGTAAGTGGCAGCAAGGTCGGCCTGAACTTTGTTTTCAGGAATTGGTTAGTAGCATCAAACTTCAAAACCTGTCCATAAGCTTACTCTTGGTTGCAATATGTTGGATTTTTTTTTTTTCTAATCTAAATGACTAAAATCAAAAGGTCTGAAAATGAATGAACTTGCAAAGCATCATGGCGATGTCCGTGTGTTGACATTGGTCCTGCCTGCTCAGAGCGCTCACTTTATATTTGGACCGTTGGTTTCAGAAATCAGGTTAAACCTCAATGAGGTCATTTAAACTCTGGATCTGTTACCATGGTAACTGACTCTGTGAACCTAACCTACGTAAGTAGGTTTTCTTATAAGCAAACCCTGAGATTCTCTCCGTCTCCTCCCTCTTACAGAGCCAGACACGCCGTTTCATTTCCTCATTCCTTCAGACCGTTTCAAAGTGTGTATCGCAGCGCATTCATCAGCGGAGGTTTACTGTCTGCATGTAAGTCCTCCTGGTCAGATATTAGTTTGTTACTCAGGAAACTCTGAATCGTTTTTTGTCCTCACGTTCAAATATTACACAGAGTCAAGTCACCCCGATGTCCTCATTTTTTAAATAAATATATAACGATGTGACTCTGTGCACACAGTTGATGTCAGCTGTCAGTGATGGAACATAATTCCTATAATACTCGAGATTATATGTTAATATTTCTGTGTGAGCAGGACTGTGGTGCAGCTGTAGAATGTGGTTTGAAAGTGAGTTTTATAGGCTGCGTGTAGTTCACGTGTTTTTCTTCCTCCATGCAGTTTAAGTTTAAATCGATAGATCCAATGAGGAGTTTTAAATTGGGCTAAACACTGCATTTGTATGAATGTTGGTTTACCATTCATGCACATTTCGAAATGTTACACTTACATTTTGTTATTGTTAGTTTAAGTCAAATTAAGTTATTGTTGTTCTAATGTTTGTTTCTTTTCTATAATATTATTTGTTTCATAATATTTGAGCAGTGCATGAAGATATTTAGCTTATTATTAGTAGTTCAGAGGTCTGCTCACGTTCCTGCAACAAGAAAAGAGACACAAATTGAATGAAACAATGAAAAAAATGAAGCATCAAACAGCAGCAACAAGAAAAAGACTTGGGCTCAGAACGAGAACTGATCAAGAGGGATTTGGGCGAATCCATTATTGCTGTGAGTAAAAACAGCGGTACGCACTCGTGAATTGTCTTCTCAATTAAGGCGGCAGAAGTCCACACAGGAAGAGTCTGCCCATTCAGGGAGCATTATACCTGAGTGTCTGTGTTGATGTTTCTGGCACACACATCGTGTGATAGATGTTCCACCGTGTTGCCCGGAAGCAGCTACAAATGGTCCCAATTATAAGAGAATGTGAGAAAACTGACAAGCAGTGGATGAAAGGAAGAGAGAGATGGAGTGACGATAGAGGGAAGCAGCCAGCGCAAGAAGTGTGTGTATTTATGTCATGTTACTGTATGTGAATCTCTATAGGCTTTACTTTGATTAGTGTGTATTTTAGGTGTAACTTCTAAATATGTACACTAGTCTGGTCACCAGGGAAACCACACTGTGCAACAGAGTGATGATGCTGTGTTTATACTGCATGTGGTATTGCAGTGAAGAGCGATGGGGCTTAATGGGAGGGATATGGCTGCATCAATTACAAACAGCTGGGGCCAAGCTAACGCTATGTTTATGCATGCTTGTCTGTGTCTGAAGAGCTGACACCTAAACATGCAACAGCACCATGTTCTCAGAACAGAGAGTTGAATGCCCTCTGCTGCTCCATGCGCCTGTTGTTCAGAAAATGTCTGACAACTCCAGATCCACTCGAGTTGGAAAACCTGACAAAGACGTAAGCAATGTAAAGATGTATCCCAAATGTTTGTCTCCACTCATCAACAACTCTGCATGGACTAAAACCAATGAGTTCACTTTGACCTCGTTCTTTTTTGCAACCGATAGCGGAAATATGGTGAAAGCTTTTCAGTAACGCTCCACACTGCAGAGCACCGAAGCATTCTGAATCAAATCGTTTCTGCTTAAAAAAAGATTTCTTGGGATCATAAATGGATTCAATGTCAAGATGCGCATCCAAGTTGGTCTCAGAAGGAAGGACGCACGCACTCCTCCTCCGGAGAGAACAGAGCCGTGCAGATACAACAAATCAAACATGTTACCAAAGTTCCACGCGGCTCGCGGAGCATGACAGCGCCCAGTGCTACGCTACTTATTCAACGCCTCAGACTGCAAAACAAATTGCCAGTAAAGCGTCGCTTACCAACCACTTCAAGGCCAACCGACTGTCAGACAGAAACTTCGGTGGGCTCTGAGGCATGTGACACATCAAGCAAGAATCGTTCCACAACTCAGCACTTCAGTCGTCGACTGGGGAAAATCCTGCATCATGAATACCAAATGATGATCGTGGTATTTCCTCAGAGTTCTGGAGGACATAAGATATGGAACGTTTCTAGTTTCCATCTCTCGCTAGCCATGTTATACATTTTCATACAGTGCAGCAGTAAACATTCAAAGTGGTTTATACTATTTGTTGTATAACTGCTTTGGTCTCTAAATGGTGAACCAAAAAGTGAACCCCAACAAACTAGATGCTCGAAGCGACCATATTAATAAGCACAACATCCATTTTTGCACGCCTTGCAGATGATGCTGATTAATTCATGAATAATAACTTGGAATTACATCTCACCATATCTTTAAATCTCTTTTAAAATCTTTAAATCTTCTAAAATGTTCTATAATCAAAGACATACTGGCTGGTGTTGACAATGTTTTCTTACAATATTTATTAAATCATTCTAAATCTCCCACGTCACATTACTAAACACGTCTCATTGAGTGTCTCTAACAAGAGTCAGGCGCATAAGAGGAGCCCGGGTTGGGCTGGGAAATGCTCAAACACACTGTTTTTTATTGACATAGCCGGGCCGGCCGTGCATGCTTTTAGTGCATGTGAGTGCACGTGAGCATGCCCCACTGGCTGGCTCACAGCGGTACGGCTGATAATGCCGTCCCTCTTCAGATAAACACATTTAGCTCAGTCAGCACTTTCGCCGTAGTTTGCACTGTTAGCACCGTTAGCTATGAGGCGCCGGCTCACTGTCGAGATGTTCAAAGCCGTTGAGAGGCAAATTAAATGCTCTCGATCTCTGATCTTACGTAACATAACATACAGTAACATGTCCATTTGACCTCGCTCAGCTGTGTGATTCCATGCAGTGAGATGAAATATCCAGAAATGTAAAAGAACTGCCGCCGGGCCCACGTGGTGGCAGCTGAGACGAGGGCAGGTCAAGAGGTTCAGATCCCAGACCGGTTTGGGAAATGTGCGCGGGGAAAGCGAACAAGTTCCTCCTCCATCAACAGCTACAGCTGAGGTTGTGTTCAACAAGCCGCTTAACCCCTTGCTGGTTCAGCGGAGTGGTTGAACATCCAATAGCTGATAGCTGAGGAAGCATTAGACAAATCCCAGATGCTTGTAGGGGTGGGTAAGTGTGCGAGTGGGAAGCAGGGGGAGGCTAGGAAAGAACAAGAGGGCTTAACAACTTTATATGGATCAAATCAATTTGAATAGAGACCTGCATAATAAATCAGGTCATGCAATTTCATTTATCCATATCTAAAGTTACTATGAGGAACTTCTAACTGTATGAAACCATTTCAATTTAATACGGATGCCTCTACATGACCTACATAACTAAAGACACCATCAGCCAGAAGATGGGCTGTTTCTAGATATAGTGATTCAAAATGCTCATCATTGGTGCCACCGGGTCGGATTCCAGAACCAGATAAAATCATGCAGGTTCGCCAGAAACTCCTTCAGCTCAGACTCCAGCAGGGGCCTCCGGCTGCCCCCTTTGACCTGCAGTTGGAGCTCTGGTGGGAGGTGGAGAGCTCCGCGACCAGCAGCAGCGCCTTCTCCTCCCGCCAGGCCCAGACTCAGGCCATATCGCTGGGCCCGCTGGAGGGAAGGGACGCACGGCGGAACCAGAACCAACGCAGGGCACGGGCAGACTGTCAGACCCTGCTGAAGTTAAATGAGAGGTTTTCTAAAAGGGAATCTGGCTCTCTGAAATACTACCGCTTTTGTCCACAGCAACTGCCAAAATCAACAAATTCAAAATCCCTCCTAGTAGCTTGTAATTGACTTTATATAAATGTATTTATATATTTTAGTTGTCAATACAATTTTCCCATATTTTTCATTCATCTTATGGGGGTAAAAAAACACATTAAACGCAAAGATAGTATTCCCACTGAATCCTTATATTTCCATCAACAAGCCCCAAAGGCACGGACACAAAAAGATGGTACGTCCCATCAGCCCCGTGTACGTTATCCATGTGGACTGACTTGACGTAAAACATTTAAGAGAGATGAATATTATGAATGATTTTGTTGTAATTTGGCAGCCTAAATCTGTTTTCACACACACACATACATACATACACACACACACACACAAAATGACTCCAGCCTGCTCAAAAGTTTGGCCATAACCACACAGCATCTCCAGATGCTCCTGTAACGGCTATTAGGTTCTATAAAGCCCAACAAACCCTCTTCATCATTCCACCAACGCACTCAGCAGCAGCATTAAGGTGGCAACCATTCAGGTGTGCTTTAGAGCTTTATCGATCGGCTAATGGGGAAAGGAGGGGACTGGAGGAGGGGTCTCAGCAGGGGACAGCGAGCTGCGACGGGCAACAGTCAGCACCAATCAGCTTCTGAGGTTCAGAGCGTTCTCGTGCATGAAGGATCGATCCACACACAGTGTGCTGATGGAGTCAGATCAGTCTCAATATTAGTGTTTGCACACAGAAATACTCAAAAAAAGTATTTTGTGACTTATATAAATGACTCTCTCCATAAAAATGATTTTCAATCATTTATTATTAATTATCTGTAGCGCGCGCCCTCACGAGGATATGATACATGCCATGCACAGCAAAGAAATCTCCCAGAAACGACTTGTGGATTTAATCTTCCACCCAGTTGCTGCATCCCTTTGTCTTTATTATTTTGGGGATCTTTATGATCTTACCTGCTCACGTTTTTTTTTCCGCTGGGGTGCGCAAGTCAAATGTTGGACCACTTCGCCAAAGCTAGCTGCCTGACTTTCCAGGAGAATCTGTTCCACCCCGTTCCTTACCCGAGTATGGTGCATTAGTACACCCTCATGTGAAAATGCAGTGAAATGAAGGTGACGTCTGATCGGCGAGATAATTCCCTGTTGAAAAACCCGCACACAAATGTAGAAGTTCACACATGACAAGCAGTTTGTAAATGCAGGTTGAACCGTTTGTATATAAATGTAACAATGTTCAAATATGATTTTAATTAAAATCGCGAAAACTGTTTGAATAAATTAATTCGTGGATTTTTATTACCTTATTTAAAACATGAAATGTCTGTGTGTGCGTCAACAATATACTAGAGAATCTTATTATTTATCTGTGGATTCGTTTTTTCATTCATATATAATGATAACTATTTTTGTTGGCATTGAAAAACATT
Source organism: Pholis gunnellus (assembly GCF_910591455.1). NCBI lineage: Eukaryota > Metazoa > Chordata > Actinopteri > Perciformes > Pholidae > Pholis > Pholis gunnellus. Next base: position 16,612,014 of record NC_136536.1, on the reverse strand, counting down.
TGTGGAGACAAAACACATTTGAGAATCCTTCTGTATGCATTCATTAATATTGAGACTGATCTGAAAAATAGTATCGTTGATTTTCGTTGAAAAGTTTCCGCTGTGAGGCAGAAAAAGTTATTTCTGACTATTCGTTATTCCAGAAACTATTTTCAGTCAAAACCAACACTCACTGTTCACCTCCATCAATTGCAACATTATTTATTTGTGTATGTGCAAAAGCAACCAAGAGGTCAACAGGTGGTCACCTCAAGTTGGGTTCTCACATCTAGAAAAGGCAGTTAGGAAGAAAAAAAAAGAAAATGAGTTACTCTTTCAGCTTAAAAGGAAACAGGCGCAGGCGTCTGGGTCACTGCAGGTCCATGGCTAACAAGCTCCTGAGAGACATATTGGTTGAGGGTTGGCACTGGAGCGGTCACATTAGTCAATGTGCCATGAGAGAACGGAGTGGAAAACTCAGTGGCTGTAAACCGTTTCCTTCCAGCAAGACGAATGTACAACAAGAGCGGGCATTAACCCTAAACTCTGGAACATCCACCGTCCCCGTATAACCCTAACAGCACTACGCTTATATCTTTGTACCAGCGTTGATGGAGTAATGGCATCCAGAGGGGATATACATTTATACAGTAGCCTTTTATGCATGCAACTATCCGGACTTATCTTTGTAGGAACTGACGATGGCTGTAGGACTCGGGCCTTTTGTTGAAGAGATCCCAACCCTCAGCAGGACAGAAATATCTGACATTTTCAAGTCAAATCAGGCGAGCTTCTTATCTACGTCTGTGGTTTTAAAAAGGCAAGCAGTGATTCATGCCACGGCGCACAAAGCGGATCATCTTGTTCACGCAACATTTCAGAGGTGACATCACCAGAGCCAGTTTAAAAGGCGAATGTAGCAGTCTGAGGGAGAAACCGTCTGAACCATGAAAAGGGGTTTGATCACAGTGCAAACACTTGACATTTGCTGTCACAACAGTTAGCAGCTGTGCGATTAGAGCAAACATTTTAAGAATTAAAATCAACACAGAGTTGTCATAGATACTAGGGCTGGGGGGATGATTGAATATTATCTCTTGTCAACAGTCAGTGGAATCGTGTCGTTCTGATATATTCATATTATTGTTTTGTATGTCCAAATTAATTATTTGAAGCAAATTGTAATTACAGCCTCAAAATAGCCAGCGAAGTTGTTCAGTTTTGTCTGATTTCTGGCAAAACAAGAAAATCATATGTGACTCTGTGATTTATATCTTTCATCACGTGCAGGACCATATTGAGAGGAACTGCAAAAAGATTACATTAGCGCGTGTTCCTCTGCGCTAACACTCGTACTAAACATCCCATACAATGTACTGCAGTCCTCTACTGTACTGCAATAGCCACATAGACTCCAGATTGCAGATTTGACATCACCACACCGAGACGCAACCATGTACCATTGAATAGCTGTTCACACTGTGTGCTTGACGTCTCTGTGTGTCTGCTACTTCGTGGGTATGCCTGTTAAACTTGCCAGACCTAATACAGTGACATTGACATCAATCATGCCATCTGGGAGTCTTGGAAAAGGGGAGAAAGAAAGCAGGTGGTTCATGCTGCTATCTGAACCAGAACACTGTTTTAGAAAGGCAAACATAACTATGGAAAATTAGATAATGACTGTGAACAAAATACACCTTCACTGCTAAGTGAATATCACAATCCTTGTGTACATTACATTGTGATAGGTGAATTTACAGTGAAGAGGAGCAGATGTAGAGCCTGAAGAGGGATAATTAGGCTCCTTCTTGCCTCACTTATGGAATAAAAGACACACAGCTCCATTCCTATAATAAATACATGTCTCTAAAGACGCATGATGCCGATGGTCATTTAAAAGAGACAAAGACTGTGAAATGTATGAGCGCTGCATGGAAGTGAATAAATCAGATTATTAAAGGTCTGGCACGAGGGCTCACATCACATAAAGACATCCATGCAGGTTGGCTTGGTGCGTGTGTAGCCATCACACACACTAAAAGATAATTATATGACAGATATAACTTAACCATTCACTTACAAGAATTCACGTCAGGTTTCCCGCTGACAAAAAAAAAGAAGATCACAGAACGGTGAACCTATGTGTTTTCAGCATTTCTTGACACTTTTTCTTATTCCACGCTTTGCCTTTTGACATTTACAGATAGCTGCTGAGAGGCTTGTAGCAGAGGAAGCGTGGTGATGTAAGCTGTCACTGCAATGTGTTGCTAGGCAAAAGAAGCGGGGAGAGTTTCTAAGTGTTTGCGGATCCTGGGCGTTGACATTTCTGTCTGCCTGCCACCGGCGAGAGGTGCTGTGTTAGTAAACACTGCCAACAACGGCAGGAGATAGACCTGGCAGAGGCTGGTGCTCTTTGAACCTTGACACCGCCAGGCTTTTGACCCTGCCAAGTTGCTCTACCGCTATATTTGCCCCCACGCTATTCTGCAACTGTCCTTGTCAAGCTGTTGCCTTGTCCTGCCAATTATTTGTCTCATTTCCACCACGGCGGACATGTAACTGACAGAGACGCTCGTGGCTGCCTCGCCACTAACCACCGGTGGCTTGTCCGTTTCACTCGGAATCTCCTGCTGCTGAAGAAGTGTAACATGAGCTTTGAATGACAGTGGAATTGTACCGAATAAATTGGCCGGTAATGACATTTTCTTGACTAGATAATCAATTCATAATGGTTGGATTAATTGGCAATCATCATAACCATTGATTCATTTTCTGATTGTTAGACATTGGTGGAAAATAGGCCGTGCTGTTTGACTGATTGGTATAAAACCTCACATTTAATATTAGCTGGAACATTTGAGGTTTTAAATATAGTTGTAGTTGAGCTGGAAAGGAAACTAAGAAAAGAAAACCTCCAAATAATATTAAATACACCATACTATACTTATATGCAAACAACTGTCTGCAGAGTGAGTAGTATGACATAAGGGAAAGGAAGCTGACCGAGTGGAGTTGGTTGTGTCCTATATCCAGAATAGCCACAGTGGAGCGGCCCATCCTGCAGTCCGGTCACAGGTCACCCACAGTTGCGTCTCGGCTAAATTAAGGGGTCCCGCTCAGTTAAAAACAGCTTCTTGTAATGGATACCACACTGCTGCATTGCCGAAGAGACCAGTCTTACTTTCACAGACTACGTGGTGGACAGTGCGTTTGGTATTGTTATGAATGAAAAGGCCTCCTGTGTCGAGTACAGCGTGCTGAAGCACTCCATGTTCTGACTCAGACAGAAGAGTTCACCCTCACTGCAACCTCGAGATGCTGACTGGGACATGTTTGTTCAAGGTTACACAACAGGCAAATCACTTCCTCGTCCTCATTTAGCAACAAAAGTCAGTTTTTACCCGAGCTACAGCTGTGTCCTTAGTGACCCTAAATATGTCCAGTGAATAAGGCAGAGCCATCTCTCCTCTTCTCCAACCTTCACATTGTCATCTTTGAACTCTGGGAACCCATCCTGTTCGTACGTGCATTCTCCATCTGAAATTCACTTGAACAGAAACAAAAACGTCCCGTCTCTTTTCATCGCAGGCTCACTGTATTCAACACTCCCTCAGGTCCGCCCCTGTAGTTGCATTTTGGGTACTGTAGTTGCAGAGTTTATTTCGTGCCCTGGCATGGCCTGAAAGGCACGGCATGGCAAAGGCGGCCCGCAAAAGTGGAAACAGCTGTGTGTCGCTTTGTAAACAAGCCGAGGGTTTGACCTGGCAACATTACTCCCTCTGCAGTAGGTTTGCAGGCCCTGAGGCACTCCCTTTTTAGGTCCGTCATACTCTCCGTTACTTTGTCACTTTGCCTCTCTTCCTCTTCAGATGTCTCGATCTCTTTTAACCATGCCTCTCGCTGTCTCTCAACCTTTCTCGCTTTAGATCTCCCATGTGAGTCGCTCTCGGTCACTCGGGGCTCTCCTTCACTTCAAGGATACTCATCCAACAAGTCAGCATTTTGCGGCAGACAAGGGTTCCTTGTCTGTTTTTTTTCCTGTCAGTTTACCTTGCCAGTGGAGAAGTTGTCATTGGCTGTCCCTCTAACTTTCCTTGCATGTTCTCCGCGCTTCAGTAAAGAAGGAGCAGGCATTGATGGAGTTCAGCTCAATTTTCTTGACATTTATGTCTATTTATAGTGTCTACATAAGGTGTTCGTGAGCAGTTTTTTTTCTTGTCTTATGCTGTTGGAGAGAGACTAGGGTGGGGATAATAGGTGATATCTTGCTGTGTGTCTTGTACTTGATTGCTTTCTTGTGTTATGTTTTCTGTGTGACATATACTGCTTCATTTCATCCTATGACTGATTGTAAATTAGTTTGATCTGGATACACTCCTCTCTATTATCTGTCAAGTCATTTCAGACAAATTTGCGATGAGCAGGTATTTAAATAAATTAACTGGAACTTGTGCTGCAAACTATTACGCTGACAATGAATTTCCTCCATTTTCCATATTTGTAAATGGAGTAATGCTAATGTTCAATAGGTGCCGCTCCTTAGAGGCAAGACAGCAGCGTTTACTTTAGAGCTGTGGATTAATGAAGGGCTTTCATACCAGTTCAATAGGCGATTCAGAGCAGGCAAAGCTCAGATGAGCTCATCACCTTCATATAAAAAAATGAATACCCTATCAGTGGAGCTATTGTGCTGCCTTCGTGCTGAACTTTGCAGACTTCCCGTACCTGACTGCATTAGCCTTTATCTTGCAGCAACAATACTAGTTAAAGCAACGGAAAAGAAAACAAGAGTGTCCAGACAAACCATGAGCGAACAACAATAAACACAAGCTGCAATGCATTCTGGACTACTGAGGCTACTGTCAGGGGACATTGTGGTCTACTTCAGTGAATGTTTCACATAGAGAAATTGCCGAATTAAACATGTTTCGCTGTTTTATGAAATGTTTTTCTTGACATGACATCTCATGTAAGGCTGCAACTATCGATGATGTTCATTATCGATTAATCAGATGATTATTTGCTCAATAAATCGTTTAGTCTGTAAAACTTCAAAAAGTAACAATTTCAAAGAGACGATGACCCAATCAACTAATTGTTAGGCTCTTACCTTGAGGGTGTATATTTGGCCAGAATATGCACAAAAAAGATTACCAAAGTAACCCAGAAAGGCAAAGTGCATCACCTGTACTGTGGCTGGTAAAGTTTGGGATGTATTACATCTTCCAATAACTTCCTTATGCAGCAATAATTTCGTTCCTCTTTTTTTGTCTGTCCGTCTGACTTCGATCTTGAGTTCTACTCATATCTCTTATCCGTCCTCTGACTCTGTTTCAATTGATCGTCTCCTGTCCCTGCTGTCCACCAGTCTCTTATTACTGCCATGTCCTCACTCTGTAAACAAGAACAGTCTGTCCTCATCCGGCCTGTGCAATTTTCGTGTCAGACCGTACAAATTAGAGAATGATAGCTTCTCCTCTCACTTCTTACCCAAAAAGCCGTGCAAAAACTGCAATTAGCTCAAATCAAATGAATGAAGGCAGCCAAATAAAAAATATCGGCAGACCAGACTACTTCCACAGTAGCTGCCAAAGGATGACAGCGTGCATAACAACACTTAAATCACTGATCTACATTGACACAATCCTGTGCCAGCTAATGATTATCCTACTAACTCTGTCAATAACATGAGCGCTTCTGATCGAGGCGATGTAAGTGCCACGCCATTGAATTCATGAGTGAAATTTGTGGGAGATTTACCGACAAAATTGACTTTTTAGAGCCGAAGCATCACCATTTCATCGTGTAGACAAGTGTATGAAAGATTACTCCTTTTGTGAAGCTTTAAAGACTTAACATGAGAGCCTGACTGAGCCTGTCGAAAGTCAATCTGACGCCTTGTGAGTAGATTCTAATTACATTGGTGCCAGCTGACACCTTTTCAGAAAAAGAGGGAGACAGAGGGTGTATGGGGACAGATGATTTGATGAATGAAGCTCTATGTACTGTGCATCGGCTTTAAAGCCGGTGTATCATAGGAGCAAATAGGGGCCTCTTATCTTTTAAGCCTCAAGATCCAACATCACAGGCCAAATGACTAATTTTGTCTCCAGCAATAAAATCTGAAAGGCAACAATGAATTCCCATTGTAGAAACAAGTGGTTACAAAAAGTCGTTCATCCTAAATTGGGGCCAAGCAGTTGCAAAAAAAAAAGGAAAAAAAACTAATTTCAGCAAAAAGACCTCTGATCATTCTCTTTACAAAATAAAACTGTAAGAATTATGGCACTACAATTAAACCAGGTTATCTTGACACTGATCAGTTGTAGGATTTGGGATGGTAGAGATACAGAGTGCTGACTAGTATAAAGGAGGACACAAAGGCATGTCGTTCTGTGACAAGAACAAGGACATAAGGGTGATCATTGTTCACGTTCATGCAAACAACATTAAGAGTCTACTGCTACGACTCGGCGGCTCTGTGAAACACAGCAGGGCTTTGTGCTAAATGCTAACGTCTGCATGCTAATATGGTCACAATGACAAAGCTAAAAGGCTGATGTTTAGCAGGTATCAGGGATCGGTGTGATACTGTATTCATGTACTTGTAATCTTAAAACTGCTCCAATGTAACCTCACCCAATACCACTGCATACATCAATGTGGTGGAGAAAGTGGCTACATCCAGGACACTTAATGAAGCTGCGAAGTTGTCAGCTGTGTGTCTGCCTGGCAGTGGGCAGTGTAATGCAATGAGCTGTGAACGTAGCAGTGCAGTGCGTGTACAGTTTATTCGTAAATGCTACAACTCCTCTAGACTAAAGGCAAGCTCCCGTGTCTGAAGCTAGTGACAACAACAGTTGCAGTCAGAAAGTGAGGAACATCTGATGAAAATAAAACCTTTTCAAAGTCATTGTTAGCTCTGTAATGGTATTATTAAGTACTCGTATCGGTACTCTGTATCCGCAAGTAGCCTGAGAAAAAGCGGTACCTACTAATAAAGGTGATTATGTTTTACCATAACAAACACATTCCACACTCTCTGTTCACAATCCAAGATCCACTGCTGAATCGATTTTGCCGACCAAGCATCAGCAGGTAACCAGGATGTGTGGAGTCTGTGAGTGTAGTGCCCAGCTTTGTTGTGACAGCCCGCCATTTTAGTCAATCACTTATCAGAGCATGACTAAAGGCTAAGGCTCTGAGGTGAAATCAAGCTGGCTCAGCCAAGCGAGTGTGCCATTTTCTGGATAAGAGGCAAGGAGGCGTAGAGGTCAAAGCTCCATGGCTGACCTGGAACAATCCTGTCACCTCCTCAGCGGCCACAAATTGCAGAGTTGGGGGAGAGGGCAAGTCCGGGAGAAGCGGAGTAAGACTCAGAGAGTGATAAAAATAAACTGTGTCAACTGATAAGCCCATGGCAGCACTCCAAATTGTGGTAAATTCTGCTGCCACATTACGGAGGAGAATGTCACAGGATCTTGTTAGATACACCAAAGCTCAACTAACATACTGCAGAGAAGCATGCGTCTTGAGATGAAAGAAAAATACATCCGTCCACCCACACTGACTACATTTTAAACAAGTCACAGAGAAAAAAGGATTGAACAGAAAGGCCGTAAACAAGCTGAAGAGTGAGGAGCAACACAAACAGGATTTTTAATTAAAAGAATGCAGAAAACACAAAAGCATGAGCAGAAAGGAAACACCTGAAGTTGGCATTCAGAGAGAGGAAACAAGAGAATTCAAACCACATCACATTCAGACAACAATCCCTGAGGGAAAAGAGGGAGGATGAAGGAGAGAAGGAAAATGAAATAGAGAAGAGGACAAGAAAAGTCACTCCGTCTATTTTCTTTAAATGGGAAGTAGAGCTGAATCTTCCTCTATATATCTAGACGCAGATTGAATACATAAAAGGTCCAGTATTCAATTTTAGCAGCAACATTTGGAACTGCGTAACATTGATGAAAAACACAGAGGGCCAAGAGCGTTTAAAACACAAACATCAACACACTGCAATGGAAAGGAAGGCTATAATGTCTGACTTTGCCAGAGCAACAGGACATTTCCATCGTCAAATAAAAACCTCCTCCCTTAGGATGCCACACTATTTCCCTTAGTTGACAGAACATTGTTTTGCTGGTGTGTTGGTATTAATCACATTATGTAACCATGTTCCAGAGCAAACATACCAAAAACCAAAGCGTCATGTAACTACATATTTGATTTGTTGTGTATCAGCGATCTGTTCGACACAGAGAGATCACATTCGGGTAATCAAGCAGTAATTTGAAACATTACTCTGTTTGCGTTTCATTTCCAAATTTATCAGAGAGCAAATATGTTCAACAAATTGCTTTTGGCAACCTCAACAAAGACTGTCACTGTGGATTACACCTCCTAGACTGAGAGAGAAGAAACACACTTTCTGTCTTCTATTACTTGTCTGTTGGCACTGGTTTGAGAATCAGCACCAAGGTTTACTCGCGCCTGCCTTTGTTTGATGCAGTTAGCTTGTTTAGAGAATGGCGCCGCAGACAGTGGTCATGGCAGCCATGATCATATTGTACATGCATGGTAATATTGACTGTCTGACACAAAGCTTTTGTTTTGATCAAACAATCAAAAATGCTTTTTCATTCGCTGCCACCACTGTGGGGGAGCAAAGTGACACATTAGTGATCAATACCAATGTAGACTAGCCAAGCGTTAAAAGATACATAGGTCTGTTGAGTCTGAGCAGTGAGAATTACATGCGTCAACTTCAGGGTTCTGGAGAGCTTAGCATCCGTTTTGCAATGAGGATCAATATCAAAACAGTCACCAAGGCTACGCATGGTGTGGTGTATCTGACCGTGAACTTTTTGGCTCAACGTGCTACCAATGCAGCGTCTTGGTTCTCTCTGCACTAAATATTAGAGTGTTGACTGCTGAGAGAATAAGAGTTGCAATGCTTTATGGGATACATTATGCTCTTAAACAGTAATGAAACAAACGGAACACGCTCTCACTCTCAATCACAAAGGTAATAAATACGGTTTAGAGGCCAAAAGTGAAATTACTGTTCAACAGGACAAGTGTGAGTGGTTAACAACTGCAAGTTGGCTACGAAACAAGAACTGTCAACAGTGTTTGTGCTGTACTGTATGTCAAATAATTTAACGTTCGGACAACCTCAAGGATAAACTCTCATATGAATCTATGTGATCGAGAGATGAAGAAGGAGAAAGAGAGGAAGAAGATGATGACTGAAGATGGCCCTGATCAAAACAGGTCAAACTGCTAAACGTTAGCTCATGGATCATCATCAAACGGTAATTGACAGCTAATGCTATTATATATCTACCATGTGTCCATGTCAGATTTAGATGCATGGCTTTCTCCTCTCATGTGCACCTTGCAGCTGTTAATGTGAACCGTCATTTATTTCAATAAGGCAGCCCGGGATGTCCTGTGGTGGGCGAGATAATGTTTGTCGAGAAGACCCAGCTGCAGGCCAAATCAGAGCCATTGATTTGGCCCTCAGCTTTACGGGACAGTTTGGCTCCCACAGGAGACAGCACAAGGGCAACGGCAGGCCTCAGCTGGCCTCCTGGCCCCTTGCATTAGTAATCATTCCAATTAGAAAGAAAGTGTCCAGATGCTCATCTGGTTACATAATGTCTCTTCCCTCCTATTTGTGCCCCTACATTTAACCTGACTGACAAGCACCTGGATTTTCAGACGCAGCACATTTTGAAGACGCCATTCAGGGTGGTCTCACTGTAATGGTCCATCTATATTACCATTTTGTGTTTTTGTCCATTTGGGCTACACGTGTATTAATTCAGCACCTCCAAGATAAATAATCGTATTACTTGCTGCCAACAACTAGTTTCTCATTGTGGGAGGGAGCATACAAACACAAATCGCACAAAATCAGGTTTAAGTCATACAAATGTATTTTTTGCTACATTGTAAATTCTAATTTGTTAAACTTACTTAAAAAAAAAAGATTGCCTTAAAAACAAAGTAAAGGTACTTGTTGAACTTAAGTAAATTGGAATAGGTAAGTTGTAGTACTATCAAATACTTATTCCGTGTAGTACACTTATCTGTATAGATTACTGGATTTGCACTTGATTTCCTTTTGTGGAATAGTAATTCTGAGTAGTCAAGATGACATCTAAAGTAAATCTTGACTACTCAGAATTACTATTCCACAAAAGGAAATCAAGTGCATAAACTGGACTACCTCCATAACAAGTACAGCTAGATCTTAGAGAATGTGAAATAGAGATGTTTATGACTGTGCCTGCAGAGGGTACGGTCCAATTCTGACTTCAGACGCATTTTTTGAATTAGGATTCTTCTTGTGTTGTGAGGCCTGTTCAGTATCCAGCAGAGATGGTGAAAGTGTATTTTACATTTTCCATATATCTATCCGTGTGCTTTCTTCTCACAGGACATCACATCAAAAGCACTTTACAGCCAAAACAACTCTTTTCAGGCTTCAGAAGAGCAGAAAGAATGTGTGATATTATAGCGCTACCGAGTACCAGGACAACAGCAGGATTACGGATCTGTCCGGCAGCATGTTCAATTAGTGAATTGTATGCAAGAGCATCTGTGTTTCAGGCCTGTTTTATCATTACTTTCCTTGCATGTCTGCATGCAGGACAAAGTGTAATCGTCAATCATCTGCTCACTGTTCTGCTCCCTACTGATACATCCTCCCCGGAGATTAATACGCCGTGATCCATCTGCACTATTACTTTCACTCAGGAGGAAACTCTTTGCCTACATTCGCAATGTGCTTAAAAATTGTAGGTCTGACAGATAACTCAAAATTTCAAGAGAGGCTATCATTAAGAGTTAGTAATAATAATTAGTTCATCATCAAACTTCAGAATCAGAAACTATGTATTGCCAAGTATGTTACACATACAAGGAATTTGGCTAGGTGAATGGTGCATGACAATAAACACAGTGCAATAGTCCAAGACATAATACAATAATAGAAAGAATGAAAATGTACAATGAAATATGGTAAACAAACATAAGAGTATGTTAAAACGGGTGTTAATAAAGTGTCAAGTGTATATTCAATCGCTTTGACGCTTTTCTCTTCTGGTAAATTTTATATTTTAGAATTTTGATATGTTGCTCAGAAAAAACAAGCAATGTTCAGATGCTGCCGGCTTTGGGGTTTTGTGATGGCCATTTCCACCCATTTCCTAACATTTCCTAGCCTCAACAATTCATTGATTAAACTGATTTATGTTATTTTCTGACCTATTATTTGGAAAACACAAATTATAGTATGAATATGTAAAACTGGCCCTCTGCAGCTTGTGTCTGCGTGTCTGAACCAGTCTCAGCGGCTCCCCGTTATGGCACTTTGGTTAATATGATTTGGGTTTTGATACCGATGACTGTGCGGCTGAATTTCTCCAGCCTGATCCCAGCATTAGCCTTGCAATCGTCTGATGTCTGCAGCCTTCTCAATGTAAGCTCTGATTAAGCCATTCGTTACACTCGGGCCATAATTTGCACACCACTTCCCTCAAGTGCAATTTGCACCTACTTTTAAACACTGAAACATGACGGGCAGATCAAAAACAGCACACTTGTTTAGTGAAGGGAAAGATGCAGCCAGAAATATCTGTGTACATCTTTGATGCGAGGTGTTTTTTTCCTTTTCCCATTATAAACATGGGAACAGCACTCCAGGCCAAGTTAATGCTTTATAAATTCCGGTCTCTGTATTTTCACTTCAAAACCGAAGAGTGATGAAAGACCTGTTTTCATTAGTGGCAGCTGATTCTCTGTCGGCCTATCGGATGATGTATGTTCTCTCGTAGAAGACAGCTGGAGGATCAGATCGTCCGTCTGTCAACTGATATGCAGATCGTCTTATTCGGTTTGTCCGACTGATGTCATCAAGTCTCTGCCTGACTAAAAATGATATTTTTCCCCCATTAAACTAATCGTAGGTATCAAAAGTTTTGAAAGCTAAAAAGCAATATGAGGGCTCTGCTCTTAAAGGGTCCGCGCAGGTTGCGAGTGGGTGAGGGACGGCCACTCGGTATCAGAGGATTCCCTTGTTGGCTCTCTCCCTCCCTGCCTCCCTCAGCTTTAGGCTGGCTTGGACAGGCCTGGGGTGAAAGTGGCTCGTAGGTACGGCTGTGAGCTTAACAGCAACCCTCACTGCTTCCCTGGGCCCGTTCCATCACCATTCATATCTATATAACTAATGTGTTTATGATTAAGTTGTTTACAAGAGCACAAAGCTCTTCATAGATCTAGCTTCTCAAAAGAAAAACGACGGCTCAGATTAAAGAGTTTCGACTGAGGGGTCACCTACAGATGATTTGACTCATCGGCTATCAGGGGGCCGGCCTGGATTGGATTGACTCCACACTTCCAGAGCTTTGAAAAAAAATTCCTTCAGTTCAAAACCAACATCAAGGCGAGTACATATTTTTTACTGTCAAACGCAAGGAACTGTTTCCACACTGCTTTCCAGAGAAACAGCAAAAAAGGGGCCGATTCAGATCTATTTGGCTTCATTATCATCTCACCACCTCTCATCCTTCATGTGTGGCAGCAATTCATGTGAAGCATCTTTTGACAGCTCGTGCATAAAACCCAAGCACTTGGCTGTATGCTAAGCGTTATGAAAAACAGCCTCTTTGCAGTGTTTAACTCATTTTCATGGAAATTGAGTTAAAAACTTAAAAAGAGTTAAGACCGACCGCACCAGTGGCACATCTCTGGTGAATGGCATCATTAACACTTGGCTGGCAGATTGGCAGCTGGGTATTGATGGTCCATTTTTCAGCATGTGACAGGGGACTTGGGGTGAAGGGACAGGGAGTTGGGGGGGGGGGGGGGGGGGGGGGGGGGGCTGTGCTAATGTGATTCAAACACGCCCTTTGTATAATAGGGCTTGTCCCTGTGCCAGGGGAAGCGGGTGGCATAAACTAGTGGGTGATTACGTTAAACAAATGACTGCCTCATTAGCTAGAACCCCCAGAGTGTCTCGTGCATATAAACACAGACACACACACTCGCACTGTCCTATGATTTCTCTCCTTCTCACACACACACACACACACACACATATTCAGACATTCCCACTGACATAAGCATTAGGTTGGCTTTGTACACAGAAAAGGGCAGCGCACAAAGGCAATACTCAGGAGGGTACAAGCTCCATCCAATAGACTAATTAACATCTCCCAATTACACCAGCCAGCACTATGGTGCTCCAGTTAGCTTTGGATGATACTACACAATACAACAGAATGTGTCTCTACCAACGTGTCCATGTCCAAACATCTGAGCCGCTCCCCCCCAAAAGCCACGCTAATGACTGCAATTAGCATCATTAGATTCCCCGCTGGGCCTCAGCTGGTGTAAAGTTGGACAGACATGTCATGTTTTTTGCGAGAGGTGCACAAATACAGATACTGTAACAGATACTGTAACGAACATCCGTCTGAAAAAGTCGGATCGGTGCATCTCTTGTTTTTGCCACATACTGTAGCTCAATGTATGAAATGTAGGAACAAATTATTTAGCTTGTTTGTACACCACAGCAGCATAATGAGAGAGGCTAGATTGATATCTCAGGTCCGTAATTACTTGACCTGAACCATTTAGCGTTACCTGTTATTGCCTCAGTGGTGTAGTCGCAGCACAGTTGAAAAGAAACGAATCAACTTAATCATTTCAACACAAAACATTTGACTCTGTACATGTAATGCACAGCTTCACATCACCTTCATCTTTGTGAATACACAGGGGGTTGAGGTGGGTCCATCATTGGAAAGAGACATGAAGTTTCTTTGTCAATATTAACAGCAGTAAAAATCTGTATCTGTATGTTTTAATATATCTATGTAATGTTTTAATATGGATGGTCAAAATGATGCTGAGCACACAGCTGGCTTTATCTAGGAATGGAAAGTGTGAATCTCTGAAGTGCTTTGGCGTCCTGCTGCTACTCGTCTGATTTGTTTTTTTGATCATGTAAATGTGGTGGGTATTTCTGCACTCAGCGTGGATGTTAGCCCTTAAAACTGTGGGTGGCTGCAAGCTTTCAAACATAAGCCCCTGGGAGGCCACATTAACTACTGGGAGGATACCCAGAAACACCACAGTGAGCTCACTGACCGGCGGAGGGGAACATCACTGATGTTATTCAGGGAGGGGGGGGGGGAAGGGGGGCCTTCGTCCCCTGGGACGTCTCAGCGCAAACACTCCAGCATCTGCCACCTGACCATTAGCTCAATAATGCATGGAGTTTGTGGGAAGCCTGTCACAACCAGCCTCGTACTCATTACTGCAGCTGAGTGGTGTGAACAGTCAAGTCAAGAAAACGTACCGGAGGAGGACCGACGCGGCAATGCATGCAAACATGAAACAAAACCACACAAACACATGTGCAAAGTGTGGCTTCCCAGAGCTCTCTACCAAAAAAATGTGACCAAAGTTTAGGACGTGAGCAGTTCCTCGGTCACTCTTCACAGCAGGGACAAGATTAAATAGCATGAGTATGAAAATAAGAGAGTGAGTGGATGTTTGTGTGCGGATTTATCTTTGTCTGTCTGTTTGAGTCTCACAGCTAAAGCAGGCGTTTGAACATTAAACAGCAGGATAGACTTGCAGTATATCCGCATCTCTGCTGGCCCAAAAGTCATTCTTTCCGTTCAGGAGCATTTCCCATCAGAAGTCTGACACCGCAAAGGCCATTTTACTCCCAGAATAGCAAATCTGGGGAAATGTAATCTTGGAAGCCTCGGCTAAAATAGCCCGACAAAGTCATTTTCGGGCAGAGCAACAGAAAGAAAGCTCAGACACTGGAGCTACATTTCAAACATTATTTGTTCTTGGTCTGACATTACGGTTATATTGGTTGACCTAAAGCACATTGCTTGTTGAGTACATGGAAGTCTCAAATGTCCAAGTCTTGAGAGCAGTTGCTTTGGTAAAGCAGGGAGATCAATCACAGTTGCCGGGCAAGTTTCTCCATTGATTATTTATGCCATTAATGGATTCATTAATCTATAAAACGGCAAACATGTGAAAATGCTTTTGACCTGCAAACAGTCCAAAACCCATTTGATTTATATTGATACAACACAGAAAACCCACACATTTGTAAAGCTGGTAGGAGAGAGTGCACATACCCACAACTGTTTAAAGCAGCACTCTATACCGCACGACTCGATCAAAGCGCCCCTATCCCCCTGCCACTCTCATATTGCCAATTGCTTTCATCAGCTCCCTCATGGTCTGGATAATAAACAATCACGTACGGCCTAATAATACGGACATGGGAATTGATTTGATGTAACCTTGGTTTAACTGGAAAAAACTTCCGAGACACTGGCAGGAGGTGAATGGTAAACAGACTGACACAAAAGCAGTGGGAATTTGATCAGCGCCATCAGCTGCTCCCCCGATCTGGTGAAGCGACTGCACGGAACAACACGACTGCTGCCGCCACAGGAAGAGGGCGCAGGGCGGTCTGGTGTTACTACATAGACACATGTACACTTATACATGTGTGCACACACACACTAGAGGACACATGTAATAAGTGAACAGGTATGGATAGTCATTGGTCCCCAACAAATTCAGCTTCATGTGAGCTGCACCATATCAACAAAACCATCTGTTCAGGACTTTTGAGTTTGTCCATATGTTGTGGTCCTCTTTTGCATAATATCAATATCCATAATTTACGCGAATAAAAAAAAAAATTCTAGGCAGCTCTTCAGTCAGAACAGAAAAAAAGACCATCCAACTAGTTTACATAACACTGTACTTTACAGGAACTGTGCACAGGTTGTGAATGTCAAAGGCTCTTCTTTTAAACAAGATGAAAGAATGTTACTACTCTTTGACTGAAGCTATATGCCAAGATAAAAAAAGAGAAGATTTTAGTGGGTTTCAGGATGATGCAGACCTGCTTTGCCATTGTATAAATAATAAATAACTAAACTATAAAACCACACAACACGAATAGCTCACATCAGACTACAACTGACCCACTAAACCCATCGAGCCGGTGTGCCGCAATAGCAGTAGTCAAAAGACTGGATGACAACATAACACCGGCAGCAGCCACCAACAACAAAACATCTTGCTCAGAAAGCAGTTCAAAAGGTTGCACAGACTCCCCAAGTGTCTCGCCTAATAGACTGATTCCAGGAGGAGCAGTTGACAAGGCCTTTTCTGAAACAAAAACAACTGTTTTTGGACGTGAAAGAGAACAACTGCAGAGAGAACCAGACCAAACAAACCCTTTACGTGTCAAAAGTTAAGTAAGGAGAAGTCAACATGATATCTCTAGACATTCAAGTCGATATTCTTTTAGAGGCATCTGTTCTTTTGAGCAGATATTTCTTTTGGCCTGTGCAGTTTTTGCACAGCATGTTCAGCGACAACAAGTCCGTCCTAGAAATGTCAACGTGCCAATATGAGACGGCGGGATCGCAGTTAATTTTTCACTTGGTAGTTGCTAAAGCCTGTGGCGACACTAAAGGAAGGTTTCCGTGCGAGTAAATTGAGTTGGGCAAACAAAATGGGTCGAGAGGATGACAACCTCTGAAAGCCTCGAGACGACAGTGAATTTGAAGTGTCACAATTCAATTTGCAACCTAAATTGCACTGAGCCTTACCTATCAGTTCAGACTCGTCTGTGTGGTTAGATAACAGATAGGTCACCGTGTTGTTGAATAAAGGGTATCCGAAACAAGCAGTCCTCCTTAGCAGTAACAGATGCACATCTTTCCTTGGAGGTGCGTTGTTTTCTCCAGCAAAAGAACAAAACAAATTGGTGGTGGCAGCAAGGCTTGGAGGTCAGCCGTCTCGACAAGCTTTTAAGGACTAACTGGACAGTGCGGAGAAAGCGGAGAGAGAAAGACGAGGGACAAATCAAAGGCATCTTTGATAGCACTTCTTCATTGCAGAGAGATGGATGAGGGTGAAGATCAAAGTCTGGGAATTGTACATCATCCGAGCCGAGGGCCTAGCCATAGAGGATTTTGTTTGCTGTACAGATTGTGAAGCCCCTTGAGGCACATACGTAAATAAAATTGATTAGACTTTGTTAAACTTTCTTATTATTGTTCGGCGGTGTGTTTCTTAGCATTTGAGAACATCGCGAGAAACAAAAAACAAGAGTGAAATTCCTCGTTTGTGTTTACAAGCTCTGCCAACAAAGCTGCTTCTGATAGAACACAAAGTTGTAGCCATGACGGTAGACCATGATTCAAATATGGATTTAGCTGAAAAGACAATACAAATGGTAAAATGCTTCACACAGAGGATCCATACAATCGCCACAGTTTCAAAGTGGGCACCACCAATTCAGTATCCGACCAAATGTGAAATATGGTAACAATCTTCTCTTCTGGTTCCTGAGTCACCGTACGGCGTTGAATAATGGCCAATGTGATGTCACAGTGAAGTTGACCTTTTGGATATAAAATAGCATCACTTCATCCTAGTAGACGTGTTAAATTTGGTCATAATTACAGATTGAATTATTGAGTTATGGCCAAAAACAGTGTTTTGTAAGGTCACAGTTATCTTAAACGTAACCACCAAAATCGGATCAGTTCATCTTTGAGTGGATGTTTGTCCCAAATTTGAAGAAATTCCCTCAAGGCGTTTCTGAGTTATTGTGTTCACAACAATGGGATGGATGAACAACTCAAAAACATAATGCAAATAACGCCTTCAATATTCAATAATTCAAGATTCATACTCACTTACAAACTCAGAGTCTAAACCCACAACTGCAAAAAGCTTGGCATCAAGCAGCAAGCAAGCCAATTAGGTTAACTGTTTTTCCCATTCATCTGGAAAAAGTAGAGGAGGATTAATGTGGCAGATCACTGTTATCTATCCTAATGACATCGGTTTCAATGGTTCATAACTGACTATCAGAATCAGGCCATCTGGCCTCATAATGTACGGTACAACAACGGTGCATGCCCCGACATAATACCTCTGCTTCTGCTTCATCTAAAACATGACTCACTTCACCGCTTGTGCCACAACTGGAGCCCTGCAAATCATTTCAAACAAGCGTGTGTAGGATTATCTTTGATTAAGAACTAAATCTTCCTGATCATTTTTCTAATTTTAAAGACACTTAACTTCTATAGCATCACTTGTTTTATTCTAAGTTAAATTGCTGTCAGCCTCTGTAGAGGGAAAATAAAAAAGATTGATTAACATTGAATAGACCAGCAATGCACCGTTGCTTGATTTGTCACTATAAAGAAAATCAATTTCCCAGGCGTCCCAACAATGTATTTCTTCGAGGGCACAGTGAGCTAGTTTGGCCCCACTATTCCCATTGCAGTTCGCCCCAGCAAAAACTAAACAATACACATTGGCAGCTAAGTATAGTTTATGGGTGTCTGCTAGCCATTACCTCCACTGGTCCCCATTCTTCCAGGTTCAGGGCTGATGCATATCCAACGTGGCAGCCTGTCGCCAACACTGCGCCGGGATGAACAGTTCGTCATCCCCGTTTCCCTCTCTCCCTCTCCACTCTGCTCTCTGCCTCTTGCCAGAGCTGTTTGCTCAGCTGTTCCCCTCACTGACCGCATTTATCCCAGATGAGCGGCACAGCTTACCCCGTTAATCCGTGTGTGAGTGAGTCTGTGCCCTGAGAGAGCGTGTGTGTGTGTGTATATGTGCGTCTCCATTCCAGGCATCCTCTCATTGGCCCCCTGATGAACATCTGAAGACACGCCCTGATCAAAGGACACACACACACACACACACACACACGCGGGAGACAAACGTAGCACTCACAGGGACAGGCATTGTGCTTTAAGTGGAGGTCATTTGTAGCATATGTGGAGATGTCACAGCCCACAAAAGTTCTAATGAATCCTCAAGTCAGTGATGTTGACTCCACCCTATACCCCACATGTAGGGTAGGGGTGTGTGTGTGTGTGTGTGTGTTGGTGCTTGATTTAAAGGTTGACAACCACCTGAGATTGGCGTAATAGTAGCATCATAATGTATTTCCATTTAGCAATCATTCATTCGAAACACCAGCTCTTTAAATTAGTGTATATAATGTTTACATGGTGACCGGGGGAGAAATGGGGCTGGCTGACAACAAAGAAAGTGACAAACTGGCTTAGTGCAATGTCAAGAAATGTGTTTTTTCCCCAAAATGCTCACTTGGAACATTTCTAAAAGTAAAATTAGCCAAAATATTAGAAGTGTAACAAGTTATATAGTAGAATTATGTTTTGAGATACAGAAGGGAAAAAATATGAGCAGCAAGTAACTAAAACTGTGATTATGGGCAGAGTGAAGTGAAGATATTCATTCAAATAACTTAGGGTAATTGCAAATTCTGTTGAAAATATTGAAACATTTTCAGGTCTTGTTGATACAGTTTGACCTCAATTCCTGCACACAAATCTATATCTTTTCACATCTTTTTGCACATTTTCATTTACTTTGCAAGTATGCGGTAACTCCACACAGTGTTTAATGCAGCTGAAAAGCAGCATCCATAAGAGTCTCTGCTGAAATTGGGCTGCAAGCCCACTTCGGGATGTTCGGAGGATGTTCGTCAAACCAAGTTTAGACATTTTTCCAGTATCTGTGACCTTATGTCCCATGGGGGACAGAGAGGATTAAGAGCGAAGTAAGCATCATAATGAGAACATTTTAAATTTAGATTATATTCCTGAGTGTTATTTAAATAAGGATGCGTTTGTAAAACAAGTAAATGTATTTTGTACTAGGCTTTGCATGTCACGTCAAAATCTATGAGGTAAACTATTATAGAAAACAAATATTACATTTAGCCATACTCTAGTTTGTTTTCAGTCAAACTTAAATAACTATATCGTGAGTGTTGAATGGGTAATAATCCATTGTGTGTCGTACCATGAGCTGAATACACCCCTGGTACTACATCCATTCACAACTAATTGCAAAATACACCATTCACAGCCCCTCATGTCCATTTTGAGTAATGTACAATAACTTTTTTTGTGTGTCTGGTATAAACACTGCACATGCTTTCAGACTCTGCCAATAAACTGTGTCTTCTGTGTCAATCCACAGACTGCATGGTTGGCTGCTGGCTAACATAGCAGTAGCCAGACATGAGCAGCTGTTGTTGTGGTTAAACCAATCCCCAGCTCCCTATTTATCTGCCAACGTGAGTGTGTGTGTGTGTGTGTGACACAGTGAGTGAGTGAGTCAGTGAGAGAGAGAGAGAGAGAGTCAGTGAGAGTGAGAGAGTCAGAGTGAGTGAGTGACAGAGTGAGAGAGAGAGAGAGACAGTGAGAGAGAGACAGAGTCAGTGATAGAGAGTGAGAGAGAGAGAAATGCAATAATCATTCAGTGCATCTTATCTGCAGGCTATATACGTGTGTTGTTCAACTGTAAAGAAAAGTACACCCACACATCATCTAAGTCGGCGTACACACTCATGAAACCTGCCAGTCTGACAGTTTTTAAAAAAAAGTAAAATGATGGCACAAAACAATCCCACATCACCATCCATATCTGTTCATCCTTTCTTCTGTCCTAGCTTTTTCATCAGGCTCTAAAACCTTCAGTAAAGACAAGGTGAAATCTCCACCACCCACCCGCAACGGACTCCCCATAAAGTGAAAGAAATAACCTTTCTCATCCCTCTTTTAGAGGAAGCACTCTGTATGCCTTGACTGAGATTTATGTCACGGACGGCAGAAAAGAACAGTGGGCAGCTAGGAGCTTAAATGCTGGCTTTGTTTTTCTCGACACTGGCTTTTTTGTGATCCATCATGTTAGCGAGGGAGAAAAACTCCACGGCCTGCTCTTCCTGCTCAGTCAGAAGTGAGAAAGGTGCTGCTGTGAGCCGTAAAACTTCATCAAATGTATTTGTATTTCATTATTTGACACATACAGAGTTATACGCAAAACAATGTGCGGAACACCTATATTTAAATATAAAAAATAATTGATTGATAATGAAATAATCAAGGAAATTAAACAGAAATAATGTCTAAGCACCTATGTCACCCTCTTGAAAAGTAACCTAAAAAGCTAACAGAAAATAAGCTATTGATTATTTCCCTAAAATAGCTCTAAAAAGGTCGAGACATTCTCAAGAAAATGTAAATGGTCATCTAGTTTTACTATATCTGGAGTTTTTATGTGTCTATAGAGATGCATTCACCGATGTGCTGTAGGTAGCTGTAGTAGAAAACCTAATGCTATTAAGATATTAATAGTGGCGCCATAACATATTTATTCCCAATACTTTTATACAGCCCTTGTATACATGGGTTCAATTATATATTTTACACGTGTTACATCTCCTCACATCTTAGCCTTCCAAAGCAATCGAAATGAATCAAAAGCGATTCAAGACAGCAATGAACCTTTATGGTCGTGATCAGATTGTTTCAACTATTTGCTCGACTGAACTCATAGGTTTATACCGCTTTAAAGAGACGTAACAAGCCGCTGTCGAATCCTTTCAATAATAAATAAGAAAACATGACACAATCAAAATGCTGTAAAAAAGACTAAATGGAAAATCTAAATGGAGCACTGGATAAACCAGTGGTTCCCAAACTTCTCTCAAATGTGGCACTCCTTCATAGGGATCGTTTTTCTCTCACAGCACCCGTCCACCACACAGTGGTGTTTTATCTCAACATGTCTCTTGAGCTTACTCTGGACCATTGCCGCATTTAATAGCTTTTCCCAGCAGAAAGATCATTCACAGACGATCTCCTTCAAATTGGACCATATACTCTACAGCATTGCGCAATTTCGCTGGTTTGTGGTATACTTTGACATTATGGTTTCAGCTCCTGAGTGCAACAACAATGGAATTCACACATAAGAGTGGAGCCTGGGGGAAACGGCGAAAAGAGAGGAAAAGAAAAAAAAAGGGCTGTCAAATAGAAAGGCATTCATCATCTTCACCGTCTACGATGAAAGATACAATGGAAAGAAGACAACCGTGTATGACGAACAAACTGAGATGCATTAGTGGGATGTTGTTCGGGCTGCATATGTAAGGCACAGGGGACATTATTATTTTGTTTCATCAGAGAATTCCTTTCTGAAAACAGTTTGGGAGGTAAAAAAAGGTGTGACTGTGGTGAAAGTGAGCGATTTGGGAGATGCAGCTTGTAACTTGCATCCTGAGAGCATGCGTAAATTATAAATGCTGTGATGCTCAGAGCTCAATTGTGTGCCACTGAGAGATCCTGGTGATGTAGAGAATTAGAGAGTTCGATAATATATGAGATAAATAAATGTGAATGCCTGAAGACTTTATTAAAATACCCATTTTCCACCAAAATCAGAGCATATATGCAGGTTTTGTAAACGCTGGAAAACCTGCTAAAAATAGGTGAGATTCTCTTTCCCATTGCCAGTTGACGAGAATGCCTTTCTGTTTTTTGTGTGTCACTGTCGGTTTCATGAACACGCCAGAAAGCAGGGGAAATAAATGGTAGAAAGAAGCAGCCAGTTGTGGTAGTTACTTGCTTTGTTTCTTTATATCCGTTGTAATTGTTTTAATGTGAAACTGTCAGAAAGAAAATCTATAAAGTGAACTATTGTAGATAAAATATAAAAGTTGTGTAGAGTTTTTAGTCCTTACTATAAATGAATTATATAGATGTCCTACCAATGATGGCGAAATACCGCACAAATCGACAAGTTTGTCCTGAAATCTGATGACTGTAGGGGCAGCAGTATTTAGAAAGTCTGGACTTGTAACATTACTTCATGGCTAATAAAAACACACCCAAAGAACGAAAGAGAAAACATCACAATAAATGCTATGTATTCAGTCTCTCATTGTTAGTTGTTTCTGTCGAGTTTGAATGAAGTGTGATTTTTCTCAGCGAGGTAAAGTTGCGGTTTCTGTCAATGGAGTCTTGCGTCTTTGAGGAGAGCATATTAATGGTATGTTTTGTACGGTAATACATTTTAATAATTATCGGAATGCCTGTTGATTTTGTTGATTATACGTACATGTTTCAGCAGTGCACTGAAAAAGCGGCGAAAATTAGCATGTCCACCCGGGTGTCACAATTCCATCACTGCCAATCAGAGTTGGATCCGATAAATACCCGTGACTACTGCAGAGTCGTTTGTCCCAAAAATGAATGCCGATTGTAACCTTTCCACTAAAAACAAAAGCCAGATGTTAGTGTGGGTTTTTCTTTGGTCTCGTGGGAAAGGAGCTATAATCAGTTTATGGGAACTTAAGAGTTCCAGTATCTCCAGCTGCCGTTTGTTAAGTTACAAATGACTCATCAGTACAAGTAAACACTCACATTAATCATGGTTGACGATCATTCAGAAAGTTTACGGTAGAGTAGCTGTTCATTTTCACCAAGACACTGAGGCTTCTTGTCTGGATTAGTATGCAGAGCGCTCCATCCTCCTGAGAAACCCCGCTGCTATGAATGCTATATTGAGATGCAATGGCCAGCTCTCAGTTTTAATGGTGAATGATGGAGGGCGCAGATGCATTATTGCTCGCTGTTCATCAAGTTCACTTTGCACATTAGGAAGTTGAATGAGTTTCCAGGAGATTCTATCAGTGTTAATTACAGGATGAGCGAGGATTTAAAGTGGGGGAGGGAGATTTTGAGTGAGTTAACCCTTTAACCTAACTGGGGTGTCCATACCCGGCATGTTGTATGTGAATCATATGGTCTGGACTAAAGCGTGGATGTGGCTTTTTAAACCACAAAAATACATTTAATCCATCGTCACTAAATGAGGCGTACATTCCAAGACCACCAGATTCTCAAGCAATCAATAAAAGGTGATCATGGAGGATCAAAGCGCAATCACATATGAGCAAACGGAGCTAATCAGAGGTCTGAGGATTTAACATGCTCTTCCAGAGTCTGTGTATGTTTGTGTCACATATTTTCCCCCTGCCTCCTCTTCTCTGTGCATCCCTGCCTTCAATCTCCTCACTGAATGTTTGTCACTTTCTTTCTCAGCCCCTCTCTCAGCGTTCCATCTTCCCAATTTCTCTTTTCCAATTTCCGGTCGTCTCTCCTCTCCTGCCTTAGCTGCACTGCAGATTGCAGTAAACCCAGAAAATCCTCTTCATCACACAGTGCAAACACCATCTGTATTGGGTTTGCCCTCAGCCCCAATTAACGGCTAGATGTATTCCTGTAGCATCTGGGTCGGCGTCGGACACCCCGATGTGTGAGCTGCACAATTTAAACACAAACACGGCATCACAGGGCAGAATGTCAAATACCTACACGTATACAAGCCTGAAGGGTTGCATATGCTGCTAAATGCTTGAGTTACACAGCTGGTGAACAATGTGTGGATGTAGATGTAGTTCTGTCTCATCACACTAGTCTAAATTTGGTTATCAGGAAATGAGGAGAAAGATTTTTGTCTGACCTTTAGAAAAGTACCAATTAATCCCTATAGCCAGCATTGCTTTCCAGAATTTGGTTCCTCACAATTATTCTTTTTCTTAAGACTATATAGTTTATGATGTCGGTAAAGTGTTCATTGAGTAGGCTTGTGGATTTAGCTTTCCATTATTTCTCCAGAGATGTTAATTGTTGGAGCAGCTGATAACATCAACCCAGCCAACAGCAACCATGTTTGGTGATTTGAAGGTTTGAAGACATGTAGGCATCTATTAATTAAAAATGTATCATAATGGGATGAATTAGGCTGAGATGCTTATCCGACATCTGGAATACATATCACCTTTGTTTAAACTTCAGCGACCCATTTCTTGTTTCGCACAAAAGTTGTAGAGGGGGGCTCATGGTCGATGGTGGGCATTCAGAACTGCAGGACTCTTTTTCTGTTTAGTGTACACTGCAGTGGAAATACGCTGGTTACAACTAAGCTACAATGACATTTCCAACACACAACTTTGCACACACACCAGTTCAAGATATGACCTAAAGTTTACACTGCGCTCACAGTGCAAGAGAGGCAGCCTCGATAATGAAATGTGACTAAACCACCCATCTGTGCTTTGTGTGTGGGCAGGTGCCTCTGAATGTAATTAGCCAAGTAGTAATGACTTGTGACTCTGCAGCAGCAACTGTGGCAGCAAGAGAGTGAATGACTCAGAGCTCAAAGGCATAAATAAACGACATAGCAGCTTTGTTCCCTTGTCTAGAATTAAGAACATTAATAATTAAACTGAACAATAAATGAAGGTGGCCCAAGGGTGGGGGTTGGTGGGTAACGGAGAGGAGAGAACAGCAGGCTGCAGAAGGACAAAGAGGGCATTCAATAGCACAAAAAACAACAACACAGTGCTCAAGGAAATATGACTAAATAGGAACCTCAAAGCTACATCCAACAAAGGAACACACTAACAAGTTCACATTAAATATGTTGGGCTGAGGCTGCATGGAGATATTATTGGAGAGCTTGTGTTGAGCTTGGATGTAAAAGAGGTTTATAAAGTTCACTCTGGAACTAAAACACACGGATGGCAAGTTAGAGGTCTGCACTGAAAACCCCAGTGAGTTGGGTGGTAAGTCACGGTGAGGGTGGTCTAGTGAGTCTAATGAAGGGGTACCGGATAACAAAAACAAATTAAGACAAAAAGCAAGCTCCCACGATCATGTGCTCAAAGACTGCGTGTCTGTCTTCGTGGTCGCAGACGCTGAAACAGACCCCTAGGAGCAGTGACCTTGGCATTGTTTATTCTAGCCGAGGCCTTCAAAGACACCGGGCGCAGCCAGTGCCGGCAACTTTACCTCAGTCTCCATGGAGACGGTGTACTCTTGACTTGGAACTTTCCAGACTCATTCATTACCAGATGAGGTAGTGGGTTCTACCTCGCTGCCCCGCTCTATTTGCTTCCATTCCACTCATGGGTCCGCAGAAATACACGAGAGAAAGAGAGAGAAATACAAGAGAGTGAGTGAGTGAGTGAGTGAGTGAGTGAGTGAGTGAGTGAGTGAGTGAGTGAGTGAGTGAGTGAGTGAGAGAGACAGAGAGAGACAGAGAGAGACAGAGAGAGAGAGAGAGAGAGAGAAGCGTAAAGAGGGCGAGACAAAAAAGAATGGAAAAAATAGCCTAAATGAAACTGCAAGTCACAGAAGGACCGGAGGAAAGGACTACAAATGAGAGAAAGAGAGAGGTGAGAATATAGAGGGAGGAAAACAGGGAGAGAGAAAGGTTAACCGACGAGAGGATGAAGATGAGGAATGACTAAAAGGGGATGTTTCTTAAATGTCGTCCATCCACAGAGCTCCATGGCGGTAATGGTCTGTTTGGAGAGAAGGGGAGGACGGTGAACTGAGGGTCACATTTTCAAGAAGCTATAATTATCTAATTTGGATGTTGGATGCCCAGCTCACACTAAAATCATTCAAACATAAAAAAAAAATGTTGCTTTTGTGTTTCGAGCGCTCAAAAGAATCCAGCTTATAACATCTGCTTCTCATATCTGTCACACTTCTCTAAAATCAAGCTCTAAAATCACAAACACAGCAGACACCGAAATGCAACTGTACAAAGAATACTGCACTGTCGAGATGTGCGGCTCAATCAAATGAAAGGCTGAGGAGTGAGAGGCCTTGAGAAAACGGAAGGGAAGACGATGAAGGCGAGAGGCCGGACAGAGACTCGGCCGCTGACACAGACCAACAGCATTAAGTGAGTCAGACTAATGGAGCAGAAAATAGAAGAATCATGAGCCTCTTATCTCTCCACTAATCGCAGCCAGAACAGCAAAACTAAAAGGGAGATAACGGGGGGGGGGGGGGGGGGGGGGGGGGGTGGGGGGGGGGGGGGGGGGTGGAGTGAAAGAAAAGGGAGAGCATAGAAGAGCTTGAGGGCTTGTATAATCTTCATCCTTTCCCAATCACAACCAAGACCCATTCTTACTGTTATCAGCATTCCTAAGTACTTTCCATCATTAGCGAGCTAGCTCCTTTCGCTATGCAATCATTCTCCTGGGCGACTCTCAATCTGCGATCTAGTCAGACAGCTCTGTTTAGCGTGTCCAGCCTTACAGGGTCAACACCCCCCCTCATGCCCACCAGTACTCTGGACTCCAGTTTGGTTTTGATCTATTTTTGGCCCCCTCCGCTGCCTCTCCTCTCATCAGTTCTTCTCATCTCATCGTCGCTCGGCGGCCTCTGCAGAATCCTAATGAGCAGAGAAAACTTGTAATTCTTTTCTCAGTGCCCCCAGCGAGCATGCCGCCATGCTCTCCTATCTTACATCTACATCGAGACCGTCACTGAGCTTCAGCATACGTGGAACCATCAGGCACACCTACAGCGAGCTGGGTTTTTTTTTTTTTGCTCTTCATTTTGTGGAGCTGTTAACATCTTAAAAAGGCCCGGCGCAGACTTGTGTTGGGGCGTGGGCATGAGCTTTGATATCGTGATCGTGTGGCTGTGATAACTGTGGGGCTGGATTGGAGGCAAATGCTTAGAAAATGACTTTAATCCTTAAAGCAAGGCTCTGATCTGGGGCAGCGAGGCAAAGCCCTCGCCAGCCTAGAAAGAGTGTAAAGCTTTGAGCAGAGAGTTTAGAGAGTCATTATGGGGTTATTTCATGTGGTGATGTGCCGAGAAACAATGTGCTTACAATAAAAATGTATCATAAATGATATAACTAAATCTAATAGGAGGGGGTGGCTTCAAGAACCTAGGTTGCAGAAATACATTTCATTGAACATTTCTATATTCCAAAAATATTTAAACAATATAAACTGTTAAACAATGGTATCCGGTAAAGTAAAGCTAACAGAATTAAAAAAAAAACTGAGCATCAGCAGCACTAAACTGTAGTTGTAAAACCATCCTCCAGTGTAATAAAATGACATGAGAGAAGCAGCAGGAATAACAAACACGGTTTATTTCTTGTCACAGCTTTGAGAGAGGAAGATTGGACATCTTGCCGGTGCTGTTTGCACTGCGTGATCACCATTCCATTCTGTCTTTCATAGCCATGGGGCCATTTCTCATAAGTACACCATATTTACCTTCCTTCCTCTGAACAGCTCCATATCTCTAAATTTACCAGCAGGGGCAACACTCAAAAGCGTTGACATTTAAAGTGGACAATGCATTAGATGAGATTCATTCAAACGCTCTCATGTTTAATCTTTTCTTGAGGCAGACTTGTGGTTTTATTATGATGCTTCAATTTGTCAGAGTTCTCAATATAGAGGAAGGATTGTATTGAGATCGCTCCATCTGAATCCTCCACCTTGTGTCACACTGAGTCAGTGACACCAGGGCTAGGGCTGAGCTTTCATTAATACTGCGGATAGGAAGCCCGAATTTCCACGAACATACCAAAACAATGAGATTTCCGATTCCTTAATCTGAGCAATTTAAACATGGTTTGATACCAAGCGAACCAAATTTAAAATCTGTTTGTCACTTAACATGTGTGTAGTCTTTTTGTGTGAGCGGAACATTATTCTGTTCTGACCAGGTCTAGAAATAGGAGTTTCTGAGGAGCAATGACTTGTAAGAGTTATGCGTCCTTCACTCCCAACTGGCCCTGTAATAGGTTAAAGAATGACAGACGAACAGCGCAGACGATTTATGATCATAATTGTTAAACTCCAACATTTATCTATTGCCCAAGAGAGTAACTTAACATTGACTTCTCCTGCAATACCTGCTTTTAAAATTGATTCTTGATGCAATAATTTAACTATCTATAAAAATACTTTGATTTAGAATTTTCTTCAGAAACTCCAAACCACATTGACAATGACACTGTGTGTGCTGCAGATGTACTAAACAGCAAGAACTCTGAGAGGCCGACAATCAATGAATCAATGACACACTTTGGTATCACGTGTGGGGCATAAGCCTGAGAATAGTTCTCAGACACCCTGAGAAGCAGAGCAATATCTGAGAGCTAAACCTAAAGTAAGTCAATTGTGTGCGTGTGTGTGGGGAGACAGACACTGCACAGGCTCGCACATCGCTCCTGACAAAGATCGATCGTCTGTGAGGCGATAGACTTTATTCCTCCTCACAAACCGTTTCACCCGCCACGGAGAGCCGCCTATCCATCCGCCCTCTCAGGTCGGATGTGCAAAAGGTGAAAAACATTGATCGCATTACAAGCTGCAGAATTATAGGACATTATAAAGTTGAGGGTTTTTGGCGATCCATCAGTGGATTTTGGAGCATCCAAAGTTTGTGTCGGTTACGGATTGTGGAACGAGAGCCAAGATGTTGTTTGGCGATCTAAAAAGATTTAAACTCTAATAAAAGCAGCTTAGTGCGATGGATCCAGATAGATGCAGACATCAATCTCTGGGATATTCTTGCAATAACAAGACATAATAGGAGGGAACATAGAGACAGGCACATACCCTCAACATGATACCCTGTAGTCTAAAGCTACTCTTTATGATAACAACAGAACAATTTGTTACAGTGATTAAGAATGCAGTGGTAGTTTTGGGATCAAAACATCCCTCAAGGCATTAGGACTTCTCTACAGCAGTTAACTCATGAACTGACGGGTACATTTACGGTCTGACAGCTATGAACTCATCGCCTCCTTTCAGTTTCAATTGGTAAAAGGTAAAGAGAAATATCTCCAGGTATCTTCATCAGAAGTATGTCAAGACTATCGTTCAACGAGGTAATGGTTGGCCAGGTTAATGGCCATACATGTACAACCCCTGTTTGTTAGCTTTCCAGTGGTCAGAAAGCCATACCTACAGGTTTACTTTTGAGGAAGATAAATGTATCTTTAGGTGGGATGGTGTCCAATATGAGTCCACTTTGAGGCCCCCTGTCTCCTGAATGTTTGGTCATTCTGTTAATCATGCCATTATCTATTATAGATACTCATGTAGTTTAAGATGTAGGGAACATTTTACTCAAATCAAAAGAGGTGAGGTCAGAAAGTGATGAATATTCGACTGAATTCCCCAGTTATCAAACCAAACACTTCTCTTGCCAGAGGAGTCAGACCCAGAAGGTTAGGAGTAACTGACAAACGAGGAAGCATCTCGCTCTCCCTCTCAACTTCATTTTGAACTCTGGCTGAACTCTCCTTGTTTGGATGGGAAATACATACAAAGCCTCTTCGCTCCAGAGAAATGGAGTGCCACGAGTACTTCTAGACTGACAGCGGCTGGCGGTACCTGTCTCTTTGTTATGTCTCAGATAAGAAGCAACTTCTAAAATACAAATACGACTTGCCACAACATTTTAGAGGCTTCTTCCTGTAGTAAGGGACTTTTTCATGGCTTGATGTTTAAGCAAGTTATTTTCCGCTTTATGAATGTTTCTCTGCAACATTAGGTCAGGTACAGTCTCGCAAAGCCAGGTCTAGGCCATCTTCACAGCACTGTGTCAGCGCTAAAGTAAGGTCTGGCTCCACACATTGTGATTCTGGTATAGGGAGATAAAAGAAGGTCTGGCTTGTTTGTATTTCTTTAAACTAATTATAATCTTCTTAGGTGGCACAAAGCACAGGATGCAGCAAACGGTGCCCTTGCAAAATAGATGAGAATGCCATCTGGTATATGCGGCCAATGGAAGACTACATCAGGTGAGTCATAGTTTACCTAGAAAGCTTTTAATTGTGATATACATACATACATACATACATACATACATACATACATACATACATACATACATACATACATACATACATACATACATACATACATACATACATACATACATACATACATACATACATACATACATACATACATACATACATACATACATACATACATACATACATACATACATACATACATACATACATACATACATACATACATACATACATACATACATACATACATACATACATACATACATACATACATACAGGCAATTTGACCTTTACATTGAACCCATCCTAAGCATTTAGGAGCAGTGAGCGGCGGTAAAGAGCCCCAGAAACAACTTGGGGTTCGGTGTCTTGCTAAAGGACACTCTGATATGCCAACAGTAGGAGCTGGGGATCAAACTGCCAACCATATAGTTAAAAGACCACGCACTACCCACTGAGCCACAGCCACGCCAAGCAGCATAAAAAGATAGAAAATCAAGAAGACAAGAACACAACATCAGCAATAAAATGTAAACGGCAATCGTCTCAAATATATCCTAGATTACTGAGAACATTAAAGAAAACGTGAACACATTTCCATCTTTTTCAGTCGGCCTGGTGATTGTAAACAATGGATGAAAAAGAGAAGGTTAGGGGCTTCCTTTGGGTGACTGCTTACAAAAGAAACATTTGGTAGAGTGACTCCTCTGCTCCCTTTTCCCCTGCCCATTGATCAGGCATCTGCCTAGCTTCCTACTGATAAAGATTCAATGGGCCTTAATCAGGCACGGTGACGCATCGAACACTTTTTAATGACTAGGACATCACATCCTCAGTTGGAGGTCATGTGGTCCACAGATAGGGGTCATGTGGGCTCAATAATGCATCGATCCTAAACCAACACCCTTGCTTGTTGAGTCTGGGAGGCCATTCACATTGCATGCATTACGATATGCTGCCTTGGACCAGCACTTCAGATAATCAATGGCAGTTGAATATGATTAACATTGCAGAGAGATGGCCGATTGCTTTCAAAATGTCATCTAATGTCTTTTTACTCACTGGTTAATGTTATCATTACAGAATAAATCGACAGCAAACTACAGAGTCGGTGATTGCAGTATTATCCCGATCAATAAAATGAAAGACGATGACAGGACGGACCCTTAAGTGGGTAAAGGCAAATACAGTTCTCCATCTGTGGACATGACGACTAAGACCCAGCCTCTGTTTGACATGAAAAGGTTAGTCTTTGCAACTCAGGAGAAACATTTGTGTTAATCCCCACTTTTCCGAGGAGAAAATCTTTAACTGCTATACATTAGTGTAAATGAGAAATTTAGCATCAGCTCGCTAATGGAGGTCTGATGTAATGATGCAATATATACTCATTGCACACCTGCAATTTAATTGGCTGTTAGCCACCTGTTTTTACTAGTATGATAAGTGAACTTTAATTCTTGATTGCCTGGTAATAACAGCCATTAGTGAGAGTCACATTTTTTTTAAAGTTCACATTTGAGAATCATTCGAGCAGGTTCTGAAATGAAGTAGTTTCCTCACCTGCCAGTGTGACAGGTCACTGAACATTTCATTACATTTTTGTTTGCCACTTCTGAAATCTAGAACGCTTTAGAATAGTAAACAGCAGTACCAGACAGTACAAATATGGAACATATTGCGTAACCTTAATCCCTGACTATTTCTAACATTGCTTTTTTTGATTTAAATATATATTTCTATTATCTCCCATGCTGGCATTTGACCTACAATTCTTACCTGCTACAGCCAACATTTACCCTGTATTTGTCAGGTGGCAGAACCCCCTGCTTGCGAAGAACCCTTCTTAGAAGAAATCTTACACAAAATAATTTAAAAAAGGGAATTTACAACAGAACAGAGTAGAAATATGTAGTTTAGCTTTGACCCGCTTGCATGTCAGCATGAAATAACTTTTCAGCGTATACATTTTAATAACAGCATAACACAAATTATACTGCATCCAATTTAGGCAATTCGGTGTTTCCAATTTACTACAACAAGCATGTTTCTATAGTAATGTAGTAAAGATAACACTTCCACTACTTTCAGGCAATGCTGTTATTCTGATGGAAAAACACTGCAGCTAACCTGACACTGCAAGAAATTCTGTGGGCACAAATGCATCAGCAGATAAAATATGATTTTCAAGTCATTCTTCCTATAGGTAATAGGAGCAAAAAGGCAAAAAATTTGGTCTATGACACGTGAAAAAAACTAATGAGGTGGAGGATGAAAAGTATCCCCAGACAGACAGAAAAAAGCACCCTCGGCAGTATTTCTTTTTTGGTCTTGTTGTAAAAGGGCAGGTCCTCTCTCTCTCTACTCTCTCATGAACACATACAGAGATCACTTATTGCTCTGTGTATGTGTGGACCCATCTGTTTACGCCCATTAACATAAGTAATGCTTCCTCTCCTTCAGCATGATGCCAGGGTTGTGATGACACACACATCTGCTCTCCACCCTCCCGCTCTCTGCCCACTCCGCCCACAGTGCCAGTCCTCTTCATATGTCAGCCTCACACTGGCACTGGCCTCGCTATCCACCGGTGGCTTTATCCAATTTGTCAGGGTTGGCATACGCATGGCTCAAGATGCCTCCGTCTCTCTCCTCCGTCACACGTCCCGTCCCCATGCCGCGGCTCTGAGGCGGCCCCGTCTGTGCCAGTGGGCATTACAGTACCTGATCACGGGGCCCACCTGCCCCCACTGTGACAGCCAGGCTTGCCCAATCTGCCTCTCCAACCCAGCAGGCACCAGCTGGCTGGACAGCCTGCATGCTGATAGATAGACCATTGTGGGCTGAACGATAACTCATACTCACAACCGCCAGGCCCGACTAACGGACTTGAACAAACGGCATTATGTCTGTGTATGCCGATTGTTGATGTGATAATTAGAAGCGAAAACGAGAGGTAAGTCAACAAGGAAAAGATAAGAAAGAAAAGCGGCTTTGTGAATCTGTGCCTTAGCCAATTTAGTTTTTTTTGTCAATATTTTGTATCTTCCAAACAAAAGGACATATTGCATTATGGGTACACTCCTGGGATCTCAAAGTAGAAAATGTCCCAAACTTAATTTTGATTTTATCATGTGAAAACTTTGAAGCAGGCCTTACCTAGAAAGCTGCTAGACAAGATAATGAAACGGTGAAGGCACTCTCTTCTTAGTCGTGCCACATCTCGTTTCAAACATACTTTTCAGCAAAAGTAAGTAAAGCAATCACTAACTTTCTCCAGGCATTTCTTATCGCCTTTGATACTTTAACTCAGCTAGCTAAAGCAACTTGTATAGCCTGCTAGTGATCAAACCTTGTGTTGCAAAGCAATAACAATGATGATGTAGTGTGTCTGCACTCACTGACCTCTGGCTCTCTGTCTATGTTTGGTTTAAGCGCAGGTGTCCAACGTGATCACAGCCAAAGAAAAATCTACAAAAATCTGGCCTAAAGTATGAACAAGAAAGTGCTACAAGAAAACTGCAATCCCAGAAGCTCTCTTGTAATAATGACAGGCCTTAAAGCCAAAGCCACCATAAAGCCAACCTGTCTAGTGCCTATATTATAAAGAAAGTGCATCAATAGAAGACGGAAACTGTTATTGGTATACCTCAACAGTGAACGTATTTAGACTCAACACCATCAACAAGATGTCAGGGCTTCATTCCAAGCAGCATGTCAAGTACAAATTGTTGGAGGTGGAGGGGAGTGTTTACGACTTGAACAGCTACGTTGGTGTCTGCTGTGCATCAGTACCGCTACACTCCCACTGATCCTTGTCTTTAAACATTGATCGTCATTGGTTTAGCCAAAGAACATAACAGCCTGTGCCCTTATCCAAGAGTGATGTAGCAATTTCAAGGCAATGTCTCCAAAATATTTTGAAAACCCCCTAGCAGCTCCCTTGACTGGTCCTTGTGAGCTGGTGGAAGCCGTTTGGCACATGAGTGAAGGCTATAGAGAATCACTGATCCGAAGGCCCACTCTGTTTGTTGGCTCCTAAACGGTTGCATTGGGATGTGCGCGAGGAGAAATACGACCCAGGACCAGTACACATATGTCTGAAAATGCTCCGAGGCGAGGTAATGCTCTCTGCAGAGCTATGCAGTAATTCTATTCTATACCCAAAATACCCAAATCATCTTGGGTTGCACACACCATGTACCCCCCGGCTAAGATCTAAAAATAACACTCAGTTGTAGAAGATCAACATACCATTCCATGAAAATGAATAAATAGTTTCATTATTTCATTTACGGTACAGCGATGTACTGTGGCGTTAATGGAACATTTACATTTCATGCTTAGTAATGTTTCTTTTGATGTCCCACTGGGATAAAGGAATTATTAAGCCAAACAATCAAAAAAAGTCCTTTTTTGAAAACACAATACCTCCAATACTAGTTTGTGAACACTCTACTGTGAGACCTGCAGAGAAATAAAGTGTAAGGATGACGTCAAGAGTTACACCGTCTCCACAGAGTGCTGCAGCTCTTTGCAACGATCAAACACCACAGCGTCGGCCTCACAGAGGATGGAACAGAGGACAGAAATAGGCAAAAACTCACAACATTTCAATCTACCACTTCCCGAAATGTGAGACGAACAGAGATAATGTCATGTCATGTCATCGTTGCATACTGCCACAGCCGATCGTCTCACTGCACCTCATTGTGAATAATTGCCGACAAAATCATAGGAAGCCCTAAAGAGGCACCCCTCCTCCCCGGTCCCCGTCACATCAAATCATTCAAAAACCACTGGGGGGGCTCCGAGCCTGACGAGCACACACTTTCCTCATCTCCTATCTCGGGCTATTAGGAGGCATTCTCTGGGGCAACAGAGCAGACCTATCAGCTTCCACTGAGAAGATTTCTACACCGGAGTCCCATCCGATGTAATTGCAGTACAGACGTGCATAGATACAGCTGCTCTTATTTCTCATTACACTTTATTTATATTCACTGGATCACTGGCAACGATACGGTTACGAATGATTTTCTGGAGGAACAAGTTTGTTCTAATATGAGCCGGGTGGCAAAACATATGAAATGAAGGCCATCTGGAGACTAATGGGGGTCTTAGTGGATGCAGTATAAAAACAATGGTGCCCACCACCCACCATCACCCACTAATGAAGCTTTCCATCAAATAAATGAAAGTTGTAATCATTGTTAACAGTAGTCTATCCACATGGTGCACAATACATTACGCTG
Organism: Pholis gunnellus; assembly: GCF_910591455.1. Lineage (NCBI taxonomy): Eukaryota > Metazoa > Chordata > Actinopteri > Perciformes > Pholidae > Pholis > Pholis gunnellus. The sequence goes on along the minus strand of NC_136536.1, from coordinate 16,576,201 downwards.
GACTATCACTTTCATGGAGCTACAGAATATAGTGGATCTCTCTGAAATGTCTTTCTGTTGGAAAAGTACAATTTGTTGAACTGCTGTGCTAAAGCACTTTGTCCACTCTCTCTCTCTCTCTCTTTCTCTCGCCCTCTACTTTCACAGTATTGCACGAAACAGCTCAGCATTTGCACTTCATGGCATGTGAATATGTGCAATGTCACCGATTACCAAGCACACACTCGCCATCTGCCGCCGTGCGTGAGAGTGCTGTTAGCATCAGTTTTCAGGAAAAGCAGGCTGAAGGACAGAGGGCAACTGGAATTTACATACCCGAGAGCCACTCAAATTCATTAATGTAAACTGTGACCAACCCAAAACACCCAATATGCACTACAGACCTGACCTACCCAAATGCTATCAAGGGCATCACATTTTCTATTCAGGTAGAGAATATATAGTATGTGTGTGTGGTGGTAGAGGTGCAAGTTCATTAGTGTTAGAATTGAAGTGTCAAACAAAGCCACTGTTAGTGTGTCAAGGCCTGTTGATAGCTGATGACTGCCTGGAAAACACATTCCCCCTCTGCTCAATAACTTATGACAAGGCCACAGAGAGGTGTGTGTGTGTGGCTGTGTGTGTGTGTGTGTGGCTGTGTGTGCGTGTGTGTGTGTGTGTGTGTGTGTGTGTGTGAGTGGGGCAGCACTGTGAATACACACCCAGGATATAGTAAACGCACACAAAAGAGGCAGCCCATGACGTATTAACATTATGCTACGTGGTGATCAATCTAATTCACAAGGTTCTCACACTCACTTGATGTGTGTATGTAAATGAACGACCTTTAAGCATATGGTTACAGACTAACATCACTCATCATTAACATGCTTTATAGGCAAGTAATTACTGCCTTCAACCACATGTTCAGGTTTCAGCCTTATTAATTATACCGACATGGGTCGTTCCATTTGAAATACGACCTTATGTGGGTGGCAATTGCTTCTAAACTTGGGATTCATTAGGAAAAGTTACTGCCCTCGACGCCAGCAGAGGAGCTAAAATGAAGTTTGCCAAAGGCAACTGTGGCATTCGCAGTTTTTGTTGCACTTTTCAAGACTGCTTTGATGAGTATCCATCTGTTGGGTAACTTAGTCAAATAAATGTCCATAAAACGTGATGTCCATAAACAGGAAAACCTGAAGAGGACTATCATTTTGCCTCACACAAGTCATTAAGTCTCTCATTGCCATTGACAGAGAGGGACTCAAAAGCCATCTCCATCTACAAAAAAAACACCAATGAGATTTGGTGCCTTTTCCACAGCTTGAGATAATTCATTGCAGCCTTTTATGACTGCATTAGCCCGGTTATATTGTTCCTGTCTTTTTTGTTTCTTTGTTTTTCAGTCACCAGCTGGCATTCTACACCAAATGCCTCTCTGAGTGACAGCCGCTTTACACCTATCCCTCTTCATCAAATCAATGAGAGCGGAGCGTAAAAGGGTATGTAGCTAATGGCATGTTTCAAAATGTCAGGTTTTCCAGACGTTGTCTTAGCAGACAACAGACAGCCGGAAATGCAATTCTTGGCAAAACCTGTAATCTATGTGAAGACATTCTACACTTCAATGGCTCTGCTGGAATTTTGACAGGACAACAACTTAACCATAAAAAGAAGACAATGGTGGAAATGATAGTTTTGCCCCGGGACTTCATGCAGCAAAGGCAGTTATCAAATGTTCAGTGCTTTGGCATCTGGAGATGTGTTCAGAAATTTAAGCAAACTTCCCTAAAAAAACAACAACATGTAAGTGAAACGCACAGCATGAATCCCCAAAATGTTGCCCTGTGTTTTCACGCATCAAATATTTGAGGTAGTCATATAATATTATATTTCCAGAGCTGTATTCGTAAGCCTGAGTGCAGTATAATATAAAATCACTCAAATGGTACTCTTAAGAGAGAGGTGACATTTGAAGCTAGACTGGAAAGATCCACACTAAAGACTGCTTTTTGCATACATTATCCTAATTGAAGAGGGTAGAACATTATGTGAGAGCCTGTTGACATTTTCCAATAGCTGAGATATAAAAGTGTCTTTCCAAACAATGCAAATCCTGTCTTCATTTCATATATTTAAGTTAGGAATTAACGTAGAGTCTAAAACAGTTTGAGAGTCTGCATTTTTATTTATTTTAACTTGGAAATTAAATGTTAAAAGCAGTTTAGCAGATAGATCGTAGCACCAGGATGACATACAGTAGGTGTTTAAGAAACTAGTTGTGGAACAAAATTGATCGCCATGTGTTACATGTACAGTAGCAGTTAGTACGAGCTGTATATGTGACTGTGTTAGTGGGGAATTAGGAGTTCACGTCACACGAGTCGGTGTACGCACGTGTGAATGCAGCACACTGCAGGATTACAAATGTCCAAGCTCTTCTAGATGTCGATAAAGCATTTACGGTGCGAGTAATGTTACTCTAATATACTGACAATTGAATGTTAACGCTGTACGCAGCATGATGGGAGCCCCACTTAGCAGAGACGATCTGAATGCACGCGTAACGATTGCAATCACAGAGCGAAGCAATTCCACTGAAATCCCATTTTTATCTGAGGAGTAAATACTAAAGAAGCCGATGCTTGGAACAGGCAGTGTGTGCGTTTTTGTTCTACAGCAAGTAAAGCAGAGGGCCACTGGACATTTCTGGAGCAGTTTTCCAACTGTCTGGTACTGCAGAGGGGAGGCAGATATTTGCTGCTGCTCTCCTGTTGTAAGATGCCAATGGCTTCTGACACAGCTGGTGGAGAATAATATAGCCTCTCACTTTCACTTTCAAAGCGCTGTATTGATGAATGGCCGGCCATCACAATACCGCATTGACCTGGAGACTGCCGGTGGGGCCAGTATAAGAGAGGTGTGGGCTGTCCTACCTTAAGGAGCTTGTGGAATAGAGGTTAAACCAAATTATAACACCCAATACGTCCTGCTCGTCGCTAGATGCTCGTCTAGAGAACTGCATGGCACCTTTTTCAATCCAGTTCAAGCCCTGGCTAATAATATTAAAAGCATGAGTAGTCTTGTCATGTCTACTTTGTTCTTCTCTTCACCTCTAATGGAGCTACTTTTTAAGCAAATAGCCTCCCGATATTCTTAATCCTTTTTAATATCTAGTGTCAATGACCAAGGGGGCTTTTCGTGACCAGAATTACAGAGCAACACACAACTGTAGTCTCAGTAGCATTTTAACATGCAGAGCTTGTCTGCTCATTAATGATGTATAGAGACAGCAAATCCTCCATGCTAAATGGTTTAATAGGCCGAACTCATTCTTGATTTCCTGGATAACCCCTCCTCGAAGATTAATACATTTCTGTACTTTTAATTATCACATGGATAAAATCTGTCTTTAACTCGAATGATTACCCAGACATCGTGGAAAACTTTTTGATGAGGTTCAGATAGAAATGCATGCCCTTTATGCTGAGGCAGTAATATAGTGGCAGTCAATAAGCCTGTGAATGCTTGACCAGCCACGCTTAGCTCAAATACTCTCACTCTCAACTACAAGAATGGATGAGTTATTAAATGCAATAGAACTGACCTTCTCTCATAACCTTTGGATGCTGAATAAATAAACATTATCAGCCCTCAAGAGAGGTGGTAAGAATACAATCAGCTAACAGGCTAGCTATGCTGGCTGGTTAACATTTACAAGCTAGCACGCTAAATTACAAAACTTTTTAGCTACTGCTAGTCTTGTTCTCAACCATGAGTCAGATTACCCCAACGTTTCCAGTTGATTCGGCATTAAACTAAACATTTGTCACGATAATCTGCCGAAATATAGGCTGGAATAACAACAGTAGTTAACACAGTAGCTAGCAGGCAAATGACACCAACATAGCTATCGTCATTAGCCTGTAGTGACAGGCATGATTACAGCATGATAAACTCAAATTGAATTGAAAAGAATGAGAACATGACATTTGATTTGTATCTATTGTACAGTCCCATGTATTTTCATATATACCGAGCAGGGCTTTAAAGCAGTGACTAAACAGCTGGATCACGTCATGACAACTGAGCCATCTCCATGACAGAGTACATTTAGACTGTTGACAAAAACTGTGAGAAGAAGAAAAAGCTCTAAGTGCAGCTGGTCAAGCAGCTGAGAACTGTGTTTTAGATTTGTCAAAGTGTGTCCGTCTAAATCTGACACCGCGTGGTAACATTCAGTGTTAAATAAAGTTTTGGTTCATTGTAGCCACAGGCCTACCTATATTACATGTATTCTGGGGAGGTCACCATCTCCTATACTGCATACAACACAAAAACTTTATAAAGGTTTGCTCTGTGTTGTTTGTGCCATATTTAATCAAGGTAACCAGGGTGGATCTAGCGTGTGTGATTGCGGTTTGACTATGAGAGTCACACACAAACTGGAGACGGCAGATAGAAGACTTTTTCCACAATCGGCTGTTTGGAACATTTCATTCTAAATCTGCAATTTGAATAAAAAGCTTCTTGTCCACTACAACCATTACTGAAAACTTGAAACTCAAATGATATATGGCAGCACTAGAATGGGCTCCTCATTCATTCTTTCAAATTCCAGAGAGTTGCTGGACGTGACATTCTCTCCCATACACGAAGGGAAAATGAAAACGGCATGCGCATAAGTTTTGAGCCAGTTTTATGGCTGCTCAGCAGTTCTCTATAAAAGCAGCCCCAATAGTGCCAGAGCAAAGCTTTAAATGTAGTCCATTAAATTACAGGGCCAAGCTCATGAACTACCACATGAGGATAGTAGTGCGCTCAGAGGACAGACAAGGTGTAAAATGTTTGACAGAGAAAGCGATGTGGAGGCTGGATACTGTGTGTGTTTTAGAAACAACTGAGAGCATGTACCTCTCCATGGACCACCAGAGAAAGATAATACATGAAGCACTGTCATTTATTCCTAACGTTTGCACTCGCTGGGACAAATGTAACATGCAAATGAAAACCCCCGGGCAATAGAAATGCAATTAAGGTAAGCTAGTCTGCTAGCAAGGTTAGTGCCGCTGGTAGTGAAGTGATAGGTAGCACCCCCAGCACAGCTTCCCTCAGGACTCCCAGTCTGCCGGCTGTGCAAGGAACCAGCCACCCTTAGCACACACCTCCCTTCCCAACACGGCCACTGGTAATAAATTACCTAATCCCCCTATCCCCAGCTGTTTCTATTATACACCCCGGGCTTGTAGAGAACAGCTAGGAGGAGAGAAAGGGGGTTGAAACAGACAGTGAGTGGTGGGCGAAGACTTATTGACATAGACACAATGACAGTGGGAAGATATATAGGCCAAACAAAGGCAGGAATCAGCAACCATTACCTTCAGTATCAATAGGACGTGTGTGTGTGTGTGTGTGTGTGTGTGTGTGTGTGTGTGTGTGTGTGTGTGTGTGTGTCATTTTTGATGTTGGAAAAAAGGGGCACTTACTGGAGCACTGCATTTCTCTCCAGAGATGTCAGCTTCTTAATGTGTATCACACATCCGCAGTCACCTCAGAAACACTTTAAGAATGGACCAGCGACAACGTGTTTTTTCTGCAGTCTCTGTGGCGTGAATGTGGTATTTATGCGAGTTTTATGAATCTTCCCCAGAGATGAACATGATTCCACCACTGAACATGCACATCTCAGGCATCATTTCAGCTGAGCAGAGAAGCAGCTACAAGGGACAATGACATCAGTGCTCAAACCCTCCCAGAGGAATGCTTGTCGTCACTCACACTGGCACACACACACACTGCTATGGAAACAGCATGGGAGTGAGCGTGCGTCGGGGTTAAAGGGATACCGCAAGGCACACAAACAAACACACACACACACACACACACACACACACACACACACACAGCAGAAAGAAATAACTGAAAAACAAAGCGACAGGGACAGTCCATTGAAAACAATGCTGACACATGACCAAACTCTTCCTGACGAGCTGTGTAAGGCTAGTCAGGGGAAAAAAACCCACTACAGAGGTCAAATGAGGACTAAATGACTCTCTGTCATGTGAAGGGAGAGTTAGCGAACACATTTTTCCTTGTGAATGTGGGAGAGGAAATAGAGCAGACCTTTGACTGAGCTTGATCTCGGAAGTATCTGACAGATATGTGGTTTCAAAGCAGAGTGCTGCCAAAGCCAAGATGGAACGTATCCTATCAGACAGCTCACTGCACCAGCTGACTGCTATGGAAACAGCGAGCGTGTGAGAGTATGCGTGTGCCAGAAGCTGAAAGGACATGACAGTATGGGCACACACAACCAACACGGGCTAATGCGGCCACCCGTGCTTATGCATGTACACAAACACACAGAAAACACACATCTGTTACCTATCTACACATCAAACTCAGTTTACAAAAAGTTGGAAAAGGGCAAACAGAGCAGCTGCAACGCATACACACACACACACAGTGAGGACAGCATTCTACGGACTGGGCAGCCATTCAAACAGCGCTCAGTAACAGTAACCCACGGCAACCCTAAAACCAGCCCCCTTTTCCCTTCCTTCTCAAGAGACACAGATCCATTGCCCAGTTAAAGGAGAACCGAATGAACCGGCAGACTGAGTGCCCGAGAGTGAAAAGAGGTTGTAACTTTACCCACTCGGCCCTTACTGGAGAGCAGCACTACCCCTCCTCTCGAAGGTTCAGGAGGTTAATTATTCAACATGAGAGAGGATTTGTTGGAGAACTATGAGTGGACACAAGCCACCAGAAACCCCTCGCCTCTTTTGTTCAACTCACTCGCCGACTTTCAAACACCCACTTCCTCCCATGGATAGAGGCAACTCACACTGTCATCCGTTACGCGCCTAAACACACGTGCACACATAGCAAGACCAGACACAGCTGCATCAGAGCTTCTCTGCACACAGTCTCGATCGACTCTGCGAGCGACTCGTCCTACCGTTGTGGTTCTGCTGCAGGGTCTCAAGCATGCTGGCAGAGTCGGTTGCCCCCAGCTCGGCCAGTCTGCGGCTGGTGGCGCTCAGCTCTGACCGCAGGTTGGTCACCTCCTGGCTGGCGGACTGAATGGCCCCATCGATGCGCTGAGCCAACTGCTTGTTGTCATCCATCATTTTCAGGATTTTTGCCTGAGGAGGAGAGGGGAATCCAGACAAGGTGTCATGCTGACAAGTTCTACATCTCCTGTGAAGGAAGGTGTCCTCAAATTAATCCTTCCTCTTTCTCCTTTTTCTGTCTGTTCTCGCTCCCTTTTTATAGGAAAAGCCAAGTTAAATCCCCAAAGCAGTTTGTCCTTTCCCTCAAAGAGTGGCGCCCAGCTCAGGGGAAATGTGTGTCTTTGGAGGCGGTGTATGTGTGGTGTGATTGTGTCAGTGTGAGAGCATGCCTGTGTGTTTGTGTCCCAGAGTTCGGTAACAGCATGAGAGTGTGTGTATGTGTGTGTGTGTGTGTGTGTGTGTGTGTTAGAGAGCCAGCACTGCCCCTGTGAAATGTGCTCCCTGCAGCTGACTGTTGAAAGGACACAGAGCATTGAGAGATGACAAGCACCTTTTTAAATGGACTGTACCATTTGCAGAGAAAGCCGGGGGGAGGGGAGGAGTGAGCTAGACCATACAAGCACATGGAAGTCAGAGGTCCTCAGCACAGCTGTCTTCAGGAGATAATGCTGTGAGGTTCAGGGATTGTGTGTTTGACTGAACAGACACACAAGACGTTTGGCTAAGCCTGTGAACACTGACTTCAGTGAAACACTGCAGCCTTTCCTCTTTTTCTGTCTGTTTGCACTGCATGCACATCCCTCCATGAACCCATTGACAATGGGAAGGAAGTCATTAGTTTGACAAAGAAGCACTTGTGGAAAAAAACAACAATAATAGTTATGCGAACAAAGCTGTCTTCACAGTACCACAGCGAGGCATTTTCTCCTGCAAACCAATGGAATGTTCTATGTCTTAAAAATTCCATTAAAACGTTATATTTTGATTTCCATTGTAACCACAAGAATGTTAAGGGATTAGTTAGTTGATCAGTCGCAAAAAACAAACCAAAGACAAACATCTGCTTGATCCAGCCTCTCAAAAGGGAGGATTTGCAGCCTTTATGGGTTTTATATAATTGGTAATTAAATATTGGTATTTATAGATTTAGATGGGCTCTGAGAAATTGTGTTAAGGACTAAACGACTGTCAAAAACATCCATCATGACATTACTAAATAATAAAAATAATGGTTTGTTGCAGCCCAGATTATAATGATCAAAACCAAAAGGATGCTCATTATACTACGAATGTTTGGGGTAGTTCTATATAGATTTATTTTTGTGGGATTTGTGAGCACATGGAGAACAGAATCAAGAGCACACTTAACCACATTTGAGTGCTGAGATTTTTGTGCAAAATAATAGGTTGTGTTTTTTTCTATGATATAGGATTTAAGAAGAAAAAATATATAATTTATAATAGTTTTTAATTATTATTTTCACACCATTATCCTGCAGCTGACTGGTCAGAGAATTGGCACTAGCGCGACATGGGGCATCCTTTACAAACCCGGCATTTTTAAATAGCTACGGTAACCCAGTTTTTTATAAAGGACAGTCGGGGGAATTTTTGTTTAAATGTAATGTACCAAAAGTACCAATTACCAAGAGTTGTGTCGAGTCAAACAATTTAGTGGAAATGCGGCGTCAGGCGGGGCAGGCGACTTGAACCCAGGACTCCTAGTTGACAAACTGGACACACAATACTGCTACATCACTGAATGCTAGAGCGGAAAAAGTCTGTTTTCCTGCTCTCAGTATCCAATCCAGAAAAGACGTTTTGACAGCAGGCTCTTAATTGTTGGTTGTAAAAATAAGCACTTATAATTAACTACTCTGAATGGTTGTCTTTGAGCACTGGGGCTGAGGAAACTGCCCCAGTTCCCACCCAACACCCCAACTCAACCCTGCATTTCTCAGCTATGATCTGATATTTGGCTGTCAAAGCATGCCCACTCACTCGGCAGTGCAGCTGTGTTGTTATTGTTTCCCAGGATTATGTGAAGTGAGACCCCGACCCGTCCTGCATGTGGTGAGCACAGATCGGCCACCACGCTGCACAGGGCAGCGAGCAACTGCTGCGCACTGTTGCCATCGCCTCAGGCACTCAGAGTGTGTGAGCTTAATATTGAAGCCCAGCCTCAAATAAAACCAAACTGACCGTCCGCTACAGTATGTAAGCAAGAGAATGGGGAACAACACACACACACACACACACACACACACACACACACACACACACACATCCCCCCCCCCCCCCCGTTCATCCATCTGCCCAGACACAAGTCACCCCTCCCGCTCAGTGAATGAACATCGTGTTGTTATTTATAGACGACCCTGCTGCTGTATATGATACATTAGTCACAGGGGAGGGCAGGGAACACACACACACACACACACACACACAGACACAGACACAGACAAGGGGACTAATAATCCCAAAGTCACTTGATGTTCATTAATGGAATTCATCTCTTTCCAGGTGTCATAAAAGTCTATTGGTCCCTTCTGGGTAATTGAGATGCTGTGGTATCTCAGCGTGTAAGTGGATTTGTTTTTATCCATCTATCCATCTCATCTCCGAGCCTTTCAGTCTTTTCTCATGAGTATCCTGACAGTAAGTCTGCACACTGTATGTGTGTATTCACAGTCACCTAGGGCTGCCCCCAAAACATTTTTTTTTCTTTTTGGTTGCGTCACTGAGTAAAGAGCAATGCAGGGGCAACAGCATGGCAGGCTGTAAACTTTACAAACTTCTCAAAATAGTGACGGAGGAAGAGAGGGATAATGGAAAGAGACAGCAGCATGAGGCGTGAGGCAGCGTGGGGCCGGGAAGCGCGGTTCGAGTCTGTTGGCGGCTCTGATGCTCTCAGCTCCAGTGATGACTGGCAGTGAAGTCAGCTAAACTACTTTTGAACCAGCCGACGGTAGAACCTTCTCCGCTGCTGTCCGGTGTGATTGACTCTTCGGCTGACAGCGCCGTCAGCAGCCTGGCAGGAGAGACTTTTAAAATCTGATGTTTTTTGCGTCACAGATGATGAACAAAGGCATTGAAACGCGAGTTGTAAATGTGACTAACGTCTGTCTATACGTCACATAAATGATGTCTCTGGGGGTCTTGAATGTGTCTGCTGGTCAGCGGAGTGAATTGGGACCCACTGGCATACTGAGGATCAGTCATTAGTGGGTGTGCTGGGGGTTTGGATTAGCATATGAATGTAGACATAACAGTGGGGATTGGGATCAGTGCTTTATTGCGGGAGGCCTTTTTGCAGCCGCGTCACCGCATTCAACTTAAGCCATGCAAAAAGTTGCAGCGCTGAGGTCTGTATACAGTAGATTTTACGCCTCGCTTATTTAATGTTTTACTTACTGGGGTGCAATTTTGTTGCCAAGCAATAACAGTCAAGACTCGAGTGTTCACTGGGATGGTATCTGTTGCCCGGCAACAATAGAAACAGAATCCAGCTGTGGTGGGGAACAAAACACGACAGAAAATCTATACATGCTTCACTGTTACAAACTGCCTTTTTGTGTGTCATCTAAAAGCATTATGTACAAAAAACTGGTGTCTCTCAAAAACTGCAGTGACGATCAGTCGTATAATTTAGGATGTAGACGTATCTCGTTCTTTTCTTTTTTTGTTCCAGTAGTTTCTCAGTCTAAATGATGACCGAACTAGAACATTAATATGTAAGGCGTAAGGTTATCTACAGAAAAAGGAGTTTTACTCAAGCTCACATTGTCACGTGTCTGAATAAGTTTACTTCTGTTCCGTCTCATAAAATTGCTAAAGGATTCTGACAGACAGCCGTGGACTAAGAGATGTAATTTTGTTTTTTCCCTTAAGATAAGCTTCATTAATTAATCATCGCCTGGTCCCACAGGAAACTGTTACGTGAGGAGCATGCAGAAATACGAATCTGTATTTGTGTGTGTGTGTTCATCATCAACTTATCTTCAAGAATACATTTAACAAGCATCACTCATATGGGATATTAAATTAATATTATTTCAAGAGTAAAAAGCTGTTTTTTTTTTACTTTAGGAAGGACAATATTTTATATTTATAGTAGTTTCTGCTTACAGCAGTCAGGGTAGCTGTGCAGAGAATCTCATTACAATGAAAAGATACTACACCACAATCTGTATTTAGTGATTCACAGGATGCCTCTGCAATGCAGAACTTTTTGGCTGCACCAAAATCACCTGTTCATTGATAGAATCTGGAAAGGCCAGCCAATGAGGTGGAAAAGGTGCTGTAATGCAGGAGCCACGCTCATGTGCGTTCTTGGATTGCTTGTTTTTCTACATTTTCCGGACAAAAAAGGAAATGGTTTAATGTCCCCAGAGGAGTAAGGAAATAGTTTTTTGTAGCTGAATGCTATCTAGATCTCTTATCAATGTATTATCTTATCTTAGGAGAAACAGTCTGAACACAGTGCGCACAAAGTCAACACACACAGTGATGGCAGGTGGAGAAATATCGGGGGACATTGAGGAAAAAACACATAGAAAGAGCTACTGATAGAGATGTTTCCATAGCGTATCAGGTCGGTGTCATTTGTTCCCACTGTTGTGCAGAAAGTCATCTTGTCACTTGTGGGTAGCACCAAAAAGAAAAGAACCCATGCCCTCAGGCTCCTTCCACAAATAGAGAGCTCTAATTTGGGCAACAGATCCTGCGTGACAGAATCAGAATAATCCGAACCTATTGTGTTCTTCTCTGTATGAGTCACTACTATAGCCAAACAACCCAGTATTTCCAGGGAAACGTTTACCAAAGCTTTTAGATTTGCTCTCGCTGGGTTATGATGTTGTGGATCTGCTTTCATTTTTTGTAGTTTACAAAACGGCTTTACTGGATTTAACGTCAATACACGTCTACGGTTCATTGTATAAAGTTCTAATAATAAAGAAAGTTTGTTTTGGGGTTAAAAAAGGTTAACGGGGGGGGGGGGGTTCCATAAAAATGTGCACTATCTCAATTATGCATGAAGGATAATTTTTGCAAAGAGGGAGCAGACAAGTAACTGTCAATCCAAGACAAAAGAGACACACATCTTGTAAAAACACAGAATTATGCTCACTGAACTAATCTGTTTATTCTCAACCCTCCCCTTCCTTCACTGTTTGAACTGTCTGAAATAATAACTCTCTGGATAATACTGCAGCTGGAGAATAAGAAAGAGGCGGCTCTGTGCAGCGGCAACTGTCTGCCCAACCCCGAGGGACTCGACAGACAGTTGTGTGAGTAAACAGGTCACCGACACAAACCGAACCCTGATGAATACTCCGAGTGTTAGTGAAGGACATTATCTTCCTTATCTCTGAAGATAAACAAAGTTAGGCAATAGTTGGTGAACATGGAGCTTTTAGCAGCTTAAGAGCCAGATGTTTTTCACAGGAGTTGGAGACAACCACCAAGCTAAAAGGAGAGTGAATAACAACTCCAAATGAACACTATTGTAGATCTGCTGGATGTGTAAATAGGCAACTGTTGGCCTATTTCCTGAAAAGATAATATGTTGTGTTTAATTCATATTTTATGGGTCATCTCTGAATCACGGAGTTGATTCTGAATCCTTTCAAATCACTGACTGAATCTACACTGAAAAAAATGATTCGGTCCCCTTGTAAATGTTACATGTCTTAATTTAGTTTATTTAATCGATTTTAATGTGTAATTGAATCCTACGTATCTTTTTTAATTAATCTCAAAATGTTCTGCGCTCGTTTAAAATGAGTTAATTCCATTCAGGTAAAAGTAATGAGAAAAAAATATGTACAATTTAATTTCCACACGTTTTCCTGTCTGCGCATGGGCAGACTGCTAGAAATTCAAATTCTGAAAGCAGGATTGTTTTCACTCTAGTTCTATGAACTGTATTGAGAGGGACCCTTGATCATGGTTCTAACTTTATAACACAACAATGAATAACCCACAACTAACGCTATTTAACAGGGCAAAACACCACGACACAACAGTTTGTGACATAGAAACAATTTGTAACACTAATAATTGTACATTTATAAAATTTCACCGCCGAACTGCATGCTGGGTACAGCTCACTCGCCTGCTAGCACAACAGTCTGCTAACAGCTGGGAGAGGCTCATCACGTGCACAACGTTACATTAAAGAACAGAACAAATTGATGCAGGATGAACATAGACAGACCGGAGATGCACCGACAGAGTTTGACACATATGCAACGCTGATTACGTTTAATATGTGTGGCATTTGTAATAGATGTACGTTGGTATATAGAGGGTCATAAGACGCTGTAAAGGGAGGAACTTAGGACCCAGGGGAATGTAGGTGAAGGAAAGCGGAAGAGACGGAAGACACGCCACACGAACAGCTGTTCACCGCTCGTCACGATCCTGCAGACCAGAGATTCTCAACTGGTGGGTCGCCGCGGACCCGTTTTCAGTGGGTTGCGGGCCTTTGCCTTATGCAACGCACTCATTCACGCTCCTTTCCAGCATTTACGGCGCTTGTTAAGGCGCTTGTTAAGCGGTGCAGGAAAAACGCCGACCAATGCGTTGTAAATCACGTCACGTGATGCAGTTTAGCCAATCAAATAAGGGTATTCTGAAACGTTTCCTTACTCCAGTGAGATGTACCCACACCGTGACACAGGGAGGAGAGACAAGGAAAGACATCATAGAGCAGATCTCATGAGAATCTATGTGTGAAAATCTCCGGTCGATTTTAACAATTGAAATTGCTGAAAAGACCGCATTCCTAAACCAGTGCTGCGAAAACATTTAAATAAGAGTGTTTGTTTTCTGCACGCTTGGCCTTATGGTGAGGTGTAAGAGTTTGAAAAGAATACCGTGATATACCGTGGTACCGTCAAAGTTATGCAAAATACCATGATATACATTTTGGGTCATATCACACAGCACTAATTGAAAGTTAAGATACTAGTAATAGCTAAAAATGTTTAACTAAATCAAACTTAATTTTAGTTTGTAGAAATTAAACCATTAAATTGATCTCAATCTACTAAAACAAAAAAGGTAAATAGTAATTGAGGTTACATAATACATTTGAGTATACTGAACATGAACATAGTGAGTAAACTTTACTCAAAATAGTTGAGGTAAAATTATGAATAGAAATTAAGTAAAGTCAACTTAAAATATATATCTGGATTTAGATACATTTATTTCGTGCAACCACTTACCTAAAAATAATTAAGTAAATCCAACACCACATTTTTTTCAGTGTAATTAGCTTTTGCTTCAAACGTTTTGACAACTAACTCACTCATGTAATCTACTCACTTTTGCACCGGGGCTCAACATAAACTATCAATCACATATTTGGTTGAGTACCTACACCAGCTTTCAGAGAACATGTTCAAAAAGACAGTTGCCTTCTTTCAATTTGGCCTTTAGTCAAAGTAGTTGTACAATTTACATGAATTATGTACAGCTGAAAACTTAGTCATTTTTACCACCCAAAGCTTTATTTGTCTTGTACAGTACTCTTTGATGGTAAAATAAAAATCAAAGGAGATAAGAGATTTTGATAGTTTATTTGTTAGCCTCTGAGCTTGACCAGCTATTGGAAATCAATGCTATTCAGCTGCTAAAACTGACTTTAAAGTCTTAATATCTCAGTAAATACTGCTTTATTATTCGGTACCATTAAACAAAGATATATCTACTGGTTTTCTAAACACAAAACATCTATTTTCTCTGTCATGACGTAGCTTTAGATCTCTAAAGCAAAACGTTTTAGTTTTTACTCCATCATGTTTCTATTTTCTTTTCATATTTTCCTTTCCCTGATCCATCATTATTTTTTCTATCCCAAAGTCTGTAATCATAATCACCTCACTGAGACGAGCAACTCATGTCGGGCAGCAAACATGCTGCAGTGAATACATTATCGATGCCTCTGCTGCCCTTGCCGCCGTCAGCACTGCGTGGCTAAGAAACAAAATACACAGATGCAACCCGGTAAACAGTTTGTTGACACACACTGATAAGTTTTCCATTCCGTCTGACAAGGGTGTGGAGTTTAGGGGTGGCGAGTGTGTTGTTGGAATAGCCTGTCCTGTATCCTCATCCCAACTCTCCCAATTTCTCTAATCTCTTGTTCCATTCACACTAAGCTCCCGCTCACATCCTGCCGCTTTCACATTGCCCCTGTCAGCGTGAGGCAGATCCAGACAGCGATGGCAAACAGACATTTTTTGGGCACGCCATACTGCCAAATGAACCCTGGCTCTGTGGTGAAGGCTAAAGGCTAATCTCAGACACGGGAACAGGTTTGCGGGCTTTGATGGGAATTAAGATACACATCCCTTTTGAGTGAGACAAGCAAGGAACAAAGATCTCACACAAGTTTATCGGCAAAATAGAAAAAAAATGCTTTGATGTCTGAATCTGTGATATAGTCGATCTCCTTAAGATTGTGTTACAAATGGAAGTGGATTTTGTGAACAAGCGTAAACCTTAAAAAAACACAACTCAAAAGAGCTTCCAATTAAATACACAAGGTAAAGAGTATTTATAAAAACTACACGGAGCAGGGGCGCCCCGGTAGCTTACCTGGTAAAGCAAGAACCCCATGTTTTAAAGCTGAACCCTTAAAGCAGCAGCGCAGGTAAGAATACAACAAGCAACAGAAACATGAAAGTTTCACTTCAGCCAAAAGAGATCAATATATTAGAGGAGTAAGACAATTAGACTTTTGTTTTTCAAAGAGTACGATTCATGTTTACTCTACCTTTAAGTAAATACAAGTATCGGATCGAACTCTGTATCGGAGGACACCCAATATTAAAATGACTCCGGTTAAGAAAGGGAACCAAAAAGACTTGAAATCCCTACTCAATATACTCAAGTAGAGGACGATGACTATCTATAAAATACTCTTTCAGACTAAGCAATCTGGTGACATCATAAAATTCAACCAACTCAATATTCAACCTCATAAAATACAGCATCAGAATAAAATGTCATTAGCCTGATGAGTATGCTTTTACCTCCTTTGTAAATATGTTCAAAGATGATTATAGTTAAGCTTACGTAGCTGAGAAATTAGTGAGGCTTAGTTCTACTACAGTGGCTCTTTTCATATCCACACGCAGATGTTTGCAAAACAACACAAACAAAAAAAAAAAGGCTTTTCAAAGACCAAATGCTAGAGACGGCTGAACAAAGATTTAAAATGCAGTTCACGACTGCTGTTAAAATGAGTCCTAAACAATGTCATTGGCTGGTGGCCTGAAGAGCTCACAGATGGTCCATTTTTCCTGCTGAAAGGGAGTGTGTGGTTGCACGTCTGATGCCGTTAGTGTTCTGGCAGCTAAAATCCCTGCGTAGGTGTGTGTGCCGTTTCACTTAGTGTAGTTAATTGCGCGTGTGTGTGTGTGTGTGTGTGTGTGTATGCATGTATCTCTGTCTTTGTGTGTGAGAAAGAGAGAGCGAGAGAGAGAGTAATTGTGCGTCTCAGGTTGAGGGGCAGCTCCCGTCTCCTCTGCTCAGTATTCAGCAGCCGTCATCTCTGTGACGAGGATTGAGAGGAGCTCTGTGCTGTAGGGGGGTTGATGCTGGCCAGCTCGATGCATCATTTCAAAACCACTTTCCTTCATAAAAGGCACAGCACATGGATGACAATACTTCAACAACAAAAATGGAATTGAAAGTTACTTTTATTCGTAACAATATAAGAGGAAGAGGCGTTCTACTACAGAAATGTATTTTTAATATGCCGTTTAGAGCCACCCAAATATACAGCAGCACGTTTCAAAGTTCATTGTTAATACAAATTGAATTATCCTCTGCATTTGTTTTGACCCGTGTATTGTTGCAGTTACTAAAAAGAAGCAATAAAAAGTTATTTATTTTTTCTGGAGTGACAGCGCCCCCTACATTATTTTTTTCTCCTAAGGTCATGTCTCTTTGGTACTGCTGACGATGTCGGGAACTGTAATTTCAGTGCAATATCTGTATGGGTGAGGAATAAAGACCACTTCACTTCCAGCCGTCTCAAAGGCTGTTAATCAGCTGATGGGCCTCAGACAGGACCCAGTGTTTTATACCATCTGCGGTCTCAGCTCTGCATGTGTTACTCCATGAGATGACCCGTGACACGGTGTAACATACGGAGTGCTGAGGTCAATGACTGTGCTTTGTTAGGAGTTTTTTACAA
This sequence comes from Pholis gunnellus, assembly GCF_910591455.1. Classification (NCBI taxonomy): domain Eukaryota; kingdom Metazoa; phylum Chordata; class Actinopteri; order Perciformes; family Pholidae; genus Pholis; species Pholis gunnellus. Next base: position 16,558,987 of record NC_136536.1, on the reverse strand, counting down.
TCTGGTCATTTGCCATCAGCGAATCCATCGGTCTGGCGATGGATTTGCCTCTGGGGGGAAAGGGGCTATATTTCTGGGGTTCCTATATAGCCAGCACATATCCAGGCCAAGACTTCCTTTTCCTTGCACTGCTCATTGTTAACAGTCCAATGATTAAATGGAGATGCGTGACTGGAGATGGATTTGAGAAACAACATATAGGCTACAGCCGGATTGTTTCACTAGTAGACAGTTTCTAAGCAAATTTTAAACCAATAAAAAGCTAAATCGTCAACAGACGAGGGGCCGTGGATGGACCTCGGACCCTCTAGGATGCTCTACCTGATGAAAATACTTTGCTTGAGTATTTTCATTTTCAGTAACTTATTTCACTACATCTCAGAGGGAAATGTTGCACCTTGCAGATTCTTAATACAAAATCAACTAATAAACTATGATGTATTAGTGAGCAGTATATGTCCTAATTATTAAGTATGAAAATTAGCTCCACCTTTACCAGCTGCAGCATTAAAGTGAGAAACACATTAATGCATCAATAATTATAATCCAATGATACAAGCCTACCGTAAATATATTACATGAAATCGGCTCATCTCATTCTACATGATGACCGGACTTTTCCTTTTGGTACTTAACAGGAAGTAAATCATTTAATCATGAACAAATTGGTTGTATGAATATGAATGGTGGCAAAACATTCACACTTAAATTCACAAAGCATGGTACACCAGATGGGGTCCGTGTTTCAAGGCGGGCCAGGTGGGTTGCTGGAATCACTGCAGACCAAACTAGAGCCGGTTGAAATGCACCCGGAGAGAGCCAGCCAGTCCACCAGTGGAGAAGTGTTCAATCATTTTGAGTCATTATGAAACTGTGGTGGGACAAAATAAGACTTTGGCGGGCCGTCACAGTCTAGGTAATTAATGGGAAGAACTGGTATTCATATCTGGATTCAGCTCAGTGCCAATGTGTTGATCTAGTGGAGCATACCAAACTTCATTTTGGAAATTAATGCAAATTATATCAATACCAAATTATGTTTATACTTGGTTAATTTGCAGCAGAATTAAGTAGACTGCCATTGTCATTATGGTTACAGAGAAGAAACAAGAATCAATTTTAGGAATGAGGAGAGCAGCTTCTAGAACACCGTGGGGAATCAGCTTTTCCATTCATTTACTTCTCCTCAAAATATGCAGATCTTTGCAAATTAACTCATTGCCTCCAGTATTAAATTAGCATTGAGTGCTTACCGAGAGCCTCGTTGCTGATTATGGGAACAATGGGATGTGGAAACCTATGGGTGCTTCGTGATATACAGCCAGAGCCGAGAAGGAAAAGCCAAAATCAGCACCTGTGTGGTAGGAGGTGAAGTGTTTATGCTTTGTTGTATGGGAGAGTTAGTGTTCCTAAAGTTTCTGCTCCATAGTGTAGACGTCAACATTGGTACGACTGTACACTTGGTTATTACAAGAATCATACTTTTACATACACACATGTATATTTAAAGCCAACTCTTCATTATACTGGCAAACAGATTAATGTACATGTTTTGTTTTGCCAGCTCTCCCTATAAAAAAAGGTTACTTACAAATGTATCCTGCTCAAATCTAAAAGTAATTACTCCCGTCTATGCGTTGGCAGATAAAAAGGTCATCGCTGTTTGGCCCCGAGCTGATGGAGCAGCGCATGGCCCGACATCCTCCAGCACTCTACAGCTGGGTTTGGACAGCAAATGAAGGTAGCGAAAGATAAGCTCAGAAGTGTGATAATATATATTTTTTTCTCGCAGAGACTAATCTGAGTTTTGCCAATAGGGAGAGGAAGCACTAGTGTTTGAGGATGACTTGCAGCTGTTAACAGTCCAGTCCAGAGTTCTGCATGGTTGGGATTAGCTTGCTAGCTGTGTATTCAAATATGATTGAACTCAGCGAGCACGGCGAGCGCCGCTGTGAAGTCAATTACGATGAGAAGAGTGGAGTCTTAAAGAAGTAAAGTAAGGAGAGGCGCGAGGGTGAGGTAAATATGAACATGTCAGTCATTCAGCTCGCCTGCTGTGTGTATGCGAGTGTTTGTGTCTGCATGTGGCTCTCCTTCAATGTCACAAGAGTCAAAAGATATATTTAACAAAAAAAGAAGCTGAGGACCTTGGTGACACCCGAAAACTGCAGCATCTGAGGATCATGTCATGGAAGTTAATCTGTGGCGATATTTTATTGATTTCTTTTTGCTCGCCTCCTCATCCACCGGGCTTCTGTGTCTGACAATAAGGACACTTCGGTTCAGAGGGTCCGCCCCTCTCCTTGCAGATTAAAACAACCTCCAGCCCAAGTTCAGAACTAGAAAAAGTGTTTTTTTACAAATTATTCGTATTAATATGCCTTATGTGCTTTAGATTGAGTTTGTGATCGAGCGTATGCCACCAGACTTTTTTCTTTATTACTGATTAATACACTGATAGATACAAAGTAATCATTAATTGACTAATTATATATGCATTTAAATTATGCATTTAAAAAACAATGACATTTGACAATCGGTAATTATATTTTCTTAATCCTTAAATAATAATGCAATATTTTTTTATGTTAAATGCGATCTCAGAGCTAGTTTAAAAAAGTGCCTCAACACATCCTCCATACACAAGGTTGCTACTGTGCATAGTTCCCACAAGTCTACTGAATTCATATCAGTGGGACAAGACTCACAGGTGGCCCTCAAAGGCATAGGAGTGATTAATCTGCATGAGAGGTCTGGAGGAAGAATTAACATGATTTATGGCCTCTCTAACTGTTATTTACAACTTGTGTCAAATGCAGATAGAAGGTAACTCGCGGGAGCATCCCAATGAGGGAAGACGAAATCAAAGACAGCTACAGTGTAATTAAATAACTGAGGGGAGAGAGAGAGAACGAGTAAAAGGAAGAGTACTGAGATCCTCTCCGTGTCAATAGGAGTGTGTCCACGGGCAAACACACAGGTTCAATAAACGGAGTTAGACAGTACACGGTAGAGAAACACAGTGAAACTCATATTTATAAAATGATTTCCTCCTTGTACATTTTGACAGCGGGAAATAAACTTGAATAAAGAAGAAGCAATTATGTGTTTGACACATTTCAGTTTTTCCAAAAAGACAGAAGAAAAGACTGGGAAGTGTACTCTACTTTGCTCAGTGAAGTTAGCGAGTGATCAATATTCAACAACACTCACAGCCCAGATCAATGCGTGTGCTGCTGAAATATTCAAGCTATTCTTATTCTAAACTGAATGCACACCCTCGGCAAACATAATGAATATTTCATGACAGTGACACACATACTGACATCAGAGCGGTTTGTCGCCGGCTTTCTTTTCTGTCAAAACTTGGGAGGAAAATTGTGGGCATCATTTATAGTGCTGAGGCAGAATCTCATAGTTCAGGGTGAATGATAAGGCAAACGCAGAGTTAATAAATAATGTTTATGTCAACAGCATAACTGTCAGTCAGGACACTTAACCGTCTCCTTTTTCACTATTGATCCTAATATATTTCAATCCATGTCGTGTCAAATCGCATCATCGGTCAATCTGATGGGTTTCTACCTTTGCCTTGCTGTATGAGAAAGCTTAGCATGCTTTGTTTAAGTGAGCATTAAGGAGTTTGATTAAGCTCAACATTATGTAGGAAAATGCCTTTGTTGGGATTAATAAATCAGCAAAGCAGCGAGGGTAAATTAATGCCAAGCAAAGTTTCATACTTTCTGAACAGTAACGACCACATAACACACTGCTGTGTGTGATGCATCAAAGAGATGCACCCTCTTTCATTATAACACCGCTGTTTACGTACTGTGATCAGCTGACCTTTTCAAAACAGAGCCACCGCACTGCGAACACTGTGGGATTCAGACGCAGAAAGTCTGACCTTCTTTTAATTTGACAGGAGCTCAGCCCGATAGTGAAGTTATCAGACCTTTCCATCAGAATTAATGTGAATTGACATCAATCAGTAATGACTGCATTCTTTCACTCTCCTGCTTGTAGCTGGGTAATCGACCCCAGCAGACCCGTGCATAGATCACGCGAATGCTACCGTAGCTCGGGTCATTTGCATTCCCTTCAGTTAATTAATGCACAAAACATATTAAATTCATCTGGCTGTATTAATTGAAAAATGTCAATCATTTTCCTGCACAATTCACCAGCTCACTCAATTTCTCATATAGTGTCTGGAATTTAAATATTTGCAAGCCAATAATATCCATATGCAAACCAAGCTCACCCGTATTTGATAATAGACGGCGAGGTCTTCACAGAGAGAAGTCACGCCGCAGCTAAATGTCTGAGGAGAGATTCTGCAATACTGCGAAACATTTATTAATTCTCTCCAGGTGAGCACTCTCACTGTGGACTTTTCCTGCCACAAAATTACACTCAGTCTATAAAAAGATTTCATTATATTAATTTTCAAATTCATACACGGACATAGAGAAATTGGGAGTCAAATTTGAAACTGCATTGCAGATGTGCCAACGAGAGACTGCCTTCTCTAGAAAAAGATGAGAGCATCATTCTTTCAAACGGCTTATAACAACCCATGTTTATGTCCAATGCCCAAACAGGACAAATCCTCCAAGCTGAACAAGGACTCATTTAGTTTGGTGGTCAATTCCATCCAAAATGACCTCTTGGAGTGTTTCATCATGTGGCACCCACTGACATTGGTGATGGTAGTGGGGAACAGGACGTTTTGTGGTCATATCACAGTGAATCATGGATTTGGTTTTACGTTCAGCCTCCTATTCATAGTCAACACTGGTTTCCTTTAATCCTTCCCCTGATTCTAACAAATGCTATTTTATTTAGTCACAAAAGCATGCAGTACCATGAATGCGTGCCATTTGCCTTTTCTTTCGGTTTCCATGGCCGGCCCTAGCACACCATCAAATCCCAGATCAAAGGAAGTGTTTCATTATTGTAAGCCTAACGTCACTCATCTACACATGACTTGTTCAAGTAAGACCGTGAGTTTAAAAAGAAATGTACTCTGTGCATACTCTGTCAGAGAAATTCATATCAGTGAGCTCCATGTGTCATTCTGTGGCTTTTCTCTCAGCTGTAATTCTACAGACACAATGTGTAAACAGTAGCATGACAGCCACATCCACCCAAACTGTCCTCAGACCAGACAGGCACACCCCTGCTTCCAAACAGGGGCGTGCCTACTGTACTGCATATCAGTTGGGGTTGAGTCCCTAACCTTGTGACTGATTACTACAACAGTAATGTGTGTGTGTGTGTGTGTGTGTGTGTGTGTGTGTGTGTGTGTGTGTGTGTGTGTGTGTGTGTGTGTGTGTGTGTGTGTGTGTGTGTGTGTGTGTGTGTGTGTGTGTGTGTGTGTAGTATACAAACATACACCCACATGCAAACCGTACATTGATTGTATAGACAGAGTATCATCAATATATATATAACAGACAAAAACATAGAAAGTTGGTTTGATAAGAATTCAGGAAAAGAAATAAACAGACCAATACCATGCCAGATTAAGAGATAGGCTGGAAGACGGATAAGTAAATCAATATTCTAAAAGGTTGATTTAACAACAGTGATAAAGCAAACTGCGTACTTGCTTCAGGATATTGCTCTCACTGCTCCACGCTGAGGTTTTGCTGCTGCTACACAGATAAAAATGAGCCATTTGCAGCAGCTTTCAGCACGGCAGCATGTCCCTATCACACAAACCATCTAATAACTTGTGCCAGATAGTCAGATGTATTACCTTCATCCAAAAGTGTTCCCCCGGGAGCGACACCCAATCAAACTCGCTCGTCTTTTGCCATCCAAATCATGTTATACTAATAATGTTACACACTCAAACCGGCTTACAGGATTACAACCTGCTCTGGAACCTAGAATCAGTGCTAAAAACAAACATGAAAAGGATTTGCAAGAAGATTATTTCCGTATATATGTAGGAGACACTTATGTAGACGAAGTAAAAGCACATCTATCTTTAATTTAAAAAGCCCATCTGAAATCCTGTCCGCCACATTATTCATAAATGCAGATTCGGAGGAAGAAATGTGGTGCATTTAGCAATTTGTGACTCCCCCCCTGTGAATGTACAGAGCGGATCTGAATAATGTCCAGTTATCCAGGGGAGGCAGCTGGAGGGTTCCTATCGATAATGCAAAGGGTGTTCATCCAGCAGGTCAAATGCGTGGGCGTGTGCTTTGTTTTTTCTGTTCCTAATTACAGATAACAGCAGCGCTTGTTTAGCTGTTGCTTAAGGCCTCGGGGGAAGAGGACACGCCTGCTGAGAACGTGGGAGTAATTTGTTCCAATTTAATATTTATCTATTTGGAGGAGGCCGAGTTATCAGAAGGAGCTAAATTGAAAGACGCCCAAGCGTGCCCAGACAAGAGTCAGCAAAAATATACAGAAAACAGCCAGCTCTGATGACCCCAACACAGAAAGTAAAGAAAAACTACAGGAGTACAGGGACACTTTACATGTGTGTATGTGAGCGATTGTGAACAAGAGAACCATATTTGCACATACAGTACATATGAACATGACAGCACAGTTGCATATCCACAGCAATAAAAACTCGTATAGGTGTTGGATGAACCACAGCCAGAGCCTCAGTGGTGGCGAACGTATCCAACATGTCACGTCAAGAGATACGTTGATTGTTCAAAAATCATTTGTTGGTTGGTAATATTGAAGAACCCTCTCCACTGTAAACCCCCACCCAAAAAAACAACAACATTGCAAAAGAATGAAGGTGTTATTTTTGAAGAATTCTGGCTCTGGCAGAGGAAGATGATGTTTACATTTTGAATCCCACCTAAAAAGCTCTGACGGGCTCAGTTCTTCCAACAAGCTGTCAATAAGCAAATAAAGGCAATTCACAGGTCTGAAACCAGCCAATGACTCTCTCTGAACTGAAGGATCTCGAAGTTACAAGGTGTAGTAATTGTATTTTGCGTAAGTAAAGTATCTTTAAGGATACAATAATCTTGGGGATACCTTTTGCAGTCTAGCGTCCCCACATCGTATCCCCAGTCAAGCACCACTTTTTCTTCTCTTGAGTGGCATCGCTGTCATTCTTTATAGCACCATAGATGAAGTAAAGAATTGTATAAATAATTGCCATAATGATGTGGGAGGATCTTTGAGCTCTGGCTAGGGCAATCTCTTACAGTTTAGAACCAGTCGCTAGTTTCATACTGATGCAGCTGTTATTTCGTCTGCCATTTAAAGGGGACATTATTCAGATAATAAGATGTGACTACATAGCCTGGTTCACATTGAACATTTTGAGCGTGTAAACACTTAATTTCTTACTTAAAGTGCCAGGTGCCATGCACTTGAGACCATGCGCTGTAGATTGTTTAAATTGGGCCCATAGACTTATCATACCGCATCAGCACAATAAAACTATAATTGTTTGGTTAGATGGGTGTAACAAACCGCAACCAAGTCACATACTTAACCGAACATCCTTCATTAACCAGTTCATGATGAATATATGTACCAGTTCCAATTTTACACACTGGTCATTAATTCTTGAATTCTAAAACACAGCTCTGGTTTCTGATTATGCATGGGCCATTGTATTTTTTGCTGTCAGTGTGCCCAATTTATTAAATGCTGGATATCGTACTTTGGCATGAAACTAGGTCTTAGGTTACACTCAAAGCTCACTGAAGTGAAATATATGGTCAGGCCTGTGCTAATAGAAGCACTTGGCATCGGCCCTCACTAAACTCCTTCAATAAAATGTGAATTCATTGTTCTACCCAGGGTTTCAGAAGTCAATTTAAGCCATGGCAAGTGTAATTTTATACAAATCTATTCTACTGTTCAGGTAAGACCTCTGGACATGCCTCAATGAAATTAGAAATAATTAGAAAAGCACATTTCAGCAGCACTATGAGGACAGGAAATATACTTGGGCAGCACTGTGTTCATCCTTAATGTGTGTGAGTTTTGAAGGAAGGCTCAGTGGACCTCATGGGAAACCAAAACCTAATCCCATTTACTCTGGTATTTAACCACGAGGAGATCTCGCCTGTCTACTTTTACAGTCTATAATCACTGCCCAAGATCAAAGACGAGACTGGTATCACTCCACATTAGGCATAATGCTGACAGAATCTTTCCTACGCAAAGTCAAAGAGGAGCTTGGAACACTTTTGGAAATTTTGGTCCAAGAGCTTTTTCCTGTTACCGTTAGTGTTATATAAGGAAGGGAGAGTCTCGACAGAGAGATTTGCCCGAGGGAGGAGGCACTCAAACTAAATGTTTCTGACTGACGATTATGATTGTGCATCACCAATGTGTTATGGCAATGCAACAGTCGAAATGAGATATTAGTAGCATCTGTTTTTGCACTTAGACTGTACTAGAGTCCATTCCACTGGTTGTTTCATTTCCTTTTTCAGATGGATGGTTCAATTGCCACGAGGATAATACCACCATTTAGTGTGTACCACCCTTGGCCTTGGGAGTCCCGCAACTTAGAACTAAAACACTGAGCGGCTCATGTCTCTAATACAGATGCTTCTACGTATGATTGGATGAGCAGAGTAAGTAGCACATATAATTCAATTAGATTCCTCCAGCTTATTTGAGTTGTTTCTTTAAGGTTGAAGACTATAAAACCTGCCAACTGATTCTTTTTTTTTAGTTATCAAGAGCTCACTCACTCTTAGTAGAAAACAAGAGAGGGCTGTAGAAAATGTGTAATATAATTTAAGAGTTTTACTTTCTTATTGTTCTACATTTGAGAGTAGTCCTTCCTTTATTCTTGTGGTATAAAAGACTGTTTCCAAACAAAGACAGGTTTGCACTGGAGAATAAATCAATCCACCCAATAATGGGGGAAAAATAATCTCAATGAATTGAAGCCAATTTTAACCCAAAGTCCAAGTGTTGCGCTGGGTATTCTTATCTCAAGGCTTCCACGAGATCCAATAAGCTTCTCCCACAGCTGCACTAAACAGACACATTCATCAAAACTGTTGAAATGGAGAGGGCTGCCCTCAATTCATGCTTGAGCACAACAGGTTAATGATCCCAAAGACGACACAACCCTTCATTATTTTTTCATTATTATCCTCTGAAAAAGTGATTATTCCAAAACAAAACACTACTGAGTCGTGCCTTGTTAAGTCCGCTCTCTATTCATCGATTCCTTTAAACCTCATTCGAGAGGGAATCATCCAAAGTGATGAGAGGGCTTTGATGACAGCATCAGTGCTTTTTCAATGGATTCAAATGGATCAGGCCAGAATGAATTGCTCACCTGCCTCGCCGCGTTTGCTGAAGCGATACGTGTCTGCAACGTCACCTTCGCCACGTATTTCAAAAACCTTTCTATCATCTTTCAATCAGCACAGACCAAAGCGGGGCTCCCACTCTGTTATTGTTCTTTTCATCAAGACCCACATGAAATGAGCAGCTAGGGGCGAAACAATTTCGGTTTAAAAGAAAGAGCAGAAACATCCGACAAGAAGGGAAATCTATTTGACAATGAATCCAACATTACAAGGCCAACAACGGTGGCAGGTTTGGCAGAAGGAAGGAAAGCACAGTTCATCATAAGCTTATTGATTCTCTTCTGTCTGAGAGGAAATGTGATCACATATACTTTTACAGCAGCCACTAGCTGTGACTGTGACTGTGACAGGTTTCTTCGTCTGTGTTTGTGACAGACAGGTGACCTGTCACCAAGACCTATTGAACCCAATGCATGCTGGGATAGGTTTCAGGGCCCTCTGCAGTGTTACCAACTCAGAGGCTCAGAGGGAAACAATTACAATATCCCTGGTGCCTGATTGCTGCAAGGTCAACATTTGTAGTCCTTTCTCAGTCAAATCTGTATACAGACATTATACACATATTTCTAGATTCAATATGACTGTGTTCAAATTAAACTTTGAGGATATCGTTGTCTCCGACGTACATTGTGGATAAACATCCACAAATCAGCTTATAAAGCATAAAAAAGACCGTCCTTATAACTCCAGTACCAGTACCTTAGAATCATGCATTCAATGGGGCCAATGAGTCTTAATGTAAACAAATGTAGACCAAATCGACAATAAACTTCCGGTTTACATCCCTAAAAGGCCATCACATTTGGCAACTTTATCTCCAAAACTTAAAGCATGATTGCCCGCCAAATCAAAGTGAGACAAATAATAATCATAATCATAATAACAACAACAATAATAGGAGTTACAAAGGGGATGGGCACAGTGTTATTTAGGGTGTGCAGTTGTCTCACTTTTGTAAAACTGTGTAAAACCGTAGCAATGTAACAATATTATGATCATGTTTTAATCAGAGGGTTTGTTATCTTCAAAAAGTCATCTAAAAGGGAGGGGTTGTCTCGTAATAAGCATCATCTAATATTCAGGTCAATAAAAAAACAGCTTGAGTCCCACCGTGCAGGCAAGCAAAAAGAGCAGAGAGCTATTGTAACGAGCCGACTCTCTCATAATGCAAAATTCAAACCTTACAATCACACCTACACTAAACCTCCTGAGGTCATTAGTTTGATTTACTTTAGTCTTGTAACCTCGATACGACCAGCAGTTTACCGGGGATACCGCGCTGCACTTCACAAAATGGAGACAGTGGTGACTCCACATGCATTGTTCGCACATATATACACATACATGGGGACATAAAGTCACATCTCAGGATCATGACTTCACCTCCACAAAAACAGTGTAGCTATGAACACCAGCGTCAGAGGCAGCACCACATACAGTAGATATGGAGGGCAAAGCCTTTGATCTTGGGAGATAGCAGGTTCTGCAAGGTAATATGAAGAATACAACACGCGGAGGAAATGGGGAGCAAAAGCACAGAGCAAGAGGTACGAACAAATAAACAAGCTTTGGCTAGTACCTCTTCTCCTATAAATCCCATTTATACGATCAAAATAATCCTACGATGGCCTGTTTCCATAGTAACGTGCTGCGTCACACACACACACACACCTGAGGCAGCAGTCCCATCAACTGTGGTTTCCACTTCAGACTGCATCAATAGATGAGCAAGTTAGATTAGGAGAGCGTTGTATCTGATGTGGGCCGGCCTCATTGAGACTGAAACTGGTCTTCACATGAAACGGGAGAGCCGTGAACCAACCGGCTCCTGACCGAACCGTCTCCTTGTTTGTGATCCTCTGAGCTCAACCGTGAGTCACTGTAAGCGGCTTCACGTCGGCAAAAACCTTTCAAAAACATAAATACAATCCAAATGCACGCAGCGCCAGAGCGTGCACGGTCACTTGAGATAACAATTTATTTCTACCACGACAAGCCAAGAAAAACAAAAACAAAACCGGATTTAGCCATGAACATGGCCGTCTGCGACAGTGCCCGTCAGACAGGCCAGGTTGCCTAGCAACCTAGGTTTGACTTGGCCAGTTATGCAAATATTTCTACTTAATACCCTAAAGTATAAGTTATTCAGTTGATTCCTGTACGTTCTGGGTGCATTAGTCACAACATTAAATGCATTGTGAGACAGTCTGCTGAGTCTTAAGGTCTAATAGCATAGACAGTAATATTCTTATCAAATGCCTAAAGAGCCTAAAATAAATTACAAGCATGCGTCTGATAATGAAGAGTCTTTATTAAAAAGGTAAAGGTCCTCGTCAGCATTTTGCCTGTAAATAAGGTCATCGAGCCATTTAGTATATAGCAATGTAGTGGATGAACTAAATATGGTTATTAGCTTTGTTGTTATTATGATCCATTTTTATTACAGCCAAACAAAAGGTCCTCTGTCTCTTTGCAGACAATCCCACACGGGGTTCACAACCACTCGTCACAGTATCAAGCTGAAACGGCCTTCTCACTCACTCGATGACAGAATCAAACCCAAATGATGCGTGAAACCAATACAGCCATTTCCCAGAGGAGGACGAGTCCAACGTTTCAAGCCCAAACGACAATCTGAAGACATTTTGTTCTGGGTTAAACGTCAGTACTTAGCCGTTTGCTCGACTCTGACCTCGAGCTTGCGTTTCACCTTGAAGGATGCACATTTATCTTTCCCTATCCCGGGAGACCAGAGAGGACAGTTAGTCATTGCTCCAGCTGTGTTCGGAGACCAGCTCGGAGGGCTGCGAATCGCAGAATCTCTGAGGCATTGCGGTCTGGATCAATGCAGACTATTAACCATGTTGTGGTGCTATTCCCGTCGCTTGTGCAAGTCTTTGTGAGAGCCACACCTTGACCTCTGATTGAAAGGGTTAAAGCTGGTTGAGAGAAGGGCTTGGAAACTTGTGCAGTGTGTTAAAGGCTTGCACAATCATCAGCTGTCTTCCTTGCTCCGTTAAGCGCTCTTCCCCAAATCAATAGACTAGTCATTTTCAGTTTTCATTGCAGAGAGCTCGCTTCAAACATGCCATTATTTATTCCATGTAATGGGTCTTTAGATGTAAGCTGAGTGGAAAGATTCTCTGCGTCCCCACAGACTTCCTGCAGTGGGAAAGCATTTACTGATATTAGGTTTTCAAGGGAGTTAACAAAACATGTGCAAACATGATTAATACAGTAGACAGCTAGCTCAAATTAACATACAGAACGTTGCTATACAATCATTCTGAATACTAAAATGCTCTTTTTGAACTTCAGAAACCGCACAAAATACACTCATTAAAATGCATGCAGAGTGGTGCATATAGCATAAAATAACATTTTTAATAAGGATCCCAAAAATATGGTTATATAGAAATAATGCCCCAGATATGTACTATGCAGGACATTTTACAGTAGAGAAATAAATGGGCTTTCTGGTTGAAACCTTTCAACCTTAGGGGCCACTATACTATAAGCTCTCAGGCTCCAACTGTGCATCTCTCAGTTTTTGTGCTGTGCACTATTTCCAACTGTTCTCTAATTGTTGTCTGTTGACATAGCTAATGGCAGCTCAGTCACTCAGTGCTGCTTCTGGGCTTTTGTGGGATGCAAATTGCAAAGAGTAATTGGTCACAAGTTGAGAGGACTAATTAGCATACATGTCAGGTAACAGAGAATAGTGGGGAAGTCTCGTAGGATCATTAGAAGTCTTTCATGCGAGCCAAAAGCCTGTCTAACTCTCTAAACTGCTTCCCAGTTAATTCATGTTTTTTTTATTATTATTATGAACATACAGTTGAATTTTAATACTGCACAAAAGAAAAGAAAATGTTTGTGTAGGCCTAAGCCGTTATAGTTCTCAGAAAGAAAGAAATCGGCAGGTCAGACTTTAAAAAAAGAAAATCTGGATCTGGCAAGAAAATTGCAATCGGTGCATTTTCTTACATCAAACTATTTTCTAATGACAGAGAGCACTTTTCTCTGCAGGCAACATTCAGCGCTGTATTCCTACAATGAAATGGTTTTCAATTTATTCCTTACAAGATATGCCGTCAGTCTCAATCTGTTCAATTTACAAACCCACCAGCTAGAGGAGTAATGTCATCCATCTTGCACCGACAATAACATTTCCGTCTGGCCACTAAAAAAAAAAATTGCAATATTAAAAAATAGCAGATAAAGAGTTAAAGATATAATTTTACATTTTCCTTCCGGATACTATGAATGAGATACCCATGGGCATTTCATTGAGTGCAATACTCTTGGCCGCAGCAGCATTAGTAACGACCTTGTCTGTATAAGCACCATCACTGCGAATAACATTCACAGAGATCCGGCAATTACGACTTTTGAAAATGCAACCATCACAGAGACTTCTAAACAAATCACCTCAAGTTCAAGCTTCCTGCCTTTGATATGAAAGTTCAAATTCAAACGACACTGAAGCTGTGAACGGGTGATTCTAGTTTTTTGAGCTTCTCGATGTGGAGCTCAGGAAAACACTCCGGCTGTTTCTAACAGTCGATGAAGACAAAACTCTCTTTGAACCAAATTACCCTATTTCCATTTTCATTTGTCACACTCTGGGATTGAGCTGGGCCACAATAAGCCATCGCCATAGTAGCACATGGCTGTCCGTCATTGGAGCAGGGCCTATTAGACCGGCCCGGTGGAGTCAGAGGACGGGTTGAGGGGGCAGATGGGACCGTGGTGATGTATTATGCATGGGTAGGAACCCTGCTCTGGAGGGCCAGCTGAGGCTCCAGTCGGAGAGAGGGACAGACTGACCCAGACAGACCCATCGTACACTGGCTCCCTCTCTAGCACCTCCCACCAGTCCTCTGAGACTGTGGGCAGCCTGCGCTCCTCCATGACCCTGGGCAGAGGTCCAGCACTATTGGCTAATATATGTGGAAGTCAGTCCTTTGTGTTGAAATATTTATTTGCACACAGGATGTGCTCTTCATAGGAAGCAACGGACTTAGGTATCCAGACGCATAAGCACATCGTTGACATTTTATCAATTTAAAAAGTTGATGCTTGTTATATACATGTATGGCATGAACAAAATTAGAAAGCAGATGCCTGTTTACACATCCAGCAGACATGGAGCAACATTAGCTTTGGGAATGAGGTTTAAGAGAGCACTGAGACTGAACCAAAACAGTAACGCAATGAAATCAAAGAGCGTAAAGATACTAAAATGCTAAATGGAGCCGAGGGTGGCCTGTGGGTTCATCAGTAAGAGTGACACCCTTTAACATTACATTTCATTTTCTCATCCATTAGTATGAAAATATTGATTAGTGCAGCTTTATGTAAAAATTACCATCAATTTACTTCCACACAACACGTGTTTTCAGGGACTTAAGGTACTGTATCCACGTCACTGAGTTCAGGGAGAGAAGACTTTGTAAATCTACAACACTTACCAGCGACGCTAAGTTTGTACACTTTACAGCCACAGAATATTGACCCTCTCAGAATAGCCGGCAACGCCAGCAATATCGATTTGCACTGTGTTTGAAACGTATTACAAAAGGGCTCACAATTACTGCCTTTTTGTGAAAATTTCATTACATGAAATATTGATCCGATGTGTTCCTGTATTCATTGTTTTTAGCTCAAGAATTTAGTGCAAGTTTGTTCCTGCAAAAAAATAAATAAATAAATAAAAATGAATCTGCTTTGCTCCTTCTGTACGAGTGCCAGACGTGTCTGCAGCGCTCCACTGATGATTAGAGCAGAGTGGAGGTCAGAGGGGGTCAGAGAGATCTTATTTATCAGAGTCTCCACTCAGTCACTGTCAAAGTCACCTTTAATGGCCTCCGATGTGCGTCCACATCCCCCCCCTGCGCTCAAACTCTCCATTTCTCTCCCCCCGTCCCCCCCGTTCCCCTCCACTGATGACTGACAGCACAGCTAATGTAGTCACAACCGGGTACAGCACGGAAAGGGGAGATAGAGAGAGGGTCGGAGGCAAAAGCTCAGCAGCCAATCTCCTCCCAGCTTGACTGCAGGATACACGCCAGATGGGCCTTTGGAGGAGAAGAAAGATCCTCACCGAGCCGCTCTGCAGTGAGCGGTCTGTTGCGG
The DNA here is from genome assembly GCF_910591455.1 of Pholis gunnellus. NCBI lineage: Eukaryota > Metazoa > Chordata > Actinopteri > Perciformes > Pholidae > Pholis > Pholis gunnellus. Next base: position 16,543,517 of record NC_136536.1, on the reverse strand, counting down.
GAAAATAGTAGTGGTTTGTTAAAATTGCCATGTTCGAATAATATGTCATGAGAAAGTTGAGAAAGGTGAAGGAAGATTTGAGAACTGGAAGTGTTTTTCAGAGATTTGTGGTCAACTGCCTGATGTGTGTTTCTCAGGTGGTGCGGTGCACAACCCTCCGTCACTGCAGAGCTGCCGGGGATCCGTCACGGTGGAAGTAAAACTAGATAAAGTGGCAAACAATGTCATTCGATCACAGCAAGAAAACACAATAAAATAGTATCAAAATCATCCATTTGTCATTTTTTCCAGTGATCCATGCCAAGTCTAGGATACAGAAGGTAATATTCTATTATTTAAATTATTCATAATCATTTTAGCCAAATTTGACAATTATAATAATCTAAAGTGTTCTGTAGCCTTAGCTACAATCATTCATTTTCAATTTTTATACCAAGGTTAGCAACCTCTCTATGTTTTTCTGTTGTTATGAAACAAATCATTTTACTTTGTCAGTTATTGTGTTTTCGAGAAGGAATTGGTTATCACCTGGGGTTTTGACTAATTGGGGTCGTCATTTGGCGTGGTATTGAACGGTCATATTCTTGATATAATTCTTGATCAGCCACTTTATACTGCATGAAGCTTCCTGTTCCGAGGAAACCAAAAAGGACAGCAATCCTTAATGAAACATTCAAAAGAATGCTGACAGAATGAGAGGTCCCTGGACTGCGAGTAAATTAACAAGACAGTCTGCGGTGTTGTTGAAAGAAAGATGGCTACCTGTCTATTAGAGGGAGAATGAGTGATAACGGGAAAAGGAGCGCTCAATGTCAGTCAGCAGTCACTCAGCAGTCCCCACGTCTCCCGTCCTGGTGTGCAGATGCATTTTCTTTGAGCTTTAACAAGACGTTTAGCCTCACAGAGAAACAGACGGGAGAATCACAGAGACAAGAATGTGAAGGAGCTACTTTTTTGGATCTGTGTGGGGAACCTATTTTTGTTTTGTATAAATGATAACCCATAAAAATGTCCAAGCAGCAAGCACTTAAAGCCTTGCAACCTTGTTGTGGATTAGAGTTCATGAGCATTTTCGATTCAGCAACAGCTGTTACGTTGTAGCTCATACGGTGCATATATCAGCACAAATTAATTTGCATTAGAGTGAGGAAAACAGAAAACGACACCGGAGCAAACGAACACAACAAGCATATGTGCGATACATTGCAGACAGCTCAATCACACTCTTGACACCGCCACTTCAGCTGGCAGCATCCTCCCTCCCCTAATTGGAGCTCGTAGGAATCCAGCCTCTCATCTCCTCCTCTTCCATCACAAAGGTGATGTGAAATGATCCGCAAGAACATGAGCAAAACAAGAGGAGAAAGCTGAGGGAGAGAGATGTAGGAGAGAGGCTGCCAGCAATGTCACGTCCCTGGTTCAGAAAACTCATTTATTCACAAAAAAAAGGTGCCACGCTAGCAGTCCAACATCAATCCTCAAGCATTCGCACAGCTGCTTACTCGGGTGATTGACACCCCAGGAAAGTATTTTTTTAAAGGACACTGGGGTCAACTCTGAATAAGAGGACATGGAGGAAGATTCAGTCAAAGAGAGACGGGGTGAGGAGAAAAAACAAATGAACTAGTGGAAGACTGTCGAACACTGTGTTCCGTTCGGGGAATTTAAGTGGCAATTGACTCTGATCGAGGAAATGTAACCTTGTTGTTGAACCTCTATTACACAAAGTCAATATTTTCATTTCATCTGAGGCCCTTTGCCGGAGCAGCTCAGAAATAGCATTCTGTGTCTTCACAAACAATTTGCACCGGTGCAAAATGAAGCGTGAAGTCGACTCCGACACTACCAGTCTGCCAGGTATCGGCACAAACTACGATGTTCTTTGTTGTGATGTCACAAATTCAAGAGCACATGTTCCAGCAATTTATGAGCTGGATTACATGCGTCTACACCGCACGACTAATGACTATTTTCAAACTGATAAGCCCTCAACTATCTTTTTAGATTTATCAAGCAACAAATCATTTAGTCTGAGAGTGGGGCTGCCACTACCGACTACAATCCATTTATCTATCAACTATATTACCGAGTAGTAGATAAATCTAAATGATTAAATTACTTCCATTTTATTTTGACAAACCATAGGCTATGTCATTGCATAATGCAGCACGAAATAAACTACGCTACCCTTGAAATCCCTTGAAATATTAACGATATAGTCGACACTTACCCGTTTAGAATCATGACACTGTAGCACGGCACTGTGCAGTAGTCTCCATGAAGATGAATGGCACCTGGACTCCCACAGAGCCCCCCCATGCTTTTTTCCGGTGTGTTTGCCTCAATATAAGTTTGGACTTTTGCAAGGTGACCGCTGGCAAACACTCTTTTTTTAACACCATACATGTACAGTAAGTGCCACGATCGCGCCATGAAAGTGGCCCAGCAAGAATTCCCTCAAATATGTGGCGACACTGTGACTTCTGAAAGTTTCGTCAGATTGCAACTGGTCGACGGCGCACTTTTGTTCATCACAGCTGAACTGCACTGCGCTCATTTACTTCACCACCATCCCCGATTGCAACGGTTTCACTGATAGTCATTAGTTTTGGTGGAACTTTCTAGGACCCTGAAAAAGTTGATTGAGGGACAGACGTTTTACTTTTAGAAGTGCTAAAGCCATCCTCCCAACTCCCTTTTTTGTCAACTAGTGAGTCTTTCTCTAGTCCCCCCCCCCCCCCCCCCCCCCTCCTGCCTCCTCGAGAGCAAATTACTCGAGTGACTCTTGTACCTGTGCATCCACAAGAAGGTGCCTCATCAGCGTCATGGACTTCTGCAGCGGCTCCTTCTCAGGAGGAGGAAAGACGGGCTGCTCCTGCTCCTGCGGCTTGGGTCCAGTCACCATGATGCTCGCAATCTGGTCATTCAAGCTGTTCAGAGATTGCACAGCTACAGGAAGACAAACAACAACAATAGCAGTCAGTTAGCATAGACCAGTTGTTCTGGGTGGATTGGTTGTTAATCTGGTGGCATTACAAAAGACAATTACAATTAAAGCTTTTTATACGTCCCACCTATCATGAGTGCAGGCAGGCTTAAGTGTGTATAAAAATGCTTTCAATACCAGAACGCCATTACACAGATATTTCTTCCTTTGTTGATGTATTGCCAGCCTCTTTCTGAGCAGGAACAACAGAGATAACAGTGGAAGAAAACGGTTTCCTACTGTCACACCGTCACCGACTTTCTCCGTCAACGCCCTCACTGGTTCAGAACGTTCCATGTCGGCCTGAGAGCCATCCTGTTTTGTTTCCCATGTTCTTGCCCTTGCGTGTCCCTGGCAAACCTCTCCTTCCAGGTTTCCTCTCCAGCTAAGCTTCCACATTAAGAAATAGCCAGCCCTACTGTATTTCCTTCTCCTCACACACACACACACACACACACACACAGACTTCCTCAACCCGCTTCCATTTACCGGTAATCCCCCTTGGTCTTTGGAAGGTCATCACAACTATTTCAGAGGCCACCCACATGGCGGAAATGTTGGATAAATTAAAGTGTGTGAGAAAAAGCGGTTTCCATATTTGTGTTGCTTTTTTCGTGAGCTGCTACACTAACCCCTTATGTGTCATTTACTATCTTTCCAGCATTTAAACTTTGCTAAACCCTCAAACGTACAGCTTTGTTGGTTATAAAGGGAGACGCAGTGATCAAGGATTGACCGTCTGTCCAGAAGTCATCTGATACGGACTCTGAACCATCATGCACTCGCACATTTTGGCCAAATTAAGAAATCCAACCTGCTAAATCCATAAAGAGAAAGGATGATTTTAGGCCAAGAATGTGGATAGGGTCTTTTCAGGATGCAAATATAAAGCTTCTTTCACACACAAAAGCCCACGCAAAAAAAAAAGAGAGAGCACAGATTAATGTGTTACATAACCCAAAGAAAAAATTTAAAAAAATCTTTCACCGTGGCTGACATTCCCTAACAAACAAGCTTTGAGTAGGAAATTTGACAAGTCGGCACTGAAGGCAGAGATAAGACGGGAGAGAGGGGGCTGAAGAGGAACTGAGAGCTGAGCAGAAATCAGATGCTTGAATACGTGAGCGGGCTGGATGTCGCCCAAGTTCACAGACACTGCAACCAGTTCACCTCTCGACGCACAGTCCGAACACATAATGGGTTACAGTAAGACAGTGACTCTTCTTACACATTCATTTTCAGTTTAGATCCAATTGTGGTCGATTTAAAAGGCAAAGGGACACATTTTGCTTCAACATTTATTTATTTTTTTACGTGAAAACAACACAAACGCAAATTTGCAATTAGGTATGAAGCCTCTTCTCTCCCCCAGTGGACCTTTGGCAGATGTGTTTTCAGCTGCTTACTCTTAGTGCCCTCTACTGGCCACATAATGAACATGCAGGCACACAAACTTTTTTTATTTTCCTGTTCCTATCCTGAGAACTCTTTTTTTGCGAGCCAGCACAGTTTCGATGTATGAGAACGTCGGGATGCAAATATGGCTCAGGTTGTGTAATGTAGGGCAAGCGGCTAAGATCAGTGGAGCACCGATGTGTGTTGTGGATGGGCTCATTCAGCCGTTTGCACTCTAAATAACCAGAAGCACGTTGGACACGTTGTGGTAAGTACACAGATTTGTGTTAGTTAGGCTTGGACATTTGAAGAAAGAAAACGTGTCCCATTAGGTACACCTACCTTTACAAATGTCGTCATAATCTATTATTACCATGTAATAATACTCGTTAATACCCATCATTGAATCTCACTTAGTATGCTATGCGTGGTGAAAACATTTTAAAACTACACACAACTACACTACACACTAACAACAAATTGCCACTGTTGGGTAAACATTATTGATGAAATTAAAATTCATAGCCATTGATCATGAAAGCTACACTACGCACTGAAATCAATACAGATATTTTACGGTAACCTTTACCCTGTATATTCAACATCAAATATTGATCGTCCAGTCGCCAACGCTGCGATCATTAGACCTTTAAAAGCAACGAGGAGCAACCAAATGGTTTGGAAGCATCACACATCATTTCACAGATAAACTAAAGCCAGCACAGAATCGAGTTTTCTCTATGCGTCTCAACCATCTTCATCTGCACACTGAAATAGATTTCCCCTACAGCTCGCCTTCAGCACATCTGAAAGAGAGCGAGGCAGATATGGAAGAAAAATAAAGAAAAAAGAGCTCAGATCGCAGTAGTTAGCTTAAAATGGATGCAAAGAATATCAAATTGTCATTCCAGCTCAGCCCTTGCGCTTTTCCTGTCTCCTTTCTTCTGTCGGTGTCTAGCCAGCATAGGGAAATCTTAAAGTGCCTTACATGCCCTCCTATAGAGCAGGAACACCACAACAAGTGCGGAGGAGGCCTTTATCTGCTCAGAAGGGAGAACTGTGGGTGCCGGGAGGAAATAAGATCACTAGAGATGACATATGTTTAAAAGAATGTATGCAGCAAACCTAATAGGATAAGGTGCAGCCGTCAGGCTAAAGTTGAGATAAAGGGGGCTGACTTCATGGGAATTGTTCACAGCTCTGGAGAAATGTTGAGAAATATTTCTGGGGTCTCTGATGTCAGACTTGCATTTGTTGCTATGCACCGCGCTGTGCACGGTCAAACTCATCCAAGTTCTTCATTTTGGTGTCAAAAAAAAGTTAACGCTGCACAGGATTTGTACGCAGTATATATGTGATATAGTGTAGGCTTGTAAATTATCTAAAATCAGTAGAGAGATTAGACTAACACATTGAACTAAACTAAACCTCTGCCTTCTGTACTCTCTGCTACGAGAGAGGAGGAACAGCAGGTTCAAAGTGGGCCAAAGTTTCACAAAACGATAACCACTGTGAAATGAAAATGATAACTTTCATCCTTCAGACAGAGTGCATGGATTACGTTTTGATTTTTCATACAATGTTGCAATTTTAAACTGTTTTTCAGCCATCGTGACATCTAACAAAAAGCAGCTGAAGAGTTTAATTTGGCTTGTTGCTTTTCTTAACTCATATCCTCTCCAGACAGGTTTGCATCAAAGAATCTAATAGCCACATAATGGGAGACAATTCCAGCCAGGGAGCAATCCTTTCGTGTTCATAATGGTGAAACTAATTCCTCTGGGGCTTAACTGGAAGCCTGGCATGTGGTTCAGTGTGTGCATAATTAAGCACAGTTTGCACCTCTTAAACATCTGGCAAACTGGAAAGATGGGCTATAAGGGCTATAAGCGCCATTAGTTAAAACTACTAAAATTCTATATTCAAGTATGTGTGAGATCATAAATGGCATCATTAACATAAAACACAACATAATAATAGCTATTTTAGGCAATGATCAACTCTTCTGGGCCCTGAAGCACTGAGACAAACATAGTTTAAGATGTGCTCGTGGGGGTTTTTATTGATTTAAACATTTTAAAAGTTCCTATTTTCATGCAGAAAATGGAAGTCTGACACCGCATTTGATAAAGAGACAAGACGGGTGAACGACAACCAAGACCACGACTCTGGAGCTGCTGCTGACGAGTGACTGAAGCATGAAGGCAGGAAACAACATGCAAGAACTCAAATGGTGAACGGAGGTGATCCAAGTGGAGTAGTTTGTAATAATCAGAAGATTTTATGCCATACATTTTAGCTGAAGGGATGCAGCATCCAAAAACATTTCTCAAAGTAAATGATCTGCCTCGGCAGTAGCGCTGTACAACACTGCCCCCTAATGACAACAATAAAGCACTGCAGTATTGGCCTTTTGCTAATCTTAATGCCTGTAAACTGAAATTGACTCAAGTGCTGTAAACAACATCAGACAAACTGTGAAATGAAGGAAAAACAATTAAATCACTGAGGCCAGAAACGTTTCCAGGCCTAACAAAATAATAATGAAAGATAAAGAGAACACGACAATCTTTAAATTAACATCACGATTAAGTCTGTTAAGAGACCGATTGTGATCAGATGATGTTTGAAGTGTTTTTCAGAAGTTCTCCGGGGGTTTCAAGTGTGGAGGGTGGAGGGGAACGTGAAAGTGGGACATCGATTGGAACAAAATACCTTCATTAAAAACCATAAGCATCGACATTACTGGTGTTTCAGACCGTAGTTGATCTGTACAGAGCTGCTGTAATAAAGCCGACTTCACCACCTGGAAGAAAAGTCCCTGTCGCCTGGTAAAGGATGCACAATGTGTTATAGTCCGAGGTTAACGACACATAGACAAACAAACTCACACTCTACATCGTGCTGAAATGAAGTTTATTAATCGATTAGTCTACCAACAACAATTTTTGAATCGTTTAAGTCTCAGAAAACGTGAAATATTTCCTGATTCCAGTTTCTCAAGTGTGAGGCATTTACTGCTTTATATTTTGCTTTTTGAATGTCACAACCTTCTGACATTTTTGGGATGAATTGGATGAAATAATTATTTAAAGACCCATTGCCGCATTCTTCCACGCACACACACAAAAACCACAGAATGCAACACCCTAGCTCACAGTTAACGGGCACATGGTGACGCCATAAACAGGTTGCCCCCTATGTGCAAACATGTTGCATGTCTACAAGGCATGCACACAAATGCATATAATGCCACCATAAATTCCCACCTGCAGTCGCAGTGTGAGGTTCACATGCTGCCGATAAACAGACAGAGATGGTGCAGAGTGAGGCATCGCTCGCTCGGCGTAGCGGAACCCCGGAGGTTCTGTAGCCGTGAAGCGGAGAGCGGCGAGCAGAACTCTCATCTCTGCAGAGCTCATTAAACTCCACTAATCGCATCCGTTACCCCTGTAATGGGCAAAATAAAAAGGGAGAGGAGCACAAATGGGATGTGGCTTCCTGGAGGTGGATAGCTGTGCACCTAAAATGGTTTGTGTATGCATGTTCCTGTGAAAGGAAAAAACCCAGCGCTGGCTCAACATATCTGTCTATTTCTCCCTCCAGCAGAGAATGCATCCCCCTCCATCTCCCCCCCCCCCCTCCCTCCCCTCCATTCTGTTTCTGCTGAGCTTTACATGACTGAAGCTCTCTTCTTCTCTCTGCCCTCATTCTTGTGTTTTTCTGCTGCAGATGTAACAACATCCTCAATTGTTGAATGGATTACAGAGCAGCTTGAGCTTGTTCTCCATTTCAGCAAAAGAGACATAAATAAAAAATAAATAAATAAAAAAAAGAGTATCTGATGTGTGGACACAAAGGGACAGCTGCGGCAACATAATTGGACTAATGCCGTTTGTGCATCAACTTCATCTTCCAATAATGTAGCCTCATAAACACTGTCGGCTCGTGAACAGAATCAAGGCTCTTAAGTTAAAAGGAAAAGCCTTTCGTCTAATGCTTTGTTGTCTTTCTGGTACATTTTGATTTTGGTCGCAGCCAACACAAAGCTCTGCACAAACAGGAAGGATTCAATACGCCCCAGCGCCAAAGTCTGGATGAGATTAGACTGTTTTGTCGACCAAAAGCAGTGTGGCTTTTTATGCCTTGAGAACATTTGTGGAGTCTTTTCGTAGATACTGGGTGGTCTGACAGTTTGCTGTTCGCAGCGCTTCTCTGAACTATAACAACTGTCTTTGTAGATACTGTCAAAGTTTGGATCTGGGCCAAGTATCTAGAGGATGATGAATCTTTGCCTGTGTTTGCTGTATAAAAAACCAGAATGTTTATTGTATTTGCCCGACTATGATGATTACAATGTGGATCCCAAGAAAAAACACCTCCAACTGAAGTTCAGAGTTGAACTCCTGAGCACTCTACGAACATTTTTTTTTTATTTTCTCTGCAACGCTGTGGGAATTCTAAAGACAAAAATGCTCCCACTGTGAAATGATTTCAAACGTTCTTTAACAGGATTATGCACTTTCTCTGAGCTCATGGATGAACAGTTAATGTGGTTCATGCTGAGTGCAGTACGGCAAAGAAAGTGGAGTACGACTACAAAAAAAATGGCCTGAATATTCGTATCGATTTAGATAAAACTGAAAAACAACCTCTTGATGTTTGTAATTTGAATATTTATAAAAGTGTTTTCAGTGGCAAAGGTGACGGTCAGTGGAAATGATGCTGTGAGTAGGTATTATGGCGGTCTGTTATGTGAGTCTACATATCTGACATACCACAGATTCTAGGGTTGGGCCATCGTTTCTATTTTCATATCGTCCAATCACGATCACTTGAGCTCGCCGATCATCAGGGGGAGGAAGCGAGGCTCAGCGTCTGGCAGAGCTTTGAAATAAAATATCTAAACATCAACGTCTCCTTGACAAGTAATGTCGTCTCTTAAAGTGTGTGTGTGTGTGTGTGTGTGTGTGTGTGTGTGTGTGTGTGTGTGTGTGTGTGTGTGTGTGTGTGTGTGTGTGTGTGTGTGTGTGTGTGTGTGTGTGTGTGTGTGTGTGTGGTGCAGCCACATCACAGCATTGAGTATTGCTTAACATTGAGCTATTTGCTTATTTTTAATATCAAACAATCCATAACTGGGCCTGTACCGAATAGTTTTAAGCTTTGAAGTTTCCTTCATAATGTATTGACATTGTATCATCAATATTTTACAGAAACATTGGGTGCAGTAGTCCACCCACTCTTCCCCTCTCCCTGTCAGACACACCGTGAACAATGCGGAGCTCCTCGACTCGGATAAATGATTTCCAAAATTCACAACATGTTCAACAGAATATTCTGCCGCAGTACATATTTGTTAGCGTTTGGACTTTCAAAAATAACATTTTTGCTGCAGCAAAAAAACATTCCCCCACTTGCAGCAGAGAAGCACACACACTTGTAGGCTATTAAGAGGCGGCCTGGCAGCAAACTAACAGCACCATAATATATTACATCTATACAACCACAATAACACAATCATATTTCTCCATTTTTTGGGGGGTGATGACGAAAGACATTCAAAGCTTCATTTAAAAACGTCAATCAAACCTTGGGGGATGAGGAAACATGACTTTTGCTACAGCCCTATGCGTAGGTTTCAGTGAGCAGGCAGGCATGCAGAACGATGTGAGGTTATTAGATCCATGGAAAAGAGACGGCAAACTGGTTTGTAATCAAAGATTTGAAATTCACTCATCACTCGTCCTGACGGGGCTCAGCGGGCGGACATGCTGCTCCACCAGAAACATCTCTAAATGCATAGTGGGGCGCAGATTCTAGAGATTATTTTTATAACATTTTAGTACTGATAGTAGTAATAAAGCGCCTTATTATCGGCCGAGGGAAAACCAATCCGAACACTTATCAGCACAAGCCTCTCAAACCACACTTGAGGAGTCGGTGTACTGGCACCAGGAGGTGTGTGTGTGTGTGTGTGTGTGTGTGTGTGGGGGGGGGGGGGGGGGGGGGGGGGGGGCATGAATCATACCTGACAAGACCATTTCCTTTCATTGTCATCCCTGCTGATTTGGCTGTGGGGGATGGAAGCTGCTGCCAAAACATAAACAAGAAGGATAACATGTGTGATGACAGTCTTTTCTCTGGGTTTAGTGCTTAAGTTCACACTGAATGTTGCGTTTCTTCAGGAAACTTCCATTTAATGAATCGGCTCCAGTGGACTTGTGTCTCATTAGATCAGACTTAAATGGTTGACAAGTACCAACAACTGAAGGAAATGCTCATTTAATTATTGTGTTATATTGCTGTTTCTTGCAGAGTTACCGACAAGACATGATGTCATAACAAGACGAACAAGTGCGTAGATGATCTAGTGATGACCAGGAAAACATGTTTGAACATTAAAGGGTTGATTTTCTGATGTGACAAAATGTCATACCTATATTTTCTTACACTTGTGGACATGCAGTTTGGGTTTTATTTGTACTTAAAGAAAAAGTTCTTTAAGTAGCCTGTGCCTGTGTAATAAATGTAAATACTCTGAACACTGTAAATCTATAACATGCGGGTTTAGACTACACACTGCTGTCATCGGGATCAGTGTATTGGTCCAGAGCAATGGAAAATAAAACAACAACACAACAGTAGCAGGATGTTAATGACACAAAATGACCATCTTGATTATGTGCATATGTACATTTGTACCATGCTTCTAACTGGCTCAAGCAAACATTTTTTACATGCAACATATTTTAGGAGTTCAAGTTTGCGTATTTTAGAAATGGAACCAATCCGAGCAGATATCGGTACGGGGCTCCGATAAGACATAATTCATGTCTCTGATATCGCAGTGAGGTTACCAATCCAATTATGCAATGATGGTGGAGAATGTCCCTCCAGCCGTGTTACAGCTGCAAAGAAGCTAGTTAGCTGTGATAGCATCTTTAGCACAGAGTGGCTGCTCTGGAACAGGAGGTGAATGTGATAAACAACACATTACAATCGTTTGCATCTTCACAAACACGGCTGTCCTGCCATTTGTTTTATCACAGTGACAGTCTCTCTGCTTGTTAAACAGGCGGTGAGAGTCACTCGCGGTGCTCTCGATAAAGATGAATTAAAAACGCTCAACTAAAGTGCGAGTGTTTTAACTGACACGGTTTGTTTTGTCACAGTCAGTAACTGTTATTTGGCTTTTTAAACAGACGATGAGAGTCACTCGCGGTGTTCTAAATAAACCATTCAACATTCAGGAAACGTCTCGCAGGTATTAATAATCTAGCTCGTCCTCTATGTGCCACTATTCTAGCTGAGTACTAACTCTGCATGTTAACCATAGCAACTTCTCACCACAACAACAAACCACAAACGGACATCTGGCCTTGACTTTCATTGCTTGATCCAAATTAATTATGAGTATAAATGCAGATTTAAGAAGCAGCCATGCCCATTGTGGTTTTTAACTTATTTAAATGCGTTTTTTAGATATTTATTCTGTTAGCAAATTTTGAAAGCACGATAACCGACGTCCATCGCTCACTCAGTCAGTGACAGACTGGCTCCGGCTTTGCTGCGGTCCAGCCAAAACCTGACCTCTCTTTTCTTCATCTTTTGACAGTTTTGCCGCGGCCTTTCCCGGTTCACTATACTGATTAGCATACAGCGCCACCACATCGGCATAATGCCGCAGTCGCTACAAATTACAGAAATCCACCAAGTGCAATGGAGCCACTCTCCAAAGTTCTGTCGATAGCTGGAGGCGGGATGAAATGTGACGGAAGCAGCCGTCAGTATTTTCTAAAGTTTTGGTTCAACTTCTTCGATGTGAGTATTTCATTGTATTTTCTTTAGACATTTTTGCTATTTACAATGAATTTATTAATCCAGAAAATAATTGGGAGCTGCATCCCGACATTACTTTGCGGCTGACATACACAGATATCAATATATTGGAGACATTGTTTTTGAAAACATATGTTGCTGGGGATTTTATTTCATATAATTCATCAATACAATGAATACGAGTAAATTAATTCCATTTATCTAGATTGCATTGAGAGGATGATATCCCCAAACCTGGAAAACTACACTAAAAGTAAGAGCATGATAATAAGTGAGGAAAATGGTTTTAGAATTTGGGTTAAATGCCCCTTTAAAAAGGAAAAGAAAATGACATTTTGGGAGCACCGTTTTCTGTACAGATTAAACAACGTGTTAATTGTTTACACATTTCTATTAGAGGAATAACATGTTATTTGGCTTCTTTGCAGAGGAGAAAACACCACTCACCGGCTCCGGCCTGATCTCGAGGTCAGCTCAGTCTAACAGCACTGCTCATGGTTTCGTAGCCCGCTGCGCTGAGCCGTCCTAACACCTCAGCCGGAGTGAGATTACTCCCGCAGGCAGCGGGGCCTCTGATAATTACAGTGGAAGGTGAAACGTTAAGCCTCTTCACACATCCAGAGAATGAAACACATTCCCAACCTTGTTAGATGATGATAGAGTATATCATTTATTATCCGTCCAATAACCTGCAACCAGCACATGATTTGAAAAAAAACATAATTGAATATTCGGCTTTTAATAAATGTTTAACATTTGATGAGCATCATTTCTCCTTCCATAATGCAGTTCTCCTTGATTAATGAGCACTGGACTTCTAGCTTCTTTTCGCTCACTATTTTAATCAAGCTATAAGTATAGGGAACTTCAAGAGCAAGTTTGACATCGAGGACACTTTCTGCGCAACCACAATATTGTATGTTATGCTTATTGAATGCACAGTAGGAGGTAGAAGCATTTCAGCCCCTTTCCTTCCTCAGAGTTTCATCATTTATTGAGCTGCATAACGATTTGTCTACCATGGTGAATTCAATATTTTTACATCATTTTTGAGTTAGCTGTTCAATCTTCCTATGTGACTAAACTTTAATTCACCATGCACTGCACTAAATTAGGAGAGCTCTTAGTATTCTTTGTTTTACTGGCTGAAATATTCAAAAGCATCTGAGAGGTAAAGTTATGGCTGGAGGACAGAACCTGCAAAAATAATCAATAAGTAAATGATTTGATCAGCAGACGGCGTTAGTTAGCATGAATAGTTGATCTTTGCACTCTGGGTTAACCAATAAGCAAAAAGTTGACCCCATGACATACGACTCTCTTTTGCATAATGAAGCAGAAATGCAAAAATAAATGGTAAAAAGAAAAGAACTGAGCAATACATCTGTTTTGGGGGGAAAAAAGTGGTAAAAATGCAAAGTAAAAATAATGTGTAAATAAATAAATGCATGAATACATATATCTAATTTATTAAAAAAACATTTAAAATATATTAAAAAAAATAATGCAAACATAAATAAATGAATGTCAAAGTTGATGAAAATAAATAAATGGGAAAAAATAAATGAATAGTAAAGAGTTAAATTAATACAAAAGGTAAATATTATGTCACATTATATAAATTACTTAATGCCTTCAGAGTCGTGTATCTATTAATGTTGGCAGGTTCTGTCCTCCATACATGAAATGACCAAGAAAAGAGACTTTTCTGTTAGTGGTTATTATATAAATTCATTTGACAGCTAGTGTGGTTGGATATTTACTTGGATAATTATTACCACAAGTGAACTAAAAAAGTTCCCCTCGTGTTGTCAAAGTCACAGCGGGCGCTATTGCCTTACTTCAAATGTGCAACACTTGTCCTATAATCCTGTATGTGTTAGGGATTATGGTCTGAGCTTTTATCACTCATCAATGATCTCTCGTCTCACAGAGGAAAGCTTGCCGGAGATGGATTGTCTAGATGGGAGAGCACAGACGCCTGAAGTGAGGATTTAGAAGCAGAAGAGTGAAGGATTAGAGACTTGGGTTGACATGATTGGCAGAAAGATCACATGCTGCTGCTGACGCATCATCCACATGCCGCCACAGATAAATGCAGCCAGCAGGAGAAGAAAAAAACAACACAGGAGAGGAAACACGTGTCGTCTGAACACCACAGAATACAAACAATCACAACTGCAAACACAATCAAGTCGGAGTGATTAGTGAGGATTAGAGTTGCCTTGCAGATCAGCCAGAAGAGAAATCATTTATCCCTAAAACATGGCAACAATCATCAGAGTCTAAACAGACACTTTGTCAAGTTTTAATCTGAACTCCATAATTCTATTGTTAGCGGGATGGGAACATCTGACGCAACACTCCCCAGTGAACTCTGTGCCTTTGGGCTTCACATTCTGGAAAGACTGCACCAGTATATGTCAAATGTGACACCACCTGAGAGCAGAAATCATTTTCTACTTCAGAAGCAGAACTAGAGACTATTTCCTTACTTATAGTACATCTGCCACCAAGGGAGGGCAATTTGGCAAACACAAATCTGTAAAATTAGACAAGAAATCCTTTTAAGGAGCTGAAATGTGCCATGTCATAACCTGCGCTGTAAGGAAACAAAACAACGACACTCATACATAAACTGTATTTTTATTTATCGCGGCCAAAACCAAACGCATCCGCCATGGCTGGTGATGGCTTCTAGCTGAAACACATTCAGATTTGCCCACGTTAAATAAGAAGACCCTTTATCTGAGAGTGACCGTGATTTGTTTCTTTGATCCTCGCCAACACCTTCCACCCAATTTGGGGCTGTGCACGCTGCTGCTCTCCATAGCCGGTGCTTTTCCTGCCCTAACAAGTCAAAATGTCTCCCATGAAAGAGATTCATAGCTACTTTTCTTTGTGGTTTATAAGGGTCAGTTAAAATACACAATGTGTACCATAACACTTAGTTTGCTGACATTTTTAAAAGTCAAACAAAAAAAAGCCTATTCAGGTACCTATCAAAACTGGAATCCAAACATAAGGAACCCAGTCAGTCCGTGGCTGAGGAAGAAGCCTGGCTGTTGAGGCTGCTGCCCGTCCATTGGCCAACATCCAGCCCTGCTGGTTTGTGGCCGGCCTGTGGTGCTGCTGTGCGTCACTGCCTGCTGTTAGGATAATCACAGCACCATTCAGAGCTCACTGGTATAGTTTGTATACCAGTCAGCCAACAGAAATTGAGCAACTACACTGCAGGTAGTTTCAGAGTGGACTGTTTATGTTGTATGATTCTGTTTGTGGCGGTAGTGTCGCTTGTGTCGGTGGCAAAATGTGACAAGGATGTACTGCAGCAACAGCACCTTCAGTTTCTCACTCAAAAGACAACATTTTTAAAAGATCCTCCAACACTGGAGAAAACGATGACTTGCCAGCGGCCACTGCTTAAATCACATTTATTTAAATATAATCCATAATCTTTCAGAGAACACACTGGTTTTCACTCAGCTCCTTTTAACAGATATGAGTGTATTTGATACCAGTCTAATTTAAAGTAGCCCGTGGTTTCTTAATAATATTACTTTACTTAATAAGTTGTAGGCTCAATTAAAAGTAATTATGTAAAATTGAGTCAGAGTGCCTGCTCACATGAAACATCCAGTCTACCCTTGGAACATAAAAACTAAATTCTAAATAATTAAAAGTGCTTCATAAAAATATCAATAGTAGGGGATTGGAATAATATATTTGATCCAGCAATTTAAACTTGTGACAAGTCTATTTTCACACACATTTCTAGAATAGACAATGCACACGCACACACACACACACACACACACACACACACACACACACACACACACACACACACACACACTCTCTCTCCGTTATTCTTTGCAGGTTTCATCTCTAGATAAGATTCCCATCGACCACAGACTACAAACAGTGGAGACCCCCCCAGCTGCACCCATGAATTATGAAAAACATGCTGTTTGCCAATATTAATTAAAAAAACATGGATTTCTGCCGTCTAGTACAAAAACTACGGGCTGCATTTCATAGGCTAAGCTTACCTCATCAGCACCTGTATGCATCAACATAGGATTTAATCAGTGAAATTAAAACCAGCTGCACAGGGCTGTGTGTACATCTGTGAATCATTCGCCACACACCTGTTGGTGACCGATCAATCATGAGACAATATTGTCATTTCCATCTACATTCAGTCTGCCTCCACTATTGGAGCCGAATGACTCCGACACTCTTACCAAGTAACACAACTTTAATAATTGCGCTACACAAACTGCTGCACTGTTGATTAAACAATAGACATTATGGAGCATAATCACGTTTTTCTTACCTTAAAGCAGGTGTTGGCTAGCTAGCATAAAAGTTGCAGTCTTTCTCTCGCCCCCTCGCTGTTTTTATCCTGACGAATATCTGCCTAGAGTCCATTCTCCTGTGTTTTTGTTGTAGTTGCCTATTTCTTCACTTGCTGCTTCTTTCTATTATGTAGCCCCTTTCCACTAATTTCGGTTTGATTAGCCCGTTATTTAATTATTTAAATAACCAAAACTGAAAC
This sequence comes from Pholis gunnellus, assembly GCF_910591455.1. Lineage (NCBI taxonomy): Eukaryota > Metazoa > Chordata > Actinopteri > Perciformes > Pholidae > Pholis > Pholis gunnellus. The sequence continues at coordinate 16,526,736 of NC_136536.1, read as the reverse complement.
ACCTGCGTCTCTCAGCCCATTAATCCGTGTGTGTAACAGAGCCACCGTGTGGTGGCAGGTATGGGCCCACAAAAAATGCTAAATACAAAAGATAAAATAGATACAAAGAAAGAAGAAATACGGTCAACTAGAAAATTACTTTTTACCTTTTAAATTCTGCATCATCTTTTTTCAGAGACTGGTATGCATGAAAAATACACAGGAAACGCGTTCACTATTTTTTGTAGGGACTATTTCTTTGGTAAAAAGTAGTTCCAAGTAGGTCGTTTGTTTCGAGTGAACTGACCATTAATATGTCTCTCAATAAATAAAAGAATATAACACACACGTTTCACTTTTTGTTTTGTTAGTTACAACTTTTCCGATGGCCCCAAGATACAAAAAGTAGACATTGTTCAGTTGTTTTCTGTTGTGGTAGATTACAATAGGCCTACAGTTTATTCACATTTGTCAGGCAGCAATCTAGTTTCTTGGCCTGTATTTTAAATTGTACTATGTAAGTAAGTTAGTTAAAAAAACATGACACATTGTTCAAGAGCTGTAACCTCCCAAATTCAATTGGCTTCAGATGTCGTGAATATATCGCATTCATGCCTTTTGATTTGCTGTTAGAAACGTATGGACACATCAAAGTACCTGGTAGCCTATGAGTGGAACAGCAAGCAGAGAATTTTCACAAATTGTGACATATGTGTGAAGCTCTAAAGCCGAGATACCCTCTACCGTAATGTCCTTGAGGTGTGCTATGGCTCAAGTATCAAACATGTTGTCTCTTTTATGGGTTTTATTACACTGTAGATAAAATCAGTAGGCTGAAGTGTTTTTCTCACCTGGTTTTATTGTTCTATATCTCCTGTAAATGCTCCACAGAACACAACACTTTGAATCACACGTAATCTGACACATGTGTGACAGGATGTGCTAACACACAAAGCTCATATTAGAAAGGTTGTTCACTAGAGGATAGAGGAGAAGACAAGTATATGCAGAGACAGCGCCCGCTGACCCCCAGTCTGTTTTCAATCATGCTCTTCCGGCAGGGTGCTCATTCATCTGAAGGTTAATAGAAGTTGGAGATGTCCAATTCTAAGCACAGGAAAGGGAAGGTGGTGCATTGTAAGTTTTGTGTGCCGGGTGTCCCATGGTCTGCTGCTTGAACTCAAATGACTGCCTTGACAGCAGTTTTCTTTTTTAAAGTGATTCCCAGAACAACTTGACCCAACGTTTTTTTTACGAGCACTAAGAAAACATCACCTACAAACATGCAATTCAAGAAAATTATTTCCATATAGTTTACAGTCTTGGCTGGTTTGTCCAACACTATAGCAAGCTCTAAAGTTCACATGTGATTCTGACGTGATTTAGCTTCACAGACGGCAATACTATGGTTTCTAACTCATGTGAGGAAGCATAGGTCCACTGGTGCAGAAGAATGACCCGCATTCATCTGTGATTGACTTGTCAATAACAAGTCTAGACATAAAGTACATCAGGGCATGTTACATGATTATAATCTCTTTCTTTCTGTCTGGTTGGGTCATAAATTCAATGTTAATCCCGGCCACAAATCCACTGAGGTGAAAATGCATTCACAAAACAAATCAAAACTACAGTCATAATAGTATTGTGCTGCAATAACCCAAAATACTGCAGAGAAGCCATTGAGAAAACATTATATTCCTCCTAACGTTCTGTTTGTGAGCACCAGGCGCAACATTATTCATGCTCTTTGTAGATTGTGCACTTGGTATAAACACTGTTTTAAAAGAGTTTAAATATTAACAAAGATACATACTACTGAATATAATATAAAGAATAGTAAGTATGAAACATTTCTAAGGTTTATCCAAACCTCTACACTGTGCAGGTGAAATGAATGAGGTACAAGCGCACAAATTTGTTTACTGCTTAAGTGCTAATCACCACGACATGCAGCAATCTGCACAATTCAATGTATCCCTCAAATTCTACAACATGCACAACAATCCTTCCCATAGAATTAAAAACACGTTTTACCTCAACAAACCGAAAACTGTGTGGTCACCCTGAAAGTACGCAGAAATGTGTACCTAAAAGTACTGCACAGCATGTTTTTGAGATTAATTAGGAGTCATGAGTATGGTCTCTATCAGTGCCTATATTGTTTTCTAGTGCGGTGTGAAACCGCATTATCCTCACATACTGAGACTGTGTGAGATCATTCTGAATCTGGCTGAGTGATAATGTTTCTCCCGTGGCTTTATTCCTTCAATAAAGTACCATTAATTTGTTTTAATGCAAATCCAAATGACAGCGCAAATAATAATAATCAATGCGCAGGTCTTGTCAGAAATAGAATGTCAATTCATTCTCAGCCATCAAGTTTTTTTTTTTTTTTATCAAGTGCAAACTAAACGGATCAATAAAGGCCCAAATGAGTGACTCGCCATGTGATGGAAAAAAATGAGGCGTTACCTGGCGGAGTGCACACACTTACTGTACCGGCAAACCTCTTGCAACGTGACTCCTTCTACATGATTAGCAACACCAGCAGCATGAAACTAATCTCTTACTGCAGGAAAGCCCACCGGGTAAGGAGGTGTGAGGAATCTGCGAGTGTGCTGGAACCATAACACGAGTGGAAGCAGGAGAGGAATTAATCACATCAAAGAAGCCCAAAATATGTTCTACACCTGCAGTGGTCACATATTAAAACTTCAAATCACGTTCACCTCTCCTGAGCAGGGATTTACCAATGGTTTATTGAGGTATTAAAGGGATATTCAAGGGTAAAGTGATGGTAAGAAAGGAAGCGGTCTCCTACTTTGACTGCTAAACTGAAAATAAATACTCTCATCGCCAACAACAGGTTATCATTAACCTCCATCAGTGACAATCAATTCATCACAGCTTCAGGGCAGTCAGATCCTTTTTTCACACATTTGTGAGATGCTCTGCTGACTCGGGTTCTCACTTTATAGTGGAAAACTACAGAAAGCTATTCACTTCAGTGTAATTGCAGCTTTAAACAACAAAATGCACAACAGAGGAAAGCAATAATAGTCCAAATTAATGTTGGTCATGAATCATTTAAATGCTGATTTATTTTCAGACCGACAGGGGTTGGTATTTGGGCCAAGAGACACCAGCAGACGTGAGAAAACAGGAAGCTTGTGAGGTTGTGAGAGACAGAAATCTCAGGTCATGGTGAGGTGACACTATTGATCCACAATCCTTTCAACAGATACGTTTCCAATAAGTTTGTGCTATTTAATGGTGAGCTTTTATGATTTCAGGGACAGGGCATTTGATAGCACAATCACACACACACACACACACACACACACACACACAAGGCAAAATGATGCTCGACCTAAAATGGACCAACCTTGAAAATTCATAGACATGAACTTTTCCAGAACACTTTTTTAAAAGAACTAAGTTGTCACGCTCCCCTAACAAACGGGAACATTGGCGACTGAGGGAATTGTGACAGCACATCACAACACTGAACACAGAACCAATCAAACCACCAGTGGGGAGTCAGAGAATTGTTGCAGGATTATGCACCTGGCACTGCCACGTGAATGCGATTCATGAGGCAAAAAATAAATAAAAAATCTGTCAAGTGTTATTCTGCCGGGGAACCACCAGAAGGTTGTTAATATTCAAGTCTTTGGGCATGAGAAACACTCATTTAATGGGTTTTTTTTCCTCTGCAATTCAGGAAGGCCTTTGCATATATAGCTGAGGGACTTCTGATCCAATGATGGGTGACAGCCAAAGATAACACAAAAATCCCCTTATAATTACTGTTCAGATATTGCGAGCCAGCACTACTGTGGATTAGTCTTCCCGCAGCTGTGTAACAGTATGTAAGGTTGTTGCTAAAAATAGAAGAAAAAAAACACCCATCTCTTATTCACACAATTTGCAGCTTGCTCACTTTCTTGCCCCCCATCCTCTCCCTCCATCTCCCCCTTCCCTTCCCTTCCCTCGCTTGCACATCTGAAATCACAGACATGCAGCACAAGCTTCAAAGAGCATAGATAACTTGGGGAGCGCGAGACTGACTGTAATTCATCACAACACATGCACGGATAGTGTCATTTGCACAACCAGAGAGTGACATTTGGGTTTCAATTCGCACCGCGCACTCACCTATATGCTGTGACTGATCAGCAGGCCCTCGGAGGAGAGTCACTGCGAATGAGCACTGCAGTTTGACTTCAAGTTGTCTTTAAGTTTGAGTGGGACAAAGCAGCAGAGAAGGAAGAGAATGATCCCCCCCGTGGGCATATGTAAAGCAAAAATGCAACAAAAGACTGACTATTCAGTGTCAGGGTAATTTCAGTATGTGAAAGTCCAAAAACAAATTGCACAAAGAAAGCTTGACGTGCCTCCAAACATTTAAGCAGTCATGTCTTACACTGCCTGCTGCAGTCTGCACTCTGCCTGGATGTAAAGTTATCGTTTCAATCGTTCAAATCAGGAAACTAATTCAATCTAATTCATTCTAAAGACTCCAAAACTCACAGAGAAACGGTTCTGTGAAAGAAGCCATTCTTTCATGTACTGTTTCCAAACCAAGAGGAATGCCAGGGAAATGCTTTCCTATTGCAAGACGGCAGCTGAAAAGCAAACCATTTGTTATAAATGAGAAGTTAAATCACACAAGGTACGGCTCAACTCAAGACTCAAAAGAAAAAGCTCAAGGTTCTCCTCATGTGGCAATTGAGTTGATGAAATAAAAAGTACATTTTTGTACCACTCGTGGATGAACATGCCAGCAGATAGAATACAGGCATGTACAATCATCTAACTCACTATGCTCCTCATCAGGTCAGCCATGACCAAACGGTGCCATTTTCTGTTTTAGGAATGATGTGACACTTTGTAACAGAACACCCGAGGCAGCTTGTGTCATGCTGTGGGGTTTGATCCTGAAAAGAAAAAGCGACAAGACCTCAAAGCTCAAGCAATACAATTCACACTGACTTCGCTGGTATAAATAATGCATATTTTGTGCCTATGAGCAGAGTTTGAATGATATAGCTGTGAGTATCTGGCACCCATACCGCAGATAACCCCTTCAAACATTGATAATCATTTTAAAGAAATCCCATTAATTACATAAGCAAAATTTGTATTTAATTTCTAATTCACTCACAGAGGAGATTAAATCTGTAATGTGGAAGCATTATTAACTCAGTGAGAATTAGTGAATAAAATATGTAAATTCTCACTTTACTGGGAATCAACACCTCATTCCACGTGGACAAACATGCAGTTCTCTATTATCAGTCTCAACAAAAAGCAAACATAGGGAACTTCACAAAGGCATTTATTGCAAGACTGAATGTATTGTATTCTACAGTTGTTCACGCTGTTGTGCAAAATGTTTGACTGTAATTTTAGTCTGCGACTCAACGACTTTCTTGTCGTTTTCTTTTTAGACCTGTGGCATGTTCGGTCGGACAGAGATCAGAGGATTGTACCCAGACGCATGGGAGGGAAGGGTCTGCTCCTGCAAACCCACACGAGACAGAGCGGACACATTTTCACATCTCTCTTGTGCACGAGAGCAGCATCACAGTCTGTCTTCATTATCACATCGCGGTGTCAAACTGGATCACGATGATTCAATATTGATGTAAACATCACAATGTGTTATGTAATTCATCCTCGGGAAAAAAAAATGTAACACCCCATACATTTTAGAAAGCCTTATGCTGCATGAAGTCGTGTGAAATACACATTGTGTCTTACAGAGAAGAAGCCTATACAACACCCCATATGAAGAGAAAACGGTAACATGATTAAAAGTGTTGAGATAACTGAATAATACATTGAAAGTAATATTCATATTTCTTTTATTTTTCCTCATGTTTTTTGGTGAAACTGGGACACACTTCTTCAACTGTTGCCTCCCAAAACGTACTAATTCTGCACACCAATATTGCTGTATTCCAAATGTCTGTCTCATTATCAGAACAGTCTACTTTAAAACAATCTGTACTATAACATCAAATACAAAAACGGATGCACTCATTATCGGATCACTACATGCAATCAAGTCCAACTCTAATCAGAATCTAAGCAAGGTAAATACAACTTTGATATTTTTTGCAGACTTTAGGTGGCCGTTAACACTCACTGGCTTGCATGAGCTGACCCTGACGCCCAAACACCTGGGAGAAAGGGCTGCGGGTGAGCATCTCCTCCATGGCTGAACTCCTCCGGGGAGGGGACGAGGTCCTTGTCTTCAGAAAGAGAGCGTGCGCTGCTGTGGGTCAGCCTTCGAGTGTATAAGGGGACGGGGGGGGCGGGGGGGGGGTGGACGGTCTGCTGTGTCTCCTCTCACTCCCTCAACTGCTAATTTGCCTTTGAAGCCACCTCGCGACCTTTCTCTTCTACCGCCTCGCCGGTGACTGCAGATCAGTCCTGTGCCTGCGTTGCCTCAGATGCCGTCAGAGTTGCTGCTGCTCCTGAGCTGACGGGAGATCTGTGTTGGGTTGGTCTCAGCGTGCTCATTAGCGCTCCTGCGTGGCGCTGCTTCAGACGGAGAGCACAGCAAACAGCATGAACAAAGCGAGAGAGAGGGAGAGAGAGAGGGAGGGAGGGAGGGAGGGAGAGAGAGTGATGAGAAGGAGAAGCCTGCTGCAGAGAGGAGACGGACTCTCTCCCCTGATGAAAGTGAGAACAGAGATGACTGTGTGTGTAAGTGTGTAGCCAATTTTAACATTATACCGTGGCTGCTGCTGCTGCTGCTGCTGCTTGTAGTTTATGGCTGTGGTCGCCCCCTCTCTCTCTTTCGTCTCCCCTCCTCTTTTTTTTTTAATCCAATCTGACTTCTCTACCAAGAGAAAGTGACAAGATGCACTGCAGATAAGCACCACAACATCTGACTTGGGCAGTAAAACAAATGTGGTCAGGTCATAGAGACCCTGCAAGTAAAAGCAGACTCTCAGAGTGACTCCTGAGGTCTGTTCGTTCAGTAGCATCCTTATTTCGATGGGAGCTTGGAAGCCACAGAGAAGAGGGGAAACAGGACTCGCAAGTCCTCGAACACAAGAGCTAAACATAGACACAAACTGAGAATTATTATCTGACACAACCAATCATGACTTTGTTGTTCAGCTTGCCAGCATGCACACGCTGTGTGACTCAAAGCCAAATGCAGGGCTCTGGATTTTGTTTTTGTACACCTCCACCCTTGTTTCTCCTCTGCTCTGTGATCTACTGTGTGCGGTTTATGCCTGGTTCCCAACCAAATTTCCGACAGGATAATAAAGTTTGAGTTATTTCTCCCCACGCGCTTACTTCTCGACTTCGGGTATTATCTTCCAAATATAGACAGAGAAGCATCCTGCATCTCGCTAGACGTACGTCTCACTCACAGGCAAACAGTCAGGTGTGTGCAGCTCTTATGCAGCACTTTGCTTGTGCAGGCAAAAAATAAATAAATAGTACATCCGCGAGTACAGCTTAAATCAAAAACAGATTCTGAGCAGAAAACTCAAAAACAGACGAGAAAATCAGTTTCAAACTAAAGGGGCCAGTGGATCATTAAATATGGATCCACATCCTTTATTAATGCCCTCATTACCATGTCTGTTCCGCTGCTGAACAGCATGCAGAGAGGGAAGAAGAGACCGGTACAAAAGTACTTCATCCCAGCATCCTGTTTGCATTATTTGCTCTCACCAGTGATGCTTTGACTTTCCTTTGAACTCTCTGTATACATAAGTTACCGGTGGCAGCTGTATAAGGAGATCTGCAAGCCTACATATGTTCAAATATGTGAATTTTTAAGGATGATCTGGCCAGAATTGTGCTAAAAAAACCACACAAGAAGAAGAAACATATACGAAGAAACATGCAAGAAGAAGTTTAAAGAGTTAATTAAACACAGTGACGTTGTGACGTTAAAGAATGAAAATCCCATCACTGTCACGTCAGCCTGAAGAAGCAATGCCAGAGATGGTGTGACTCAGCGCTTTTATCTGTCTTCACCTGGAACATTGGGATCCTGACAGGTCCCTGTCATCATTTCACTGTTGTGCAAATTTAGTCATCACCTTTTTTCAAACTCTACTTGTTTTTGTTTTTTTTGCATTTCCACAAACCAGAATCAGGACAGACCTCAAGCCCACCTACTGCAGGAAGGGAACACTATTTTACTGGATTCAGTTCAGAATTTATCTCACCAAACGCTCAATAAAACTGACGAAATCAGCGATAAGGAGCTCAAAAGTTTCTCCTCAGACTTCTGGGATGAATGTTTTTGTTTTCGATCCTCTGATCATGCGTCCTCGCTCCTCTTTAGAACTTCCTGTGAGAATTCAACATGGCCCCGGGCTAAGAGCCGCAGCCGTGTTGAGCATACAAATGCAGCCTCGCAGTTTGAGGTTACTGCTGAGTTTGTGAGCGCTGGGAGAAGCTGTACCTCAGGGCTGTGGTGTGGCTCGCTCTAGGTACACTGGCACAACTCGTAAGTATGTAAAAATCATCAAATCAAAGCACTGCTGCTGAAAAAGCACATCAAGGCTGGTCCCTCGCTCCCAGAGACTTGACTTTTATCATCATTAAAAAGGGACGCGAGGTGTATTAAATGCCTTTTTATACACATCTGCAATGAATCTTAAGAGCATCAAGTCAACTGCAAACTTTACAACATGTGTTCACAATTTTACGTGTTCAACTTCATATATACACAAATAAATGGAACTGCTGGAGCTGTGAACTTATCTGAGAGAAACAAAAGATATCCAAAGAATCCAAAACCACCAGTGTTGATTTGTCACTAACGTGCTCAACACTTCAGAAGAGTGGAAATAAAAGCTTCACCAGGGGAAGAACAAACCCACACGCCTTTACGTAGGAACACTCAGCAGAGTGTACCAGCTCGCTTCACCTGCTGCTGCTGCTGCTGGAATATGTGCATCTGCTTTTTATTACAGTGTTGGCTATAACCATGACACAAGGGGACCAGGGGGAATTGCTTTGATAGCTCAATGTCACAGACTGGAAATCTGCACAGCTACTGTTTCCAATCTTCCCATTGGATCCTTATATTATCTGCCTGTAGCAAATAAAAGATTCTGCGTAACTGGCCAAAATTACAATTCAAGTCATGCCCAGTGCACTGCATGTTGACGAACAATTACATTTAGATTACTTTTCATCTATTAATGCTTGATTGAGAAAGCGTGCCGACACTTGGACCTGGTCTCTGCAGACAGTATTAGTTGGTAATTTAGTTTCAGTAAATTAAATTCAACATCCATGTTGAATTCAAAAAGGGATAAAGTGGTCTCTAAGGCTTCTGCCATGCAAAGAGGTCTTATCTTATTAAAAAATATTCTATTACACCAGTATTCAAACTTAAAACTTAAATGTGCCCTGCAGAGTTTGACCGTCAGCAGCGCAATGGAGCGGTGTTTTAATGCGACCGGTTTGTTTATTCTTATGAACGCACACAAGGACGCGAGTGGCGCCGGACACATTCTGTTCAGCGGTTTCACACCGTTCCAGTGATCTCCAGGTTTCAATAACGCACCAAGAAACGCAGGGGAGAAGAAGACTGCTGGCAAGTAAACATGGACGTTAAACAATGCCGGATTCAAAATGTTCCAATAAATCACTTTTGCAAATATTTTATGACGGAAGAAAACGTTTTAAACACGCTTGTTAGGCCTCAAGTACACACACACACACACAATGTGTTTTTGTGAGTAACCTTGAATTTGAAGCTAAGTTTGTTTACTACAACACCTTGAACACAACACTTTATGGAAACGTTTTGTAATGTGCAAATAAGTCAGCTTTAGACATCACTAGGCGTGTTTTTTCACTTTACGCTAAGCTAAGCTAAGCTAATGATAGCTCCCTATAATCCTTGCGTATTGCCTAAAAGCAGGTGTTTTGGGTTTGGTTGATTGGACTATTTTGGGGGTCCTGCAGAATCTCGTCTACGGGGCGTCACAGCAGCACTTTTTCATTTACAGCCTCACAGCAAATCCGGTGCCTCTTAAATTTTTACTTTAAACTCCGCTTCCCTACTTTCGGTGTTCACTCATGTTATCTGCTGCTCTTTTCCACCCTTTCTACTTTCTCAGCTACTCCACCACCCACAGCTAACGTTGCTAATTAAGACTTTTCCCACAAAAAAAAAATGGTGCAGATTAGTTTTCCTGAGAGGCACGGTGCGTCACTGTTTGGAGACAAAGCAAGTGCACGTACATTTTGATGCACGTGCTTTGATATTTCTAGTTCTGCCGTGTATTTTCACTCTTCACTGGACTCATTTATTTTATATTTAACATAATTTTCCATATTTGTTGTGCAACCTTTTGTTGTAGATGTTAAATATGAAAAGGTAGAAATGGGTCAAATACAGTTGATAGCTACTCCACAAAAAGATCCACCGCTTTCCCAGAAAACAGGTCACAGGCTGGATGTCTTTGCATCTTAATACCAAATTTGATCATACTGGTGGTGGAAATAAGGCTTTAAAATGGGGCAGAAACATCCCTGAATATGGATTATCTAACAGAAAGAGCAGAAGAGATGCAGTGGTATTACAGAATCTGCTCTCTATTGAATCCACCTAAAATAAGGAAAGTGTGCCACCACCTGGACGTTTCTGTATTTTCTAGTAAGGCTCATAATGCAGGAATTTGAAAATCTGGAGTCAAATTCTGTTAATACGCTTAAAAAAATGAAAGTAAGGACTGACAATTTGGTGTAATTTCCCAACATGACATCCGCAGACTTCTACATTAACGACTAAACAACAATAATGTGATTAATTGTATTTGTGTACCAAAGAAAGTGTCACACACACTTCACATAATCTTAACATTCTCTATTTATTTTCAACACACGCTTTAAGAAAAACTTTAGTGCAAATCATACAGAGGAACTGTTCAGATATTGATTACATGATTTTAAATTATTAATAAATATACACGACTCAATTTACACTTTAAAATGCTACAAGCACTTTTCACAGTTAAATAACAGTCTCCCAAAACCGTCCTGTACATCCAACACATTGCAGCCCGTCCGTCTGCATGAAGCAGACTTTACCAGTGAGGGCTGAAAAGGCAAAATGTAAAATAGGAGGTACCATTATTGTTTCTCTCTCTCTCTCAAATACAGGCCATTGTCAAGTATTAGTTTGCCAAAATTAACATGATGATAATCATAATGAAATAAGTACCCTGTATAGCACTAGCTCTTCAAACTAGTAGCTTATAAAAAAAAATCAAACAGATACAATTCATCACACTGACTCTCTGAGATTAGTGACAACAAACGTTTCCATACGTCATTACAGGGTTCCAGCGTTACATTTCCATTTTGTGATTTATATACTGTACATGTGGAATTTATTATACACACTTCACACAATAAACTGTTGCCAGCAGATCATAAGCAACGACCAAATGCTTGAGCGCTACGCACGACAGAGACCCGAACAGACTGTATTTCTAATATGACGATTTATATTTTTTTGGAAGAAAAAAAACACGTAAAATTATATTTTGTGACAAGAGTTTTGTGAAACGGGTGCAAAATAAAGCCTATAAGCGAACTGGGCTACTGTAAATATGTCAGGATTTCAGAGGAAACGCAGTGAGGCCAAGCAGGAGTTCCAACGCTGCTCAGAAATAAACTCTTAGTATTGTAAAAGTGGCAATGATGCATCCAAGATGTTCAGATTACACAGCACTTCTGTATCTGTGCAAATACATCAAACTGTTTCCCAAAAGTCGAAAATGTATTTGTGTTGGCCTATAAACTCAACGCCAACATGTGGGATTAGGCTACAGAGGGAAGCCCTTTAATAACCTGTGATAGCACATCAATGCATTGTTTATGAGCAGCCTGCAGTTCAACACACAAAAGAATAAATATATTTTGGTGGGCCATCAAAATAAAATCCATGTGAGGGAAACGCCAAACTAGTTTATTGGTCATCCCCTTTATGCCACATTTAGTCATACTATATACATTTGATGGCACACAGAGAGAAGTATTCTCAAAACATTCATACTAATACATAGCAACTGAGACAACCAGATTATATACAAATTTGATTTGCAAAGGCTGACGCATCAAACCTACCAATGTTACATTCACACCGATCGTGACAACGCGGACCTTTCTAACAGTAATCAAGAGCGGCGACATCCTGTGATATCCAGAGTTACGCCGTATTGTAGAGCAGTGGTTCTCGTGGGTCACCACCTCCCTCCGTTGGGATTGCTCTGGTGCGGGCAATCGTTGCTTTAGTTGGAACAGCTTGCAACTAATCATTGTCCACTGTGCTCCAGGCACTGTGGCTTTTTCATGCTTTCCGTGACTTTTCTCTCCACTTGGCTGCTCAGCAATCCCCCAGTCAGACCCACTCTCAATAAAATGTAATCCGAGGCAAAATATATATCGCTGGTGCAGGCAATATAATGTAAAAAAAAAAACATATGTTATTTTATTATTACTTTACTCAATTTGTTTCCTCCAGGTTGAGAACCACTGCTATGCGGTAATCCAGACGCATCTTCCACGTATTCACGTCACTTATTGTCAATCAGCCCAACGTCGGAGTTTAAGGCCTATTTGCATCAACATAACCATCCCGATTAAATGTAGCTGTAGCACAAGCATGCAGGAAGAGCTTAAACCAAAAGGACACAGACAACAGAGAAGAAAAAGTGCAAATGCATGCTGAGAATGATTGCCACCTGCTATCCTCTCTCTGAAAAAAAAACAACAACCTCAAAGTAGGAAATGAGAGCAGCCTTCCAGCTCAATTCCTCCCACTTCCTTCCCAATTTGTGACATGTAGCAGTCGGATAAACTTCAAAGCTGTTGACAGAAATTTTATGAAATGAAGGAGAAATATGAAAAAAAAAAAAAAAAAACTCCAAAGCTACTACAAAAAGCATTCAAATACTCAGTTGAATGCCTCCACTCACTGCAGTATGCTTAGTCATCCGTCTTCATCTATTGTACAGCATGATGCAAACCGGCTCCGCGGGGTCTCCAGTGTGATTAACAGTTCAGTATCACGATGACACGAGAGTGTATGAGGAGCTCCAACACAGCAGGGTCCTAAAAACATCAAAACACATATAGCACAAGATATAGAAATTAGGTTTCTTACAACTATCTGGTTGTTTGCATGGTCTGTCCAAACCGGTAATGTCCAGATTATTCTGCATATGACCTTAAGAGGCTTGATTATTGTAGAAGCTGCCGGTGTTTTACTTACTCATGCTGTTGTACCTATCTAATCAGGGAACATGTGGCATTACTGTGTACTGTAGCTCTTTTTCAATGATTTATTTACACACATCCCCGGATTATCATGACCATTATGAACCAAAATGTGTTTTAACTACCTGATGATCGCCGGTGGGCTGCTGGGCAGTCTTCAGGCGGTGGGACTCTGCCCCGAGCTGCTGGTGGCCGCTCCGCTTGCCTGCTCTCGGCTCCGGGCGGGAAGCAGCTCGTCCCTCTGTGGTGCGGCCTGCTGCGGTTTCACTATGGAGATCTTAATGGGGATTCCTTTGACGCTGTGCTGCACTCTGCTGTACTGGCGCATAGAGGGGTTGAAAGTGCGAACAATGGGGAGTTCGTTCAGCGTGGGCGTCTCTTGTTTCGGCTGCGTGCTCTCTTTTATGATTATTTTACTTCTTTTGCTTGAGAAGACGGTCTGCACTGGGAGGATGGCGGGCCTTTTAGCAGGCCCAGAACTCTGGAGTCTTGTTTTATGCTGAGGCGACGCTTGCTGTTTCTCTTCCGCCCTTCTGTGCAGGTGTCCGTCGTTTTCCTTCGTCACAGAGATGCCTCCGTCCTTCCTTTTCTTCACCTCTTTAGGCTTCTTGGGGCAGACGGCCATGTGTTTGGTTCTGCTGCGACGCATCGTGAACTCCCTGCTACAGTGCGGGCAGACAAAGATCTCTTGCTGCTCATCCACGTGTGCGCGTGGCATTTTATTTGATGAAGGGGCCGATTTGTTCCTCTGCGGCATGACCCTCTGGACCAACTTCTTCTTCCTTTTGTTCAGCACCTTGAACTTCACGCTCGCCGGCGATTCCTGGCTAGGTTTGGACCGGTTGGACTGACTGGGTCTGTTCGAAGCGTTCAGTCCGTTCGTCGTGTTCGTGGTCGACAGAACTCCATTTTGAGTTTTTGCAAAGTGGCGCAGCGGGATGGGATTCCTCTTGGGCGTGTATCTCCTTTTATCGCTGGCATTGGCACAAGCCAGGATGTGCTTGTGTAACTCGGGCATGTTATCAAAGCTCTTTCCACACTTGGTGCAGCGGATGGCCGTCGTAAAGGTTTGTGGGATGTTGTGGGTGGTGAAGTTTGTGGCTGAAGCCACTGAGCCGGCGGGTGATCGGTTATGGTAAGGAAACGGAGGGGGCTTATAGCTGGGATAGTGTTGGTTAATGCCAAGACGAACATCGGGCCCCTTGACTTTGGCTCCATCTGAGGCCATGATCTTTATCGTTGTAAACAGTTCTTCAGCAGCCACATCCACTTCAGTTTCTTCCTTTTTCACCGGTTTCTTGGGCTCCTCTGCAGCGTCGGGCACCGGTGGCTCCGTGGTGACTTTTATCGAGTTATTGTAGTTCTGAGGTCTCAGTTTACCCTTTTCCTCTTCCGTGTAGGTACACTGCTGGCCGGGATGCAACTCGTCCTGATGCTGTTTCAGATTACAAAGATAGACAAACTCTTTCGTACATGCGCTGCAGACATAACTCTTGCCGACACCGTGGAGGCTCGATCGATGATCGAGCAGCGCGGCGGGCTTGCTGAAGAGCAGCACGCAGAACTCACATTTGTACGGCCATTCGTCAGCATGGTCCCCCACGTGATGGCCCAGCTCTTTCATTGAATGGAAAAGCCTGTCGCACACATTGCAGACAAAGTTCTTGGTGAACGTCTGCTGTTGGGCATCGCTCGGTGCGCCGTTTGAGGATTCGTCCTCTGGAGCTTTCTCCGAAGGCGGTGAGGTTTTCGGTGAGATTTCGGGTATGGAAACAGTGTCGTCAGCAGCTTCTTCCTCTTTCATGGTTGCTGGCTCTGGATTGACAACAAGCTCCGGGTCCGGACTTGATTCCCACACAGCAGGACAATCGGACATCGCTGAGGTGGATGGAGTTAGTGATTCTGCAATGGAGGACATAAGAATGGTGGGGTCCACAGTTTGAAAGTTGGGCACTGAAACGATCTGTCGCTGTTCTATGTGATTAACAAACATGTGTGTAGGTGCTGGAGGCTCAGCAGTGGTTTCCTGTAAGCTAACTGCAGCAGGGACTATACTGCCTGGGCCTTCGAGAGCTATTGTGCACTCTATCAACACTGTGTTGCTGGTAATGTTGTACGAGTTGATGAGGGAATCGTTTAAAGTTACAGTGGGCGTGAATGGCACTTCTGACATAGCTATTTGATCAGAGAGAAACACGTGGCCGGGTAGATTCAGAGCCGGGTCAAGGGACCGGGAGAGAGCGTTTGCAGAATCTGTAGCAGCAAATGCAGCCGTTAAATCGCACTCCGAAAAATTCAATGCGTTTTCTGTGCAGAGCACCAGGGGCTCAGGAGATATGTTTGGGGCTAGTAACTGGATCGGTTGGCTTGGAGGGTTAGAAATTAGGGTTATTAATGAAGAAGCGGTGGGGAGCCCTGTGTGTGAGGCTGGGGAAGCAAAGGATATGGTGCACGGCGAAGCTGGGGTGGTAAGGGATGCGGGGGATGGAGTCAGAGAACTGGAGGGAAGCGCAAGCCCGTAAACAAGTCCCTCTGCCATGGGCTCCATCACATCTGGACCTGTAAGTATTGTGAAGTCTGTGACTAAAGGGATCTCCGGGTTCCCTAGGCTTACATTATGCCCTCCGAGATTTATCACGGCCGTCTCCGCAATGCATGCATTTGATTCCCCTGCTTTCAAAACTGCCTGTGAAACTAGTTCCAATGTCAGTTCAGATTTACCTAGTGTCTTCTTTTGAAAGCTCAAATCCAGCGCTGCATCAGTTAAAGCTAAATCTTCACTTCTTTTGACCGTATTAGAGAGATCCAGTGGTTGCTGGTTACAGGAATTACCGCCGGCCGTGGGCACAGGCTTCACTGCCGGCTCCTCCACAGGTGGAGTTGCATCATCCTTCACATTGGCTGTTTGGTGCACGGGTGAACTATGTTGGGTCTCTATCGGCCCTGTACTTACAGCGTCACAATCTCCACTATCTGCCGTTTCGTCTTTAGATGTTGGGTGTTGCTGTGGAGAGCTCGGTGGAGAGCCCGTCCTTCTTTTGAACCTACCTGTTCCAGCAGCCAGGGCGGAAAGAGAGACGGGTGAGCAGGGCTTCTGGGCATCTGCGATGAGGGCAAGTGTAGGTTTGAGGCCGTCCTGCTTCTCCAGCAGCTGCTTCAGCTTCGGAGAGAGAAACACAGTTCTTTCCTTCTGCACAGCTGTGGACTCGGCATTCTGAGGAAGTAGATTCTCTATTAAAGAAGATACGAGGGAGGATGACGACACGACCGCCTCAGACTCCAGTTCAGTTTTAATTTGCGGCAAAAGAGGTGGCGTTGCAGTTCTTCTTCTGACCTGTGGTATCTCTTTGCCTGCGACTGAATCTGTATTTAAAACCTGGCTGATTTGGCCGGGGTCTAGAATCAGGGCATCCAGTCCAACTAAAGTCGAAGACCCAGAATGACTCTCGGGCGCTTCACAGCTACTGACTGTACTTGTCGACACTATCTTTCCATCAATATAAAAGCTGAGGTTCTCTGAAATATTGCTGGAGACATCGAGCATGTATTGTTCTACGCATCCCACGTCATTCTCCAGAGCCGCTGCGGGTGCTGTATCGTCACCGATCTCCGTTTCCTGTTGAGAAGGTTCACCGAGCATCCTCTGGAGATCTTCCTCTTGGGCCAGCTGGGATTTCGCCACACGTGAGACTTGCAGATGCTGCTCGTGGATCCTGCGCTCATGTCGTCGCTTGTTGGTATGCGTAGTGAACATCTTTTCACAGTACTTGCAAGCATGATGCCCCTCTGAAGCTCCCGGTTTGTCCGGCTGAGCGCTGCGGTCGCCGGCCGACAAAATGGAAGTCTTGGAGCTAGCGGGGGATGAAGCGTGAAGCTGCATGACTGAGCCCACTGAGTCCAGAGGCTTCATCTTCTCATGCTGCGGCGACTGACCCGCGTTTGAACCAAAGGACACGTTGCTCTGGCGGCTTTTGTACGCGTGTGCCTCGTCGTTCTCCGGAGCGTGAATGTGCATGTGTCGTTCTAAGCCTTGTTTGCTGGTGAAATGTCTCTCACAGTGCTGGCAGGGAAAATAGTTCCAGTCTCTCTCGGTATCCTGGTTGGGATGTAAATAAAGATCAGGATACAGTGACTTGATGTCTGGCTGCATGTTAGTTTCCTCTTGATAAATGTCGTCCTCCTCCTCCCCATCCCCCTCCATGGCTTCATTGTCGCCGATTTCAGAGATGTACAAGTGAGGAGAGTCCTCCATGTCTAGTGGAGGTTGTATCCAGCTCTCTGAAGCAAGTCTGTCACACCTGTTGAATAGATTAAAGAAGCTGATGTCATTCAGCAAACCCACACATAACATAGCTGTAGGGCCGCATTAATTAACTTCAACGTCAAACATAAACACGTATGCAGTCTAATCATTCGCCTTACACTGCAACGCAAATCAATACATCACAAACTTATCGTCTGCTTTATCAAATTATCCTGTAAAGCAGTTAGTACTACTAATAGCAGTAGTACTGTATTTGTATTCATTAATGACACGTATCATATTGCCACCACCTAATACAACTCAGACATTCTGAAATGTATTCCAAGTGTATTGGAATAGTATTACATTATACACATGTTCATGATATAAACTAATTACTATACATCACAACACAATGTGCTTCTTTATATAATCAGTCTGTTTTCTGTTTGTTCAGACCATAATGCACCATTATTGTAGAGCATATATTATGATACTTCCATTACCTCAGCATTTAAAAGCATAAACCAGTAAGTCAACATTAAAGTAATATATAGAATTGTTCACACCGTCTTACCATTTCAATGATCAATGCAGAGTAGAAGGCGTGCTGGTTTGACGGATGAACACAGGCTTTTCTTTCTGTTTGAAGAAGAAAGACAACACGCGTTACAAAAGACCACGGAGCCCATTCCATCACATCGCATGACACTTAAGCTCCAACTACAAACTGATCCGAGTGAACAGTTGTAGTGTGGGATTAGTTGAGCACAGTGTACTTTATCTCCTCAGTCATGTGGCTGCTGAATAAAACGTAGGTCCTAATTTGTTTGCTAATGCACCAACAAACACCACATAAACTAACGCACCCACACTTTGTAACAGTGTTATAAACAGTGTTTTCTTTTTATCTATTAGTTGACGACAGTGAGTAGGCCTACAGTCCCACAATAAAGCTAATCTGTCCCCAGATTACCTCATTTAACATGACATGGTTGCCTTACAACCTGCTACTATACACAGTCATTAGCATGTCATAAACAGCTACCTTTCACTTGTTATTTGAAAGCACAGAGGTGCATTTTGATCTTCATGTACTGCTTGGTTGGACAAAATGGCAGAGGCCCATCATGAGTGCATGATTCTGTCGTACTCTTCCACCTGCTCATCCTCGCGAGCGCACGAGCTCTTGACAATTACGAGTCAACAATCTATTTTACTAAATTATTATTTTCTTTAACTCTTAGCTCGTTTTGCATCGGATATTTTTTATATTTATTTATCCTTCATAATTATTCAATTTCTAGCAGTTTTAAGGCAACTGTAGGCACGAGGGGAAACGTAAACAAAGACCTTATAGTTCATGTTTATGCATACTATCTGTCAATTATTTAAGACCATCGTGGAGGGAGTTCCAGTTGCACAAATACAACAGTCAGTCACGACATAGCAGAATCGAAAACATTGTTCCCACAAGGGCCTACATACTGATTTCTTTGAGCCAGTTTCGTAATATGAACTTCTATTTCCATCCATCTGCGCTATAATATCACTACTTATTTGACTTTATCTGCCGAACATCAAACAGATGTATAACAAAAGGACTCATCCGTTTCATTTGATCTTTTATTTTAACTCGTTAAAATGCATCTGCTTCACCTGCTGTGATGACGCTCCCCCCGTCCCTGCACCATTGCTAGCTGGCCACACATCACGTCGTCACATTACTGCTTTTGCTACAGAGGCTGCTAGCTCGTCCACTGAAAGGTCAACTGGCTTTTCTAAAATAGCGCTATTCTGTCGTCCTGGTACTAGAAAGCCGCTAAACCAACATCAGAGCCCTGTAACCGTCAAGGTTTTGAGACAAGGCGTCACTTAAGTGAAATAAATCAGCTGTTATCGACATTAGAGCATTGACAATACCCTGCTAGCTGCAATGCTAGCTCGCGAGCCCTGGCTACATCTAGAGTAGAATGTTCCACTCGACCGTTACGAACACTGGCCGTTGACACAAATCTGCACGTTACAGGTTCTGTACATACTTGTTCCCCAATAAGAACTGCCGTTGAACGGTTTGAAATATTCCTCTCCTGCAGGTTGTGTACAGTTGAGTTTTCTTTTTTTTTTCCTTCCCCAATGTACCAACAAGATAATGGCGTTTTGATTGGTCAGCGAATGAGGATGTCAAATTTGGACCAATCAGCAACTGGTTTGTTAAGGCTCGACGAAAAAAAGAAAACATCATGTCAAAAGGCAGCTGTCATCTCGGACTAAAATGAGAACATTGGCGCATCGTTGCTGCCAGCCTTTACTAGTTGTTTCATAAAAAATGTGCATATCTAATGCAAGGCAAGATATTACAGATATTCATATAAGATTATGCAAGATATGCACGCTCCCTCCAGCTAGTTTTCATACATTACGAGTTTTTATATTAATCTAAAATTGTGAGGGGAAAAAAAATAACTCCAGATTGTAAAACTAAACTCAGAGCCAGACCTGTGCTAGGCCCACATGTTGACACTTTTGGTTTTGAGTTTTTGATTTTGATAATCTAAAACTTCTTCAGATTATCAAAGATTTATTTTAATTTTAATTATCTAAATACATTTGAACCATTCATTTAAAAAAGTAAAGTAAGTTTGACAAAAACACATACGATTTCTAAATATGTTTCTGAACAAACTGTGTCCTTGTAGTGTATTAGAAGGGCCGGTAGAGGGCGCAATGTAATAAAGTCTCAATCTAAAGAAGTTGGTAATAACTTCAGTGCACTTGAATGTAGTGTAACTTTGGTCATATACCTCAAAAAAATGTATGTCTGTGTTTATTGCATGGTATGAACATTACGCAATTTGTATGGTAATGAGTTTATTGTTTTCAATTATAATAAATACATTAGTATTATTTAGATTTTTCTTTTTTAATATGACAAATTACTGTGAGTTTGTCTGCAAAAAAGGTTTATTGAAAAACAATACGGTTTCGTTTTAATCTACACATTTTAATTTACAAGAAGTGCAAAAAAAGTGAATCAAAGTAATACAAAAGTACAAAGTTACAAAATACATTTGTGGTCGACAATGATTGCTGATGTAAACAGTGGTGTAATAGAAATTAATGAATACATATTGTATATACAGAGACGTGAACAGGTTATATATATATATATATATATATATATATATACATACTGTAAATATAGCCAGGTCACATCTCAATAGCTTGAGGCCACATTAACATTTCTGTTTCACAGCTGTTGAAAAAACAGAGGCAAAACCAAGCTGACAAGTGGAGGATTTATAATTTGCAGTAGCATTTGTTCTCTTCCCCTGACCAGCTCTCTGTTTTCCACAACAATTGTCAATTGAATCACCTACATAAGAAGCTACCCTCTGGTTTCACATGACATTATTTCAATCTCCAGAATCAACATAAAGGACATTCTTAAAGAGGATCTGTAGGAGTTCACCAGACCCCACATCTACATTTGTGACATTGTGCAGCACATGGGTGGTGTTCTCATGCCACATGCATGGTATGTCTCTTGTAGCAATGTTGTATGTGGGCTGAGTGGTGTTCCACTTTCAAACTACATGCCCGACTTCAGTGAGCCATAATGAAAGATCATAAACAACGGGCCTCTCTCTACTCAGGCTTCTCTCCTTCTCTGTATTTTAGATGCAGCCTCCCAAACTTTGCTGTGAAGTTGCTGACACAGTGTGGTGTGTTAAATCTACCTAAGTATAAGATTCTTGCACATACTTGATTTAATTTCAAGTTGACGATAATCGTGTTTATTTATAGCACGTCATAGCGCGTCACTCCGTGCATGATCAAGGCTCCAGAATGTCTTTCGCAGTTGATGGCAATTGCAGCTGTAGAATTATGATGAGCAGTTCACGATGGGGTCTACTGGTCAGACACATGCGTCAAATCATCATATAAGCAGGTGCTGACCGCCTGGAAGCCATTTCACACATATGGCTAAGCAGTCAAAGTCTGTCATGGAGTAAGTATGAGTTTTGCTAGATCTGAAAGCAAGTCATTACATACATACGTGGGTTCATCAGACAACAAATTGTACTTTCATGCATCATGGTTGCATAGCTAGAAAATCATTGCAAAAGCTGTGCACCTCAGACTTCCTAACTCTAAAATAGTAAGCTGAGCTACAGGAAGGCCACGCTGCTACCACGTGTCGAGTATAATGCATCCTCTTCTATGTAACTCAAATCATAGTAAAGGCATCTTGCTTCACTGCCAAACTTAAGGTCACCATGCGATGCTTCACCTGGTTTGACTGTATATATAACCCTGGTACTGTATGTTTGAATACATGCAGTACCAGGAATTGAGAGGACATTTATAAAGGTATAAAAGCTCAATGAGACATTTGAGGACATAATAAACCTGAAGCATTGAGTATTGAGACAGTACTTTCATACCTACCTACTGCATTGTGGTATGATATACTGTATATGCAGGTATATATATATATAGGTATGCATGAACATCATAATGTTCCCTTATGTTTCTGCAGATAAAAGCACAATCAAAATGAAACCAATATATATATATATATACATATGTAAAAAAAAAGAATCCTGTAAGTCATCCACACCACAAGCGCTAAAATAGGTTTAAAGGGCAACTTTAAAAACAAACAGGAAACTGAGTGATTGTGAGAGAAACTGAGACAAAGTGTCCCAGATTACATGCATGGCAGCATTTCCTGTGGCAGTGGGAGCCGGTTCGTGCCGATGACTCTGTTCACAATGAAACATTCACCATCAACATACAGCACAAGAGAGACAAAGAGGGAAGAAGGGAGAGGTGGTGCACAGCGTGTCTGTGTATCAGGCAGATCAGTAAGTGTGAAACAATAAGGGTCCCTTATAGAAGATATGTGCCACATGAGGCAAACAAAGCATTGTCTGTAATCCCACAAGATGTTATGTCACAGGGATGAAATACAATTTAACCGCTTCATGTCATGGGACGCCAGATGTGCAGGGAGGAAAATGTAAATGTCAGCATGTCGGAACACAAATACAAATTGTACTGTGCAAAAACACGTGATACTGTATGTCCGCACAACTGTAGCCCACTGTACTGTATATGTATGTACTGACAGCATACACACACACACACACACACACACACACACACACACACACACCTACACACACACACACACACACACACACACACACACACACACACACACGCACACACAATACACCCTTGCAAATAATCCCCCAAAGTCCAATAAACCCACTGCCCCTGTCACTTCTGCACACACGCACACGATAAGAGATGCACTCTGACCCCCATGGAGTAGCATGCCATATGTACAAGGATATTGTGCACACACACACACTTGCATACCACACACACCCCATCAATCCATCTCCCCTTTCACTGTCCTCCGACCCTCTGCTGCCACACAGTCACACAAGCAAATTCAGCTATTTACTTGCATCACCCATACTGTATCTGACCACAAACACACTGTGCCTCTCAACCAACCTTATTCCCCTTCCTCACCCCCCCCCCCCCCCCCCCCCCCCGCCCTGCCCTCTCCATCCACCCAGCTGTCTGAAGCACTCAAAGCTCCACGGGCCTACGGGCTGACATTTATCTCATGACATCACAAACCCGCTGCACTCTCCAGGCTTGACATGTGGCGCTCCTGGCACACACGCAGCCCTACACTCTGCTACTCCAATCACAGTAGGCATTCATGTCAACTCCATGAGATGAGCACTGCAGAGTGCAGACATAAACTAACACACATGGAGGAAACTGCTCCTTGTTTACACTAGTGTCTAGTCATGTATAAAATACGCGTACTTTGTTTGTATCTGTAACTTCCTGGAGATTTAAACAAAGCGTCCCCTTAAAGCCACAAATTCATTTTGCCCAACACTTTGAAAACATCACACACCAGACACTGGTTTTATAAAGGCAGTGGACTGAGTGCATTTGATGCTCTCAAACTGTTGTAGGCTGCATGACTAACACTAACATGATCGTATTGTGAAGGTCCTTGGTCAGCTGAGGACTCCATGTTTTGTATGCTCCTGCATCTTCACACAGGTATTCTGGTATCTAGTTTTACATAATATTCCAGTGCGATGATTGGCATTTTCATCAAACAAACAACCTGAATACTGGTAATAATATACACATTTGTAGAATCCACTACAGAATCCACAGTCAGTTTGGATAATTAGCCTCATGGCTGCAGTTATGAAAAGCTCATTCCTCTATTGTTATGCAATCTGTGCTTTTTTTAACTGTTAGGATTATAATTTGATGAATAGGCGCCAACAGCCATCCTACAAATAAAAACGACGACCAGTTCAGACCGCAGGTTCTGTGTGGAGTATAGCACAAACTCAGTCAGCTATAAGTGCCGTGGTATTTCTGGTTGCCACTGAACAGAGAAACATACACACATTCTTGAATACACCGGTGTGGTTTCATTTCGCGAGAAGGACATTTCCTCATCCATCTGTCTGCTAGAGCTGAGACGTTTCTTCCTTCCTCCCAGACACTTTCACAGTCACCTCAGGAAAGGGGAGTCGGACTTTGTGCAGTGGCTGCATTCTGATGAACCCATTATATATATTTTTGTTATTGATGTACAAATATAGGCTCATGTATGTATTTGCGGACGCAGTACACAACATGTTCAACCCAGACACGCACACGGTGGACCACACAAACATGTATGAGTGTGCAGAGCTTCCGTACACTCAGCTCATATATATGCCTGCACACCACATAAACAGGCGGTTTTAGTTCTGATAATTAAATATGAGACATAGACCTGTGTGCGTTTGTCATGAATCCGACTGGGACTCTCTTGGTGAATCACACACTTTTATGGTGTGTCCTAATAGCTGCCTCAGCTGACATTTTTGTTGGAACATTATGATAGGTCTAACATGTGTTCATAGGCACAGAGGGCACATAGTTAGTGATTTAGATCTCTATTAGTGTATTTATAAGTGTGTGTGTGTGTGTGTGTGTGTTGGTGAATTCACATGATCAATTCTGGGCCCACCCAGGAAGTGACTCCACCCTGTAGCGATGCACAGAATTCCCCCCTTGCTGAAGGGGAGAGAGGGAGCTGCTGGCAAACAGCTTCACAGACCGGCCCATAGCCGCTCCATCTGCCCCTCTCAAAAGACTCCATTGTTCCCAGCAGTCTGAGGCGAGAAAGTGAGCTAAAGAGAGTTATGAGGCTCGCCGTTGGGGCAGAGGCTGGGGCGGTGGGCGTTGGGCCACTGCCTAAAACCACACGGAGGAGAGAGGGAGCCAGACACAGAGCATCTCTGTGCGACTCGCAGCCTTCTGTTGGGAGCCTTGCCTCAGCATAACAGCACTGTATGAAAAAGTCCACTACATCACATAAAAAACACACCTAACTGTCAGAGGGCTCAACCGAATCAACGGTCCATATGTTCCTCCATATTTGGTGCTGTTTGTCTCCCTGATGAGGAGGGGTTGTTTTTTAAATCTGAAGCATTACTTAAATGGGCCAATCAGAGTGGACTGCTGCCCCTGTGGACTCTTATAATGGTGTGTGTGTGCGTGTGTGTGTGAATTGCAGTATTTTGGCCTGACTGAAAAACAAATACAGTGCTGCTCAACAATGTGGTGACTCTTCGGCGCTGCAGCGGTAACTACGTGATCTAATTGATAGGAAATGGCTCGGACAATAACTGGATTATTGAGAGACATCAGGCACGAAAGACAAAAGGGAGCTTTCAGAGTGTTTTCAGTTTTTTATTGAAACAGTATGAACAAAAACACTGCAATTAAATAAAAGGGTTCAAACAAATCAGATGGCACAAATGAAAGGCCCAGAACCGATGATATGTGGCAAAGCAGGGGAGAGGAAACAAAGACATGTCGTTGCAAACATTTGCAGTGTCTAAAGCCTATTTCATTAAACATTACATCACTCATTCAGTGCACATATTAAACGAGTTTGTAAAGCAAGCGGAGCTAAGCTGAGACTTCATTATTTGTACACCCATTTAGCACACTTACAATTGCAAATATAACAAAATAGGGCATTACTGCCTAATACTGTGCACTAAAACTAAGTGCAACTATAAAATGTCATCCTCGTCACGCAATCAGGGGTTAGCTCAATTTAAAGACCGGACGGCTGTTCTGGTAAACTTACTATTAACAAAGGTACTATGAAGACATTGTCAAGACAATGCTATCACTATGTCTAATAACCAAGGGCTGTGTGTAAGCCTTTAGAAGGAACAAGTCATACAAGCTGTTCTGTCTGGAATGGGTGGCAGTTAAAAGGTACAGTCAATTCACATTAATAATGCACTTCAAAAGTTAAAGTCTTCCTAACTACCTAGAGAATACCAGAGACAGTGGCACAAACCCTTCTGCTAAATTTCACAGATATGTATTAGGTTTTTATATGTCAGTGTTAAAGTGGGCAGAATGTCACGTTACTCTTGCAAAACGAGGGTGCCTTTTCTTTTAGCTCCGTGCTTGCCCTCAGAGCTCATGAGTGTGTTATGTCAAAACAACTTCTGCACACGTGCTTCATACAGTTGGACAACATGTCAGGGATTCTGGCTACATGAGAAAAAAAAATGTTTGAACTGGTGCTCAGGGGGGTGTTTTAAAGGTCTGTTAGCCGCAACAATAGCCTGCCTGTATGTACTGTGTATTCCATAATATCAAATGCTAGCCTATGCAACTGCAACATATGAGAAAGGCATTTGTCATATGCTGTATACTATATGAGCTGTATACTATGTAGTCCCTTTGTATTGTATATACATCCTGTGGAATTTGTAGCAGTCTCTACTGCTCGCACCTTCCATTTGTGTTTAATTTCCTTTTGTTTTGTCAGCAATATCCATTTGTATGTCCTCTCAAACGTCCATGCAAATCTAAATCAGTCACTCTTTAAAGGCGAGAGGTTTTATGCCTAGATGTCAGATAATCCCCTACCTTTCTTTCTCTCTTTTTTCTTAACAAAATGCTTTTAAAAAGGCCTGAAATTCCTAGCTACATCCTGCCGTCACCTTGTTTTGTTCTCTCCTAGGGAGTAGGGGGAGGGAGCCTTTCTAATCAGCGGCACTTAAGAGGGGTCAGGGATGTGGAAGGGGGAGGTGAGGATGTTTGCTCATGTACCCCTCTTGTCTCACACACATACACTTCATACATTAACACACACGAGCCTCCCTCCCCTTCTTTTTTTGGCAACAGTCCAGAGTCATGGTTAGATTTGTTTAGTTCTGGTATCGTGCTTGTTTTAATGGTCGCGAATGATGTCACAGTTCAGTAGTTCAGGCTTTCCAGAACTTTGTGCGCTCCTGCTGCTTGGCCGACTTTTTCTTCAAGGGCTGTGAGATAAAAGAGAGAGAGAGAGAGAGAGAGAGAGAGTCAGACAGTGGATGAAAAAGGGAGATCGTTGAATCTACAGTAGTCACAGTAGGTACGGAAGCACTAAACGAGCATGATTTCTAAAACGGTTATCTCAAGATCACGAGACGATTATCTCGTGATCTCGAAAAAACATGCTTCGTTATCTTGAGATAAAAAGATAATTAATTCGATATCATGAGAAAAAAAGTTGTTTTCTCTTATTACTTCAAATGTGTGGGTCAAATCAGCCGACTGTAACTGTTTTCAAACGGTCTAGATTGAGCTGACTTCTGATCTGAAGAGAAATGTAGCTCTACCTCCCCTCGATCTGATTTGACCCAAACATTATAAAAGAAGAAAGAAAGAACAACCCTTTGTTTTCACGTAATAACGAGTTCATTGTCTTGTTTTTTTTTTCCAGATAACAAAGTTAATTTTCTTGAGATCACGAGATAATCAAATAGTGATCTTGAGATAACGATATTAAAAATGTTTGAATTATGTCCGTTTAGGGCTTCCGTAGTAGAGTATCTGAGGCTCAACTTATATTAAAGTTTATTAATCTGTACACTTGTTGAGTTTAGTGTCATTTAATGGTGTACATTTTCATTTAACATTGACGACAATATGGATGGTGAAAAAAGCAGTTTTTTTAGATTTAATTAAAAGATTAAAGATGTAGGTCGATATACAAAAAAGAAACAACAAAAGGTTGACATAAGAGATGTTTATCAAAACCTTTAAAAGGGAGACATTTTGTTTTAAAGCCAGGTTGTATGAGAGTTGACAAGATTAGTCTTCGGACAACATGTAGCTTAAGTCAGCGCAGATCTTAAGACGATATACTCTGAAATAAACCTTTATTTTAAAATAGACTGATAATTAGTTCCTGAGACAAAAAACAAAACAGAAGTTTAACACTTTGTGTTGCTGCCCCACTTCTGACAAACACAATCCCTCTGTTTGTAGGGATCAAATCAAGCTGTTAATATGAAACAAGCTACTTGATGACTGCTGGCCACATCGCCAGGCACTGAGTCAATAAACAAGCTCACTTGTCATCATGAATGCCCAATTTTCCTCATAAGGCCATGGGACTGTTTGTCAGCAGAAGCGGCAACAAGCATCAAACTTTCTCTGTGTTTTTTTTGGGGGGCGGGGGGGGGGAGAGACATCTGTTACACATCTGTAAATTAGGACCCTGATGGACTTGAAGGGGTTAAAGTGATTAGCTGAAGGAATCAAATAGAGAAATTTACAGAAACCATGTCTTTTTTGGTGGGTTTTTTGTTCTTTGCAGACCTGTGACACAAGAAACATTCATCATTAGCATCATGAACAGCAGAGACCAACTATGGCTGCGCAGCTTGTGTTGAGCATGCCAGGTCCCCCTTATCACACAGAACAGCTCTCTGTCCAGGATCCATTACATCACTGCCCGTGTTGTTTCATCATCGGATGTGTCAGCGATGACTAAAAGCTCAGGCTGTTTTGTTCGCTCCATATTTAGAGGACACCAAAGGAGATGACTCACTGCACAACATCAGTATAACTGCCAGCATTCACATGGATTCAAGCTGTTTGTGTGTGTGTGTAACCACCATTCGAGATGAGGTACTTACGAGTATTTTCCCATCCTCCTCACCACAGCGATCACAACAGCGATGACGATGACCATTGCCAACAGAGCGCCAATCACGATGCCGACTACCTGGCCAGAACTCAGGCCCTCTGTGGGACGGAAAGACAAGCGTTAGCACTTCTTTTCAGACTTCAGTTGGATTTTGAGACGATTAGTTTTAATGTTATATGTAGAACCAGTGAAAGTTTGATGGGATATTTTCACACTAAGAATGAATCAAATGTCATCTTTCTATCTAAGAGTGGATTAATAGCCTCTGATTAACACAGAATGACACGCGAGCGAAAGATGGAAGAGAGTAATATTTAAGGCCTGCATGTGACTTTTAAACCCTTTATGGCACTGCCAAAAACACTCACCTCCACATTAGGCTGTTGTATGATTTCTGTCAATAATAACACCTGACTTCAAACTGACCACCGTCACACTACTGCCAGCTACCATCCCACACATTCCTCACCCTCTGTCTCGTCTTCAACGACCACATCTTCCGTCTCTACTTTCACAGCATCCGTCGGTTGGACCGCAACGTCTACTATCTCAGTGGCGCCTGCGGTCTCCACTACAGGAGAGTCAGTGATAATGAGTTCTGGTGCTGCAGTAGCAGCGGCTTCTGTTTCAACGACGGCCTCTTCAGTGATGAATGTAACGGCGGGCGGCGCCGCCTCGGTGGCGAGTTCTGTTGCAGCGACTTCTGTTGCAGCGAGTCCTTCTGTAGCGACTTCTTCTGGAGCGACTCCTTCTGTAGCGACTTCTTCTGTAGCGACTACTTCTGTAGCGAGTACTTCTGGGGCTGCCCCCGGTTCGGTTGCAGGAGGACCAGTGATAATAGTTAGGTCCGCTTCAGGAGCCTCTGTAACTTTAGGTACGTCGCCTGCTACAGCTTCGGTGATCCCAGCATCAAGCCCTTCGGGGATCTCTGTGGGGCCTGGGGAGAGAGGTCACATATGAGGTCACATGCAGGTATACATGGGAGAATACAACCGGTCGAGCGGTTTCTTGTGGATCATTTGTATATATTTGACACTTTGACTGATTCATTCAAATTCATGGTTAATTTCCTGAAAAGTGTGACGATATGAAGGGACATTGGATGCCCCTTGTCATAGCGACCCCGAACAGCGTGCTTATACATTGTTCTGCCTCTTGGCCGGTTACATTACGTCCAGACTGGCAACTGACACAGAAAAGGCCCCTGGTGTGTCAGGATGGGTCCAAAAAAAGGTCCAAAAGGACAAGAAGGTTTAGATTTCTCCCCGATATAATGATGTGATGGCATGACCTTCACTCTTTCTCACACTCCCATCACCAGCACCGTGACAGCATGACCCGCACACCCCGTGACTTCATAAAATCCACATCCCTCCCCGACTCACCCCTCCATCCTGTCTTTAAGGCTCTGTGTTTGCGTGCTGGCATGCCACATCCTCTGCCTCATTTCCTGTGGAGTGAGCTGCCTGAGAAGAGAGCGCGGGAAGGCTCGTCAACCCTCAGCCTCTTAACATGTGGAGGGCGGGGTTGATCAACGCCCGATCGTGAGGGAGACACCACAAAGTGGAAGATTTGCAGTTTCAAGGAGGCGGGTTTGATGAAATGGCGGACTGAACACCTTGAGGAAATGTCAGCCATATATTTTGAAAGCATTCGTAGCTTTTGTTTCTTTCTCTTTATTGAAAAATAGATACGTGGAATTATTGTATAATATCAATCTCGAGTGACGATTTTGAATGATAACTATGTAAAATCAAGTTGTTGACAGAGCTCAAAAGACCTGCAGTGCTTGCAGTAAAATGGAGGCTCCCATTTTGTATTTACCATCTGCCAAAAGACATGTATTTATCCTTGTGTCTCTCATCAAGGTCTGGACTATGAAGCAGCCAGGGCTCAACCTAATCATTTCCCTCCAATAACCCCACGTTCAACATCCTCGTAGCCACAACTGAAAGCTTTGCCTGGACAGCACTGCTTCAGAATTAAGGAGGTAGATTTCGATGTGGCACCAAAATTACGGTCTACAGTTAACTTTCCACTGACAACATGTTGGCCTGAAAATCGCTTCTTCTTTCCCTTGAAAACTACTTCTCTCTCCTGAAAACACTCTTACTGTAGAGTCTTACTTCTAATCTTAGCTTTCTGACATCATCTCCGTTTTCTCCAATTGTTCTGAATACTTGAAATAATAGAGAATACTTTACAAGGGTAAAAATAACCCGGAATGGTCCAACAACCGGCGCGGTTATTCCTAGTCCTGTGTTGCGTGTTCATTAGCAACAGGCGGGATAAATATAACAAAGTATTTGTTCCCACTGTGGCAGAGTACTGAAGGGGGTTTTCAAAAGACGACTCAGACGGTTGGTTTGGAAAGTCTGTAAGTGATGATAAAATGGTCTGCGCTTCACAGAGCATGGGCCGTACGCTGGGTAATCGCCTCCTCCTCCAACAATTGTTTCATTATGTGTACAGTTCCCACAATTAGCTCTGAGTAGCATTTCCTCCCCACTGTGCTGACCATCCTGGGTGAATACAGCTGCTTAGTGAGTAACACAGTAAGACTGTTGCAGTCTACATCCCCTCTCCTCTCTTTCCTTTCAACTTCTCGCCCGGCCTCACGTTCATGACCCTGCCACTCCCTAAGGATAGGTTTTGTTGCAGCTGAAACCTTTGAGAAGGCTGAATCCCCGGAGAGAAAGAAAGGGAAAAGCAATAGGGTGGAGGGGAGCTCTGAGGGAACAGCCCCGGGTCCCTTCTGATGCTTGATTTCCTTGTGAACACGGTCTGTCTCTGGTTTTGCCGTCTCTGCTCACAGCGAGATGTGTGTAGTGGTTAAAGTGGTAAATGACCCTCTGTTAAACCTCAGGGGGGTCGGAGCACGGGATCAGAATCAGAACAGGACCCCTGAAGCTGGGGAGGACTTCTACCAACACGAGGGGGTTTGAGCCTGGCTCAACCAGTCAAAGATGTTTTTAGATATGCGAGCGCCGTGTAAACTCATTAAAAGCTCAGAACTTAAGGGGACACTGCGAGGAAACTCAGATCCATGCACCCGTTTAGCAGAAGCAGTTTTATTTCCGTTCTTTCAATCCCAGACTGAGAACGTTTATGTAACTGTGGCGTTGTCCTTATTATTCCAAATGTTTGGTGGGTGATTTTACCCACGATTACATCATTCTGGCCACATGCTCTCTCGCATCCATTTCCATGTAAAGCATGAAAGAGCCTGAAATCATCAACACTTAACAAGCATAAAAGTGCAAGTGAGTTCATACTGAATGTTTTTATGTGTGTGTGTGTGTGTGTGTAAACCTATGGCTGTCTGACTGCGCCTTAAAGGGTTGATTCATTGAAATTGCGAAACACACTTTCTCACTTCAAATTTCTCACTCATTATGGAAAAGTTAAGACGAGGTAAGTACAAGTAGAAAACAACTGGTGATGGCGCTTTCTGTAATAACATTTCAGAAAGTAATTCAAATAACAATGGAGTAATTGTGACCGTGAATGATTTAAACATTTGTCTTAACTAAGGTTTATGGACGGGATGTAGGTATACAGGGAGGGACAGAGAGGTGTAAAAGGCAGGCAGGCAAAAAAAAGAGTTAAAAGTAAGAGAAGTTGTACGGGAACACAGCAAGAAGCTGTGGAGGCACCCATGTGGGGCTTCACTCTTGCCAGGCATACATAAAACCTGCAGAGAGAGTGAAAAGAGTGAGGGAGGGACACGACGATATACGAGGGAGTAGCAGCTTCCATCCATTACGATCACAATCAGCTGTCGCTGAGGCCCCCCGTTTGTGTGTGTGTGTGTGTGTGTGTGTGTGTGTGAGAGAGCTACTAATTCACAGTCCTGTGTGGGAGGGGAAGGGTCCGTGCAGACGGTGTGAGGGAGTGTGTCCACCTTTTGAGCCCAAGAATGTTTTCGCCGCGCTGGAGGAGGGAAATGTGAGAGAAATAGGCGCCCTACCCCATCTCAACGCACTTTTGACGAGATGCCGCACAGCATAGCCTCCACTGCTCAACCAGTAGGAGTCAGCTGTGGAGATACTGGGGCGTGCCATGCACTTGCGCACTGGGGATTTTAAGCAGGAGACAGGCTGGAGTGGAATATTCTCAGTAAGTCTTATCACAGACGCAACACAACGAGCTCCACACTTTGTTTTTTTCCCCCCCAGATTGGACAACATGCAACAGGTCCCATCTGGACTCTATTGCCAGTGGCAGAGACTGGTCCAGAGCTCGATCAAGTGGGCCTTTAATCTTAGGCCTAACAGGTCTGATTAAATTCCTAAAATGTAATGAATCCGGGCAGGGATGACATTAAACGCAACCGCTGCGAAATGACAAAATAGAAAGATCGTGCTGTGGCATCACAAAGCCTCCCAACTCTCTTCTCTACTTTTAAACAAAACTAAACACTGCAGACCGACAATTTAATCAAGAAGCATCTTTTTTTTTTTAAGTTTATGTTTTGGGCATTTCTGCTTCATTTGATAATGAGAGAGCTAGACAGGAAAGGCAGGGCGAAGAGAGGGGATGACATGCAGCGTAGAGCCTCGAACGGACTCAAACGAGGCGCCCAAAATCAAATCTTGTTCACCTTAAAGTCCAACTCCCACATCATAAAACACCCACCCAGTTGTGGAAGCGTTCCTTAGTCAGCAGCTCTATTGTTTTTCTTATTTTCTCTTGCACCATGTCTCACCCTGCCGCACAAGTAGGTGCTAGAGATATGAGACATTTGTGTCAGTACTCACAGAGGACACAAACACAAAAAAAAAATCTCCACAGAGAGATTCGGGCCATACTCTGAAGCCCTGCTACAGTCACCAGGGCTTGGTCCTGGCAAAAACCGCCTCAGACTCCTTTCCATAAACAGATGTTTCTTTCTCCTTGCGGAAAGTTTTGGAAGTATGACAGAGCATTTTTTTTTCTCTAAATGAGACTCAGTTCATGTGAGAAGTGCTAGTTTTCCTCATGGTCCCTCTTTCCCAGCATTTGTCTCATATTTGGAGTATGAGCGCAACATTTTAGTCATTTTTAGAAGTGGGCACGGACAAAGGGCATTGACCTCTCCCTTCAGCAGCCAGATGTGACAGGGACGTTATAGGCCCAGAGAGGCAGACAAAACTCATTAAGGAGACCGGAGGTGGTGGGGGGGCAGCAGAGTGAGGGAGGAGGTGGAGGATTTTACAGGATACGTGGGGTTTGCTAGTTAAGTGAGCGGGCATGAGGGAGTTAAAAGCCCCCCCCCCCCCATTTGTGAAGCATAGTAGTGAAATGAGCTATTTTCTTTGTTTCCCTTCTGAGCTGAGAATCCTGCTGAAAGTTTAAGGACTTTTTCTTCCAGAGGAAACCTCCATGGGAATGTTGCAGACACGTCGTCTCCCATACCGGTAAAGGTTGTTGTTTAAAAATAGACCCAGCCCCTCTCTGCTCTTCTCGTGCCGACACCAACCCCGAGGTACAGTCTCACCGAGCTCAACCAACAGGCGAACAGGGGCAGAGAGTTGGAGGCAGGCGGAGGACTGTTCAGAGACGGGGGAGAAGTAGGAGAGGAGGGGTTAAGTGGTAAAAGTTGATACCCCACCAAAGATGGGTAAATGCCAAGGGGCGGCGTGCCGCATGGTCTAACAACATGCGGGTAAAAGAGGGTGGGGCACCTCTTAAAGCTCATCACGTACCGGGAGTTCTCTCTAGATACGACCCTCTTAAATATAGAGCCTCTTATCTATTAATACACTCACGCAAACCAGCCCTGCCCTGCCCTACAGCTCCCTTAGGCCTCACCCCCCCCCCCCCGCCTGCTGCTGCTTCCCCATGGCAAACACTGCTGGTCAAGGCGAAAAGGAAGGGAGCAGAAAGAGAGGAAGAAAGGGAAAACATGTAAATGGGGAGCAAGAGAGGCAGAGAGAAAAACAGATGCAGTGGGAGAGAAATGAGAGAATCAGGGGTAAAATGAGAGGCGACAGTGGATAGGCTTTCAGATAAATGTGTACGGTGTATGTTACCGTTTACAGCCCCCATCCCTCCCTCGCAGTGTATGAGCACTGTTTTTGGGAGCCATCCAAAGGATATTCCTTTCTTCTCTCTGCCAGTGCCAATAATTTACAGACACGAGGCAGCGGAGCTCCTGCGATTACATCACATTTCCCTTTGGTGTCGGCAAATCAAACTTTTGCTCCAGAGCTCAATAATAGTGTGAAAAGGAGAGAGAAAGTGAGACAGAGGGAGTTAAAATGTTGAAATAAACACAGACTTTCTTGAGTCGCTCCCCTTTGTTAAACTAACACCCTCGACCAAAGTTTTGCTTTTCCATCAGGGATATTATCGGCTAAAGTGGAACATTGGAAAAGGCTACAGCCGGCAGTTGTCAGAAGCAGTTTCAAGTGATGATTTAACAGTGAAAATAGAAAAAAAATAGAAAAAGTATTTAAAATCAGTTGCACTTGGGAACCTCATTAATTAGTTAATGAATACACAGATAGAAATGGAGTGTATTTTACCTCCTGAAACCAGCTTCCAGAGTGTTATTGTTCAGTCAACGGGGATTAAAACAGACAAAGAGTGGTGTGGGGTGGGCACATGGAGGGAGAGGGAGCGAGGGGACACAGTGTGCTAACAGCAGGACAGTGATAGCGGAGAGTTCACTTACTTGCATGTGTGAAGGCACAGAACGGGCCGGCCAGGGCCAACAGGAGCAGCAGCTGAACATTCATTGTGGTGATAACGTTTCTCCTCCAGTCACAACCGTTAGGGACTCCCTCGGGGCAAAGAGCACGACAACAGAGCCCTCACACACGCCAGACACGCACCAACCGGCCTCTCCGGAGGGGAAGGTTGAAGGAAAAAAAGAGGTGAAAATAAAGTCTTCAGGGGGAGTTTGGGAAAGTATCAGCCTGAGATCCGTTTAACTTGTAGAAGCGAACAGGCAGAGCTATCTATTATAGATAGAGGAAAAAGGAGAGTGGTGGAGGGATGTAGAGAGGACAAGAGAAAAGAGAGGAGCTGTGGCCACTTTGAGGAAGTGGAGAGGGAGAGAGGGACTGGCACACAGCAGGAGAGAGCAAAGAGAGCGTGTGTGAGTAACTGAGCTGAGAGTGGAGGAGGGGTGCTGGTACTGGTGGTGGGCTGGGCGGGTTGGGTTGGGAGGAGGGAGTCCGGATTGGGGCAGTAAGGTGGTTTCAGACCTCGTGGTCCAGCCCCGTGTAGGACGTGCTCTCGTCTTGGGGCACAGCCAACCCTCCTGTTTGCAAACCCTGCAATATCACGCACACACGCTCACAAATGCAAACACACTTGGAAATACCAATAAATACACCGTTGACTTGTTTCTCAAGACAACACAGGCTTTTCAAACTACAATTGGCCTGCTCATACGACTAGAAAGCTAAAGAAACAGGCCTTGAAAATGCCCTGCGAATGAATGGAGCTAAATGTAAACAGAGCTTTAAATCACAGTTAGGAGCAGAGAGAGAGAGAGAGAGAGAGAGAGAGAGAGAGAGAGAGAGAGAGAGAGACTTCAATATCAGCATCTTTAACTGTATCTAACTGTTAAAAAGAAAACAGTAAATGAAACAAGCGTCCTTAATGCATCTGCATTGATCTTTTAAACCACCAACCTTGTGGCAAACGTACGTCTGAGGCTGACAGACAAGAAGCAAGAGAGCGCTGCTTTTAAAACAGGTTTCCCTGAAAAGCTGTAAAGGAGCCGTAAATACAGTTAGAACATCGTGTGACTTTCACACAGGCAAACATGGGTGGTCTGCCGAGTTTACATGTGATGGAGGGCAAACAAACTGTTGCTTGGCACTAGGCTGACACCTGTTGGACAACAAGCTACAAGGGTCAAAACAGCACAACGCTGAGTCTCTCTCTGTTCTTTTACAGTTTTGTTTAACCAGAAAAAAAAAATCTCATTCTCATTTTTACAAACTCCAAAAGACTGGAGCAACGTGTTAGATTTAGAGAGAAGTTCATCACTATAGCAACTTGTCCGTTAATTCAAACAGGCCGACAACTGATTAAATAACGACAGCAGATGTGAGGTTTGCGCAGTAAAAATGGTTGATGACATTTTAATAAACACTGAAACAGATTTGAACTGTTAAACTGCCATACACAGATTATTTATAACACACAAAACGCCAATGCCATTTTTTTTTTTTGTCACTTATTTACAATATACTGAAGATATGTACATACTGTGTCTCCTGAAGGACAGATAACAAAATACTTTCTCTCCATTTGCTGTTTTCTTTTTTTCAGTCTGTGTTTTTCAAGGGCAAACATAGGAGTAACATACTGTTATTTACATGGACAACAACACACAAACATACAAGATATATATGCTGGTCACTGTAATACAGCATTTAATGGCAATAATAAAGAGTATTTCTCATTTTTTTTTCTTTTTTACTATGAGACCTTGTTTAGACCATTCGAACAATCACTGAGATCTTCCAAAAAGAAAGAGCACTTTAAAAAGGTCCCAAATTTCACTTTGTACCCACGTAATACAAACAAATTACTTTTTTATTTCTCATGTATATTTTTTGAGCTGTACGGAGCTGTATGCTCAATGAAATCTGAGAAGACTATACACACTTGTACACACAGACGAAATTAAACATCACAGTAAGAAAAGTTGAGCATTTTAAACTTTTGTTTAGTTTTTTGCTCCTTTGCTGATCTATTTTTTATTTCTTTTTTTAAATGTCTTTTGAAACAAAGAAATATAATGTTCACGGTTTTCTTTTATTTCTGTTCACTAGATGCTATCAAGTTTGGTGTTGTGCAAAAATTGCTCGTCGTCTCCCAAATGATGCATCTTGAAATCACGGCCGACCTTCTCATGCCGGGTCATAATTGATATGCACTTTCTCAAAATTATAAAACCTTGAAACACTGAATTATATCTGATCGTCGTTGACAAAGTCCAAGTCTAGCCCCAGCATCTCATTTTCATTTGAATTAGTGTTTGTTGTTTGAGCAACTGAAAAGCCCATTCCACAGTATTTTCAGTTAGCTTATAAGCTGACAAATGAAGATTTGAAACCTTTTGACCACAGTCACCAGGAGGCTCACTGGAAATGATCACTGACGGCACCGAACAACACACAGTAACCTAATGTACAGAGATGTAAATGGCTTTGTGTTGGTCTGACGTGGTTTATGAATGTAAACACCCTGAGGACATGGCACCATGGACTGTTCCACACACACACACACACACACACACACACACACACACACACACACACACACACACACACAATGACGACACTTAAAATAAAAGTTTAGACTTGGTTTCCGATGCGAAAGAACAAACATGAAGAAAGAGCAGATTGTGGTGCATAGAACTTTTTTGGGCAAAGGAAGCTATAATGGTGCCTGTTTTAACCAGCAGGTGGTGCTTCACTCAACCACCACTGAACAGCTGCACAATCATTTCCTTCTTCTTCATAAATCATCCTTCTAACTGTAGCTGTAAAGAGCGAACACAGATGCCCAGTATTAGAGTGAACAAAGAGATGTTACGAGGAGGAAAGGATGAAATAGTGTGTTGAATGTGTGTGAGAGAGGATTTTCTGCAGGGAGTTTGGAAAAAAGACAACGTTTCTATTCATTTCAGGCACAGGCGCTGAGACTTTGCAGACATGGCACACAAGCTTTTAGCAGGAAACAGATTTAAGAAAACAAAAAGAAAACAATTCACAGACGATTTGACAACACGCTGGCGACGTGTAACCCTGTTGGCACTGGGGGGACACAACATGAGACAATTCAGAGAGCTTCAGACTTCATTTTTGCTTTGGACGATGTGTGTTTGCATCTCGGCTTGGTCCAATCCTGTGTAAGTCTCATTGTTTTGAATGATTGTCTTTAGACTCAACATCCACTTGTAACAGGGGGGGGGCAGCAAGATCAGAAAAATGACTTTCGGTTTGTTTTCTGTTGGATTGTCTTCTGTTTTTTCACACAGGTGAAAGGTTTTTCGGCTAGTTCCATACCTCACCTGTCATCACGTCTCTCTCTCTCTCTCTCTCAGTCTCCAACTACGGCTAAGTTTAGACGATGGAGTCCCAGTCAAAGTCGTCCTGGATGTCGTCTGCGGCGAGCATGCGTCTCACCTGGAAGTGTCCCAGAGGCAGCCTGTGTTGTTGCTGCTGCTGACTCAGCTGGCTGAGATGACCTGAACGTGGAGGGAAAGCAGAAGCCTAAAGACTAGAAGATACTGTTGCACACCCAGTGACATTTCAGTGCCACTTCTGCATCACATACTGTATCTGTATTACGTATTTGTCAGGTGAAGAATAGGAAACTGAGATTTTGACTAGAAAATTCTCTGGCAGCCAATCATGTCACAGGCAGCAGCAGCAGCGAGCGGAAAAGTCCAAAACCATAGAAATCCTTGTAAAACATCAAACAATCCACCACGCCTTAAATCCTCGTCCACTTAGAAACAAATGGCTGTCCTATCGGGGAGATGCATGACATTTAGCATTTACACACTGTTGTAATTAAAATTTCAAAACAAATATAGAGGGTGGACAAAATGGCATGGACAACTCGTAATTTAATCCAATGAAATAAAAGCTATTGTATCTTCATGAGGCTGAGACAACAATTTGTCTTAAAGGGGCACGCCACTGATTGTATACATGAAGATCACTGTACTAGTCATGGCTAGTGCGACTAGCCCGTAAAAACAGTCGTATAATGTTTTCTGTGACTCTGGAGGAGCTTTGTCAAGTCTGAGAAAATTACAAGGGGCATCGTTTGAGTCATGGGGAATGTAGGATCCAGTTGTTTTGCAGTTTGAACCATACTGGAGACTGAAAATCAATGCAGTACTAAATTGCTGGAGTAAACCTTTGTTAATTCTCTGAGCCAGTCTGTGACTCCCTTGTATATTTATAGTTTGTAGTCAATGCACAGATTAAACCGTATTAATAAATATGGTGAAATCTACCAACCTTAATGAAAAAACTATGAATTATAGGTTCTTTCTGCTTTTTAAGAACGTTAATGTGTGAAATTGCATCTTGGTTTTACTCCATATTACTAGTATCAAATACTGATGTTGTACCGACTACTAGTGAAATTCTGATATTGACACACACACACACACACACACACACACACACACACACACACACACACACACACACACACACACACACACACACACACACACACACACACACACACACACACACACACACACGCATTGATATAAACCTGCATACACACATACACTCTTCACTTCCACCTGCTCCTCCTGACCTGCTAAGAGAGCGATGGAGCAGTCACCTGTCATGGTGGGAGCCGTGTTGCTCATGGGAGGCATGTGTGGGTACCCTGGTGGGCCCATCAGAGAGGAAATGCTCTGTCTCGAGTCGATGTACATGTTCCCTGTGGGAGAACAGACAAAAGGGCAATGACTAACTGTCAGATTAGTATCCCGGCTTTCACACATGCCTATGCGACTCTGCAGAACACGAGCTGCGATCGCTTGCGCACACAGTTTTACTGCCATATTATGCTAAGCTTGAGAAATCCTACAGATTGGGCTGGAATTCCCACTGGTGAAATGTCTCCTCGTCTCCATATCCTTACTCCAGCTGCCATGAAGCCGACAACATCCACAATTCTCTTGTAAATCTATAATAATGAAAACAATGGCACGGTGAGGGGAGAGACTGTAACTCCGCTCCCGTCACAGCGAGAAAGTGCAGAAATCTTGCAAGAGAATGCCGACAGTCAAAGGTGGGAGGTTTAAAATACCGTTCTTAATAAGGAGAGGGAAATATTTTATGTCTTTACTCTATTACATTCATCTGACAGCTGGAGTAACAAGTGAGATAAACTCATAAATATACAGCTTTTGTATCTTGTATCTTCAAACCCTGCTCTGTCTGCTGACCCGTGCTGATGTGTTGGTGATGTTGGTTGTGCTGCCCGTGCTGATTGTGCTGGCTGGCCTTTGGGTGCATCGCGCCGTGCGGCTGAGCCGGGTGCTGCGGTGCTCCAGGTGGGGTCGGGTGCGGGACCTGAGGTTGTGGGTGGGCGGCGCCCACCGGGGGGATGACCCCCGTAGCCGTGAAGAACTGGTTAATGGAGGAGCACAGGTCGGCCATCTGAGCGGCGTCCAGCGACCAGTTGTTGAGCTCAGCCTGCCGCATGCTGTCCTTCAGACCTGGCAGACCGACAGAGAGACAAAGATCGACCTGAATGTTCCACATATCTCACAGCTTCAATATTAGATTGTTTTAATATCTACATTTCTAACTTTTATTTTGACTGTAAAACAGCTTCACCTGCAATTTCTGTCTGTTACAATCGTTCACTGAAGCTACATCACACTCATTAAATGTAAAATATTAAATCAAATAAAAGTTGGCCTTTCTATGGCTCCACAGTTGCACCAGATCTGGTCTTTTGCATCATCTTATTCACATGACATATTTGGTTTTTCAGGATCTTAGCTATAATATAAAAATAATGTTCTTTGAGTGTAAACGCTGCAAATCCAGGATTTAAAAAGTTATTAATATATAAAGAATAAGTAGTAAGTAGTATGATAAGTAGTATCGACAGTAACATGTCCTTTACATTAGAATAACAATGCTTCAGTCAGAAATGACTTATTCCAGACAAACACTCCAAGCACCTTAAGAGAAAAACTTCATATCAGAAACCCCAAATCCCACGTAATTAACATCCAACTAATGTAAAATGTACTGTCACTATTGTTCCACCTAAATTACAAGCGCTGACCATCACTTTGACAACATGCCTGTTCACATTTGGAGACGGAGAACGAGACCCTGAATAACACCTTCTCTTCTTCAAACAAAGACAAACCTCAGTTTCCATTCACAACCTGCTGTCTGATATTTCCCAAAAAATCAAATTCCCATCGCGCCTGGTGTCGACAGAGACGAGACGCTCGGCCTTTGCTCGTTGGAGGTGAGCCAGAGGCGGTGAAGGATGGCATTACGACGGCGTGAGGGAGGTCAAGCGCCGCAGGAAAAGAAAACGAGAGAGAAAGAGAGCGGCAGCGGGGCCCGTGTGTTGTAAGACCAGCCATCTCCATCCATCGTGTGTGGATGTTGCCGGCTTTGTGTGCTGACCGTGATAAGAGGCTGTTACTGAGCCGGGGCCTAATTGGATTATTCACATCATACAACTGGAAGGGAGGGAGACAGTGTGTGTGTGTGTGTGTGTGTGTGTGTGTGTGTGTGTGTGTGTGTGTGTGTGTGTGTGTGTGTGTGTGTGTGTGTGTGTGTGAGAGAGAGAGACAGAGAGAAACAGAGAGCAACCTCTCAGATGCAGGATAATGACTTTTATTCGGGCTACTATTACAACACTGGATGTTATTATATTGGGCCTCAAGGGCGAATGTATATGAAAGCTCAGAGAGGAATCGTAATGGTTTAATCAAAGTAACTGATCGGCATAATAAGCATTATATTAATTCTCACTGTGTCAAAACAGGCTGCAGTAGACAGCTTCATCATTTCAGATGCTGTTTACACTGATGGCACCACGACTCTTGGTGATGTGTGTGTGTGTGTTTACAGGATGTGTGTTACCTTGAAACGGGGAGAGGTCTACATCAGCCCAGTTGTAGCTGGTAGCAATACGGCAGCTCTCCTTCAGCCAGTCCAGGTTGGGGTACCAGTCTGGGCGAGAGACCACACACACACACACACACACACACACACACACACACACACACACAC
Organism: Pholis gunnellus; assembly: GCF_910591455.1. Taxonomy (NCBI): domain Eukaryota; kingdom Metazoa; phylum Chordata; class Actinopteri; order Perciformes; family Pholidae; genus Pholis; species Pholis gunnellus. Next base: position 16,484,417 of record NC_136536.1, on the reverse strand, counting down.
ACACACACACACACACACACACACACACACACACACACACACACACACACACACACACACACACACACACACACACACACACACACACACACACACACACGTTCAAAAATGTTGTTGTTCAGTCGTTTGTAAATTGAGGACATCACAACATCTACAAAATCGTTTAATTTACAATTATAAATGAAAGCGAAATGAATCAGTTATCAAAGTGTCAACTAATTGTTTCAACACTAAAATAAATACAAGCTCAGTGTGATCAGTGTTAAATGATCTGAACTAATCCAGATTAAAAAATCTCAGTAAAGTTCTGCAGTCAACCACAAGGTGGTGTGACTTCCCATTGAAAAATGCCAGCCACAGGTTTGCTTTCGGTAGAACAAAATAAAGGAAGATGCCTTCCACCGCCTTCACCACCGCAAACTAAACAACAACACATTCGGATGCCGTGGATCAAAGACTGAGGGATTGCTTTCACTCATCCTCTGCCTGGTTGAGGGGAATACTAACCTAGATAAATAATATCTGAAGAGTACCTTTTTTGGTCTGAGAGCTGTGTTGCCACAAAGGAGACACAAAGGGAAAAAAAACAACCCAGAAAGAATAACAAAGACTGGGAATATGAGCAGGACAAGCCTCGGTGAAGCTTTGGAGATGCCTGTCTGTATCAGCACAGCCTCATAATACCAAATGCTCTGGGACCTTACAGAGGAAAGAATATAATATAAATGCAATGAGTCCGTGCCGAGACAAGCCTATTCGGATGTTTAAGGTGAATTGTATTTACACCAATGTTGCTTTGGGAGTCGGGGGGGGAGAAGAATCATTGTTCGCTGCTGAACAGCATCAATATCTAGGAGACAATAAACTACACCATACACTTTGTGGCTTCCTTTCACACAAAAGAATCAGCAAAAAGGTTTGCAGCAGAGCAGAGAAATAGCTGCATTGACATTACGAATGTTGATGTTGGATTATATTTCCAGTTTGTGGACCCTTCTAAAGTTGCGATTACACCCAGGAGACTGATGTTAGCGGTTCTCCCACTCAGCTGCTTGTATTGATACTCTATACGATATGCTCAGTACGTAGTGCAATATGATGTGCATATCAACAATAGCCATAACTCATGGAAACAATGTGATTTCTCAATCACAAGATTGTTATTGTTCAATAACTCGGGGTTTCGCATGTTGCTAAGGAAAACTTTTTTTTGGTGGAATGTTTTTATGTTTATAGCGTCTTTCAAAGTAGTATGATGTTTTGTCTTTTTTGATACTGTGCACTAGTTGTCATCAGAGCCAGAAATTTCCAACGCCTGCACATGAAAACCGTATAACGTAAAAAACCGCGGCTCTGTTCTCACCTGTTGAGGGGCAGGTTTGACTCTGGTGGGAGAGAGACGGGTGCTGCTGGGAGTGAGCCGGGTGCTGTTGGTGTTGGCCATGCTGACCGTGCGCCTGGTGCTGGCTGTGGGTGGAGTGAGGGGAGAGGTGCTGCTGAGGGTGGTGGGGGTGGTGTGACGTCTGACCGTGGTTGTGTTGGTGGTGGTGGCCGACGCCGTTTCCCGCACCAGGAGAGTGCTGGTAGGAGCAGGCGGTCCGGGCCTGCTGGCTGGAGTCACCAGGCATACCCATCAAACCTGCTGGAAAAAAACAAGACAGACAAAGACCAAAGATATCACGGGCGAGGACAGCAAACAAGAAAACGACAACAATTCTGTCGAATATACATGCACATTAAACCCTCAACTGCCGTCCATCTCACGTTGCCCTTTTAATCTGACCAAGGTATTTCTGCAGCTTTTCCCCCCACACATTTACACCCACTCATGTTTCAGCGTCACCAGCTACGGACCGTCTACGACACTCTCTTGCTTTCATGCCACTCAAAAGGTTATTTTTGGCAAACCAGTGTGTGACCTGAGCCACGGCACTGAGGAGCGCTTACATTGACGTGTTTTATGGTTTACTTCCTGATGCGTATATATCATAACGGAATATTCCTCATGCCCATCACACAGTAGGGCTACAGTTTTTGGGTGATTTTTTGGATGCTTTGTGGCTTTTCATTCAACTAATTTAATGGTCTGGGTTATCTCTGAAGATGGTGAGCCACTGCTCAGCGGGCCGAGAGACACAGCGGGGAAAGTAAAGTATATTCTCACATCTAACTCACAGGTTTATTTTGACCGAACCAGAGTAAGAGATTGTTGCAACAGTTAATAGACAAACCAATTACTTTTTTCTTTTTTTCTGTCCAGTTGTTGGGCTGTGGGTGGCTGGGTGCCAAACATCGTTCCTTTTCACAAACCACACACATTTCAACGATACAGGATTTTCTTGTCAATGGCTTTTAATTGAATCTCCTTTACACTCCATCATGGACACTGGAAGCTGCAGTAACTGTAAAGTAGCCACCCTTTGGGCAGTAGTACAATGCAAGTTATTATTATTTAAAGGAACAATGTGTAGGGACAGATATCGGGACAGATATCTCTAGGATTTTAGTACAACTAGGAGCTACTCTTATCAATACTTACATACATTATATTTAGAGAATGAAGAACACAATCATCAGTCAGTATCAGTCATTCCTCCGGTCTTCTGTCCTCCTGGCTGCTTCCTCCCAGCCAGCAGAGAAATGTACAAAAACAAACTAAGACAAACAAACTACATACACACTGCTCCAGTTTGAGCTTGTTTATAAAAATGAGCTGTTAGCTGAGCATTAGCGTGCGTGCTGTGCTTGTGTCAACATATGAGACTAGATGAGGTGGATGAGACTGCGGACAGAGCCGATTGAATTAGGTTTCACTTTCGTTTACATGTTAATGCTTGTTGAACAGATGTATTGATTGAGTTTTGGCTTTTACTCACAAATATTTTATTGCACCGACAGTAACAAGCGTAATTGCCTTCAACTCCAGTATTCTTCACTTCATCTGGTTCACTTCACGGTCTCCAGCGCGGCATCTTTGCTCGCTGACGCCTTCATGTGTTTGTGTGCTTGTGTCTATGTGTGTGTGTGTGTGTAGTTGGATGAGCTCAGCCCGACACAGCAGAGGAGATGCTCGCTGCAGCGTGATAGTAAATAAACACCAGTAACGTTGGAGCTTATCAAAACTCCGGTCTTTAATAATTCAGCACCGTAGCACGTTTGATACCAGGGTTATGGTACGAAAACCTACCTCCTTCAGATTAAAAACAACCGCTAAAGGCTTTCTCTAGAGCCAGTGTTTGGTTTGACCGTTCTGGGCTGCTGTAGAAACATGGCGGTACAAGATGGCGGACTCCGTGGAAGACAACCCGCTCCCTATGTAGATATAAATGTCTTTTTCTAAGCTAAGGAAAACACAACGATTCTTAGTTTCAGGCACATAGTTATTAATATCATATTCCATTTCAGCCAATTAATCCCCCTAAATGTTACGCACTGCTCCTTTAAATGTAATGTAAGTCGAGTTAAATGTAAAGGAGTTTCACAGTTACGGTGTTCAACAATCAATACTGGTTAAATATAGAAACAGAGATGATGCATAGGTGTGGCCAGCAGAGAGTGCACTATCGTCAGAAACTTATTTCCTTTCCATAACTACATTTATCTCTTTTGTCGAGAGTCTTTGGACCTTTTCTTTTATCTGCTGTTTCATTGCTTATCACTAAAAGACAGAGAATGCCCGAGCAGTGACTGTTAAGATCTCTTCAAACATCAGAGGAGTGATACAGAGGGACTTGAGTTTTTCTTTTTCTGACCAACAAATCACACCGAGGCTATCTGAGCACATCTTAGTGAGTGACTTTCCCCTCCTGCCGTCAGGGAGTTGTTACGCTTGTATCGTGAGTCCTTTATAACCCCTGACATTATTCATTTGATGTTCATTTTGTCTCCATTGTTCGAACTGACCTGAGTCACTTACAGTTTGGTGTGCGGTCTTTAGACTCACTGTAGTTTTTCAAAGGAGGCGATGAGCTCCGCTGTCTGGGTGACTCATTGTGACTCAAATACTGTGACTTCCTGCTAAGCCTCACACCTCAGGGACCCTTTCAAGTATCCAGTAAATCCATGTTCTTATTCACTTTCTTATTGAGTTGTCTGTATCATCCCCCCCCCCCCCAACTAGTATCCTCACCGTCTTATCTTTTCTGCGTGTGCACCCCTGACCGCAAAGTGAAGGGGACCTTGTCAGACTGTGAATACAGGCAGCAGCTATTGAGCTCAACAGAGCGCATCAATCTCCACAAGTTACATAACTTACGTGGATGTGTGTGTGGAGACGAAAGCGGGAGAGGGAAGGTGATAGGAGGGTGGGGGGGGTCGAAGTGGAACGAGGCCTGGTGACCTGAAAGCTTCAGGATGCAATTAGCAAGATGCTTCACAAACTGTAGAACCAATCTAATTAGCTGCTATCAAAGCTGCAAAGCCCTTTGCTCCGCTCGACTGCGGATGCGTTTGTGAGTTTTTCTTCCTTCTTCTGTAGAATTCTTCCTCTTAATTGCCTTTACTCATTTGACTGAGCGAGTCGTAAAACGCAGATATGCGGAACAACAGGTTGTTTATTAAAATACAATGGAGTAGGAGTAGAGTGTGATGGAGGTTAATACTGGAATGCTTTTACTGCTGTGACAGCAATGTTAAATTCTTAGCATTTCATTGGGAGCTTAAGCCTGACAGCTAATTATGTGCATCACATAGAGGTTTACAAGTTGTTGTTTTTTCCTGACAACACATGCGTCAATTAGTATGTTTGACGGGAACACATGAACAGACACACACTAATCCACATGCAAAATGAGGGTCGACACCCACCTTGCTGTGAGAAGGACTGCTCAAAGACGCACTTGTACAGACTGCGGAAAGAAGAGCTGAGGTCCTCGAAGTCTGAGAAACAGAGCTGCTTGTCCCGGGACTCCAGGACGGGCAGATCGTACTGGGGCTGTGGGGGAGGCGGCGGCGGCGGTGGCTGGGCGGGCTGCTGGAGGCTCAGGGACTGGGACGAAGGCTCTGAGTGGCTATTCACCTTCAAGACAGAGGAGAGGGAACAGACGTAGAGGCTGTGAGAGGTAAAAACTAAAAAAATACATCAATGAAGGAATCGGCTTGAAAAAAATACATCAAAGGCTGAATTCACACGGCAGCTCAAAGTGTAAAGCCTGCGGTCAGACAGACATCGGCACTGCATCAAAAAAAAACATATTTCAATAAGACCAATAACGGCACTGCGCCGGTACAATGGGAGTACCGGGGGGTCCGGGTTTTTATCAGAAACAAACAGAAACATCATCCGTTAAAGCACCACAGTCACAAATAAAACAGGGCGATGTGCACATTCCTGGTCGGTAACTGTTCAGTCATGACACAAAATTCGAGGTTCTCATCATTTCTTTTCTTTTATTTATTTATACAAACCTTTATTTAACCAGGTGAGTCCCATTGAGATTAAAAATCTCTTTTTCAAGGGAGACCTGGCCGAGACAGGCAGCAACATAAGAAACACAAAGTTACAGACAGAAAACACAGAACAAGACTCGTTAAAAGAAACTAAAAGTTAAGAGACACTGACGTAACCGAGTTAATTTAGAAAAACATTGACATTTTTGGGAACCTGCCTCTATTTCTTTCAATTTAGATTGAAGTGATATCAGTTCTTTGAGTTTTAAATCATTCTGCAACATATTCCATGATGAGGGTGCAGAGTACACAAAAGCCCTTTTTCCCATTTCCGTTCTGGCATTTGGGACAGTGAGCATAAAGAAGTCCTGAGAGCGCGAGGAGTATTGTCCGACACTTTTCTGCCTGACGCAGACACACAGGTAGTTTGGGAGCAGACCAAGGATTGCTTTATAGCAACAGTCTCAGTTTGGCGGAGTGGCTCTGTGATGCTTTGACACATATCACAAGCTTGACACAGACTGTCCCTGAGCTCACAACCCCCCGACTTACATGAACACATACTGTATTTAAAACACATAACGAACAGCTACAAGCTAATACGGGAGGAGGCTGTAGAGGTGGAAGGAACCAAGTAACTGCACAGATTTAATGAGCAGCAAATGTTTATATGGACTGTGTGTATATATACACACACACACACACACACACACATACACACATTGGTGTGGGCTGCAACCTGTCTAAATGGAGAAACCTGAATTTAAATTGGGAGAGCTGCATCGTAAAACGGATAAAAAGTAACATTCAATACTTATCACATTCAGTTTCAAGAAACTTAATTTATTTTCCAATTGTACCATTCAAATTAAATTTTCACATTAATTCTATTTAACAAATTATTTTTTCTTTATTCGCTCGGATTATCATACCAAATTCAATTTCACGCAATTACAAGGGAATCTTGGCTGGCACTAATTTCCTTTTCGTATGAACACACAAAAACAAAATCCACTGCTTCAATTTTCTGTCTCCTATAGTGATTGCTGCCTGTCTCCCTCTACCCTCAATCGTCTCATCCTAGCTGTCATCTTCCTCACCCTCCACCCAGCAAACACAAGCAATTTGCTGTGATCAGTGTGCCTCCGCCCGATATATAAGCCGACTTAGCATGACGCATCCCCCACACGTCTACCTCCAACCCAGTAATGGATGCCTCTCCGTCAACTAACTTGGTGTCGTTGAGATCGCTGCCAGCGATGCCACTAGTAATCACCGTCAGTTAGGGGGGTATCACCTGTGCCAGGTAATGAGGCAGAACTAACCCCGATCCCCCCCCCGGACCAAACCGCAGATGAGGTCTGAGGCGATGGAGGAGGAGGGCGAGGGATGGAGGAGACGATGCAGGGAGGAGGAAAACAAAAGACGGCCTCCAGAAATGAGAGGTTAACGAGATGAGATTGCACTGACCTTTGCTAATGCAGGTGGGAGGTGAGTGGGGCAAAGTGATTGATGGTAAAAAGGTGAGCAGCTGTTACAAGGGAAAAACAATAAAGAGTTGGGACTTCTCAGCACTCCTATCATTTTGTTTTTGGGCTGAGACTGGCCTTAAAAATGGTGTATGCAAAATGTGAAATGCAAAAGTCCCCATTAACAACTGAGATCTTCAGTCAACTTTTGTTTTTTAAAATAGTGTCCAGCTGCCAATTTAAGTAAAACCTGTTTGCATCTGAACCTGTGACATTTTAAATTGAGCTTTTGTTATAAAATGGACTCCTTCTCCAGCCATATTTTCTGCAATTGATTAGCTGGGGATAAATTGTTTGTCGTGATAAGTTTCCTTTATAAAAAGGCAACTTGTTATCGTCTCACACACATCTGGCCCGTGGCCTGCCAAGTCCCGGGTGTACTTTACGTCGGCCAAGCCCGTAGGCACCATTACAGTAGGTGACATGAGACGCCTTGATACAAATAAACCTCGCTGTGTGCGAGTCTGTGAGTGCAGTAAATGGCAAAGAGACAAGAAAATCTAAGTGTGTAACTGCAGGCTTGAACATGTATTAATTAATCTGGATTTTATTGTACAAAATGTTGCCCCTTTTTCTCAAAGTCTTTAATTCTGGAGTGGTCAGGCATCGTTCATATTCATCAGAGCCGGTGAACCGTCAACACGAAGAGGGATGACTCTGATGTTTCATTTTTTGCTCGACCGAGGCACTTCGATGAAAAAATACCAGCATTTGCTACAGGTTAAGCATTTATTAGTGCTGGTAGACCTTGAGGAGTGTGAGGGGCCGCAAACAGTATTGATGGCTGGCTGCAAAACAAAAATGTAATTCACAAGCGGTGCATAAGAATGCAACATTCAACAACAAGCAATAGAGTTTTAAATCAACCTGCACTTTTAATTGCATTTCCACACCTCTGAAAATAAAATAAAATATATAAAATAAATACAAACATCTTTCTGGGTGTCGGCAATTTGATTTGTTTAGAAAAAATGTATAGAAAACATGCATGTCTCTGCATGTCAAACAGCAATAAAATGGATATTTAGTTATTTAATTATATATATTAAATATTTAATTATTTAGCAAGAGAGCACCACTAAAATCTATGATTTATCCAGGTTAAAAAGATATATGAACGTGTCTGTTCATGCCATCTGCTTAACTGTACTAACATTGTAGAGAACAATGCAAATGTCATCTAAGCACACTACATGTGCTCTGCAGAAGCCAACTGAAGATATATTTGCTTGCAAAGTCTAAATGTGAAACAGAGCTCCAGCAGCACTGTAGATCCAGCGTACATGTCGTTAGCTGGTTACCACCTCCTCAGTCTGCTAAGGGTGCTGCAGACACCTTCTGTACCGACAGAGTGTCTGAACTGGTGACTGAATCATCCGGTTTATTTCAGAATCAAGTGAACACAGTCCAAACTTTTAGTTTGAATGCTGTTGGTTGAACGTTTGCCAGTTCGAGATAATCATTTTAAAAAAGCAGAAGAAAAGTGGCAGAAAGCTCCGGCCCCGCTGAAGTGCCCTTAAATAAGAGTCTGTGGCAGTGGCAGGTCAGCTGTTGGTTCTTGTGCAGACAGAAAGAAGAATAGAGATATTTTCCTTCAGCAATCATTAGACTGTCACTCAAAATAAAGAGAAGAACTTACTGGTGTGTAGCTGTGTACGTTGCTGCCGCTGCTGACGGCGGTGTTCAGGTTGTTAAGGTTGACGGATGCCAAACTCTGCTCTGAAAGGCTGTTGCTCAGGCTGCCCAGACTACCAGGACTCTCGCTGCCTTCTGCCTCGGAGTTGTAGAGTGCTACCTACATATACACACACACACACACACACACACACACACACGATCCATTTATTGTTAATGTGACAATAAAGGCAATTACACAGGGCAAAAATGTTGAGGCAATGCACCATATAAACTCCTTTTTTGAGCGATTTGAGATTTTGTAGTTCCTTCATTTTGTCCATTCGCAGACTTATCTCCAGCCTAAAGTGAACTCCGTCCACCTCAACAAATTACCCAAGCACCATTAACTTATTAGACAACTCATGAGGAAATATGGAAATCAAAGTGCTGGTAAATGCAAATTGGTCTTGCTGCTGCATGACAGCACGTTAACTAATGATGATCTTTCTTCCTTGAACATGGTGATTTTGATTAAATGTCGCGACCCCGAAACAAAACGGTAACTTCAGAAATTACTTTATTGTTTCAGAGGAAGTGGACTGCATGTGGTCTTCTGGTGACAGATCACAAAGCTTTAAAAAGAAATGCCTCAGGATTATGTTGAATCATGTTTTTCTTGTTGTCTTTGACTGCCAGTACTTGTGAAGAAGAGCGCCAGTATTACCTCCAGGCTACATTTAATTGTATAGACAAATGTGAAATTATAGCCTCCGGGTGAGAAAACAGTAAAGGCTCTCTGGGGCGGTGCTCTACCCGGTAGATGTTCTTGTAGCGGAAATAAATAAGCATTTTCAAGAGTCAGCTTCGTTAAGTGTTAATCGTGAACGTTTTCTGTTTTGGTGTATTTGGTGTATTTGGTGACATCTGAGTGAAGATGTAATTCTCCTTGCTGTGTTACTGTAGTAACAAGGAAATAATTATGTGGTTAAAGTCTATATACATTAGGGAAAAAAAGGAAAAACTGATAATATAACAGCTCATGATGTCTCTGGAAAGGTTTCAACATTGTTTTTTTTAGACTTGGCAGAGCTTCAATTTCTAGGCATTTTAGATTTCAAGTAAAAACATTACAATATCCGAATGAAATAAATGATAAAAAAACATTTCTGTTATCCTAAGCTCTTAGCATTATCTTATAGGAATGTCTTTTTCAGAAGAACAGCCACTCTCCATTGCAAACAGAATATTAGTGTGCAAATGTGTTATTAAAGAAGCTCTGATGCGCTGCTGTGCCTGCAGGACGCCACCTGTCTGGATGTGGGCGGATATCATTGACGCTGGCATCATTATCATCAAGGTCTTTCTCTCCTTGCTCTGAATCATTTTTTTTTTTTTTCAAAATGTATAGGGATGGCTGAGACGAATCAAGTTATAATCTTCCCTTTGGTAGAAACAGAATAAGTGCAAACTGACATGCAAGAGGTAAATTACACCAAACTGTCTGGAAAACAATAATCACTTGACGCTGATCTCCTTGGCCGTTAATGATGCCCACCTCTCACTTTCTGTTGTCACATTAAGACTCTATATGTGTGTGGATCTAACAACACTGTCTTGCACAATAATGGTATTTAGGCAAACTATTTAGATTCAGATTATATCAATCTATGCATGACTTTGTTATTAAGTCTAGACAATGTCAAAATGAATGAGAAATACCTTTAACTAGTTCCCAAAACCCCAAAAGACAAACCTAGAAGTCACTGTGCTTACTATCTTTAGTGGATAAATGATTGCAGCAAGTGAATACATGGCGATATAATGATGGTGATGAAATCATTTTTAATTAACAGAGCGTTAATAATTTCTAATAAAAGTGCTTCACATTGACAAATTCTGGGAAGTATGAGTCAAAATGTGTGAAAAGAGCAGAATGGAGAACTGGAATAAGCTGTCAAGTCCAGACCTTCACATTACGTCCCGACCAAACACTCAAGAGTTATGTGAGCTGCTGCTGTGGGACAAATGTTCCTCTTTGGTCGAGGTCAGACGAAGAGGTCACGTACCACACATCATCATTCTCTTTGTTTGTGTGTGTGTGTGTGTGTGTGTGCGTGTGTGTGTGTGTGGCAGTTCAGACAGGCATCAGAGGTCCCAGTCGCTACTTAATCTCTGACCCTTATACAGACGGTCACACCCAGTTTAGCTTTTTAGTCAGCGTGTGTGTGTGTGTGTGTGTGTGTGTGTGTTTCAGTGCATACGGTTGTGTGTGTAAGTGAGAGCCTGTAGAACGGTATTTGGATGTGTGCGACCAGGTTGCATTGTTTGACCTGTAAGACTCATTCTGCTGCAAGTACGTCTGACATCCAGTTAGTAATCATGATTAAAAACTTCAACACATTCTTCTGAGCAAATGACTACATCTTCTTGACTAATTCATTTGTTAACAATCATCATTACACATTATCAGGACAGGAATATTCATTATACTTAAAGGGCCATTAAGTAACATTTTTCTGAGCTTTTTCAACTATTTAAAAAGTTCTGTATGTACAAAAGTGAGTAGCTGGTGTCGTACCTTGTTGGTTACAGCATTGATGGCCAGAGTGGGGGACGCCCCTCCTGACATAATGCAGTCCATTCTCAGAGACTCGGACTCCAGGCTGTAAGGAGTTGATGCCTGAAAGTAGAGGACAGAGGACTGAGAACGAGGACGGAGACACCAAATGAATCTATGGGTGTGAAAATATTTAGCAATGTATGTTTGAAGAGGCATATCATTTATTTTCATTAGCACATTAAAGCTAGGGTTGGTAATCTCGAGAAACTAGCGAGAAGAAGAAAGTAGCTAGCAGCACTAGCTACAAAAGCTGCTAAATCTAGCGAGAAAGTAGCCAAGTCGGCAACACCGACAGCCCGTTCCTTCAGGCTTCCCTCCATAGCCACTCCCCTAAAACAACAAACACTGCTACTATTAGTACTCACAGCTGATTGTGACAGGAGAAATTATGAAGGAAATTGAATTGGACAAATGTTATGAGAAATTTCTGAACGCTGTAAATTCACGATTGTGTTTCTGAGCCTCCTGACTCACCGCCACGCCCCCGGGCACCAACTATGTGCACCAGTCGAGGTGCACTTCATTATAACGGCTGGACACTTAAACAGCCTGAAAAAGTTGATACATCATTCGCACTTGATGAGATAAATGAACCCATCCCTCATGCATTATTCAAGCATCTAAAATGGATTCAGCAGCAGTTCATTTTCTGCTGTCCTCACAGAGAGCTGGAGTAGAGTTAACCGAGGAACTGTTCAAAGATCGATGAGGGGCTAAATTGACGCCAGCAAATTGGAAAAAAAAAAAAAATTCTAAATAAAAACGAGGACACTTTTTTTTATTTTTCCCTCGTCTGACTCCTTTCAGGGTTCAAGGCAGCTTGCATGCCTTCCCAAACTGCTTACAGTAAGAGGATTGGTTGGTAACAATGCAATCTTTAATTTATGATAAACTCCCAGTGAAATGGGTTGTCGGTTCCCTGGTGGAGGTACTTAAAAAGAAGACAACGGAGAGGTGAAGAGAGGAGTGAGGAAGGCTTTTGGAAGAAGGGGAGCGAAAAGGGAAGAATAGGTAGGGAGATAATTGAGTGGTGACGGACCGGCAGACAGGCAGACGGAGAGGCAAACAGGAAATGAAAGAAAGTGATTATGCTGAGGGGCACCGGAGACGCAGCTCCTAAACTAAGTGTACACTGCCTGTCTACACATTTACACAATGCATTTATGCAGCTGCCGTTTAGCCTCGCTGCCAACTTCAAATCTTTTCATTTGCACAACCGCTGTCATCAGGAGACGTTAAAGACTTTGACAGTGGAGCCTATAGGTGCAACAAAACCCTAATAAAAACAGTACCACATATTTAGCCCAGCTTTTTTCTTTCAGACGGTAACACTGCTATAAATCTTAGCACTTAAAACCTCCCTGTTTCTCTTTAGCCCATGTGACAGCCCACAGTGTGTCTGCCAGCAGTGCAAGTGAGGCGTAAGAAAAGGGGTCGAAGGGCCCATCCATGTAAGACGAGATGACAAGGCTCTGAATTAATTAATGTTTGTAATAAAAAAAAAATAGAAGAAAATATGTCTAATGGCAGCCCCGGGGCCTTCTGTGGTAATTAACTGGAACACAAGCCTAGAATACTCTCCCTCCTCTCCCTCTTACTCCTCTTACTTTTTTCCCCTCCTTCCCCTTGCAGCTCGATTTTCCCTCTCTGCTCTCTACCTTGAGGTCTCTCTTTTTTTTTCCTGCATCCTTTCTTTCACACTTCTTTCCATTGTTCCCCCCCTTTTTCTCTCTCTCTTTTACCTCAACGTTTTCTCCAATGAGCAACTGTGATTGTGCACTTTACTGCGCCACGCTTGCCTGAGGTCCCTGGAGAGGAGAGAGGGCTGAAGCAGCGATACAGCCAGAGAGAGCGGCAGACAAACAGACGCACAGAAAGATAATGATCAAGATACACAAAGAGTTGCGGAGACACGGGATGAGAAAAGAAGGGAGACGACCAGCTGTGCTGCACCATGATGAAAGACTCTGCAGGTTTTTAATGCAACAACAAACACAGTCAGCTGTACATTCAGAAAAGCCTCAGTGGGTCAGAAGCTGGATACAGAATGCAAAGGAACAAAAACAGATTGGTATCTGCATACTGGAATTAAAGACTCCCATTTGAAATAGTTGCTCATTTGGTTGGCTGAAGGAAGGGTTGTCATGCTACTTAAAGTTTAGTGTGGATACGGGATGTTGATAAATTATGAATACTTATCATAACATCACCGAATTACAGTTTTATATGTTCTATTTATATGATCTCTGAGGTATAATAAGGTAGCTATATAATGCCTGCAGCTCCTTTAACCATCCAAGTTTAGGTGTTTTTCTAAAAGCTACGGCAACTTCTTTATGGGTGCTAAATTCCAAATTTAGAGCATATTGAGCGATTGGCTCCACACAAGTCTCAACATGTGTGTACAATATACGGTGGTGACCTTGTTTAATTGAGACCATAAGCTCTGGTTCTCATACAGCACGTGGTAGAGGTCCAGTAATAAGCGGGTAATATCACTCAAATGGCACAAAGCAAATCTGGTGTCACAGATAACCCTGCCTGTTCAACTCAGCCAAGGAAAAAGGTGTACAATGTAATTGAGGTCTTTGCTACTTTTGTGTCTTTACAGAATCCTAATTACGCAACCCTATTCAAAGACGCACTTTTACTGGTCGACAATTAGACTAATGGAGATCATCCAAACGAGCACGACATGCGGCAAGAGACATTTATTTGTACCACAGTCAGGCAGGTAGCTGTAGGTTTAACTGCACAGTATCAATATACGAAGCCTGGCGTCGGGAGTGGTTGTATCGTCTCTAAGCCGTACGTTCCCCTGTCACCAAATCCTCTTGGCTTTGTCACTTGGTATCACTGATCTAGCACATAATCACAGACGATTTTCAACCGTGATGCAGAAGCAATTACCAAAACGGCGTCATCGCACCACACAGAGCTGCAAGCTTGGCTTTAGACTCTTAGGTTTTTGCTTTAAAGGCACCTTGTTTGCCTGCTGGTCTATCTTGGCATCATTATAGCCGGGGAGAAGGGAAAAAAAGATTGGCAGTCTGTTCCCACACAAACATTTCTGCAGCATCTCTGTTGACCTTAAATCAAAGCTTTGCCGCTTCCTTTTATTAAATAAATTCTTACACTGCACTGTAACTTTTATTATTGTCTTATTCTATTTTTTCTTGTTTTTATTTTCTATTCTCTCTTAAATTGTAATTTAAATGTCCTTTTCATAATGTGTTTCTTTTGCACTTTGTCTTTTGTTTAATGTAAAGTGCTTTGACTGTATGAATAAACTTGCCTTGCTTTTTCTCGCTCTCTTGTTTTTTGTGACCACGGGCCTTCTCACACAGCTACATCCTTTGCCACTTTGATGTCAGTGAGCTTGAATTGGTGTAAATAAAAAAAAAAATAAAAAAATGGAAACTAACAAAGGTTATTGAGATTATTGTTTTTCAGCAGCAACAGCCCAACTGAGCAGCGAACTGCCACATTATACGTTTTTTAAAAACAACCAGCTTTAGTGTTAAAAGGAAGATTTCATAGAGCATTGTTAAAGTACTTACCCTCTCTCCAGAGCGCGGCCTCTTCTTTGGCCTGCTCGGTACTGCGTCTTCTTTAGGATTGGTGTCTATGGCCCAGTACGAACCCTGGAGAGTGACCCCAATACAACAAAGAGGTAAGTCTTGTGTTTGATGGAAGATGCTCTGCTTGTCATTTTTCTTGTTGGTTTAGGTACACTTTCATATTCCTTATATTTCTATTTTACTTAAATAAGGAGTCAGTGGTGGAGTTCTTAAATAATCACTTACATTATTTTCTTTGTATTTGTGTTACCTGTGAAATGAATACAAATATATACTCTGTGTATTAATCATACAATCACTCATAAGGATTCAATATTTCTGTGTTAAAAAGGTGTTTTTGGATCTGGATCTTTTATTGGTGTCGGTGGTCGAACAATGTAATTGTACTGATTTGTAAAGTGACAAATAGCAAGAGAGACACAGGTCAGAGAGCTAATCAATGGGTAAATAAGCAGCCTCCCATACGTATAACACATATAAAATGAAACCTTCAAACTGTGCAATTGTATAAACAGCCATATGAAACCAAACCTAAAAGTTTCACAGCTGTGGACACAAAAGATCTTCTCAATCTTTGGAGCATCTCAACCAGCCACTTAACACACTACCAACATCAAAGAGAAGTAGCCTTTAAACTTGAACCTCCATTCCCACACATTTGTATTAAAAAACACAACACGATGGTTTCATCGGCCAGCCTGTGTTTTAAGGGTATTTACTGACTGCCTGTACAGTAGCAGCACTCCGGTTGTCCTGTCCTTCATTCACCCTCGAAACTGTGAACAAAACCCATTCCTGACTGTAAGCTCACCAATAGCTAAGCCAGCTAAGAACACATTTGTCCTGTTTTGGTAGAAGCTCGCGGCCTCCCCACACCACCTCCCGTGTACAACTTTGTTTATTATCGCAGATGGCGCGCCAGCTCCAAGCATGCACGGACGCGTTTATATTAAATGCGCAGTTCGTTGCATCACTCTCCGAAACGCCAGAGGGTGTACAAACAAAATGAACAGTGAGGAAATAAAAAGACAACAAGTGTAACCCATAGATGGACTGTAGGTGTAACCGGCAAAAAGCCATAAACCAACACTGCTGAGGAGGGAATGTAATTATCTGGAAACTCATATCTCATATTCATGGACTACTTTACTGCCTTTGTACGAGCCCTGTGAAGAAACAAGTCAAGAATGAAATGCATTATCAAGAAACAAAGGTTAAATATTGATTTGGCTGGCAAAATATTTACCTAAATGAAGTCACGTGACAGTCCGGCTAAACTACAGCGAGTACAAACTGAGCTTCGAGCAAGCACGTCACAGACTGAACGATCAGAGGTGAAAGTGATATGAACCCTGCATCCTTGTGACAGTCTCACGGCTACTGTATGAATACTTAATAACTATAATCATCACGTACACTACTCGCACTTAACACAGGTAGTAAAAAACAAATACGGATCCAGTCCCTTTAATTAACGCGTTAATCCTGTTCTTATTATTGGCAGTAATGCTGTGATGGCAGAATAAAACAAGGCACTAACTTTAAAAGCTTCTTAGTGACCTAGAAGGACTTTAGTTTCTTTCAGAAACACAAACCAGAGTCTGACCAGTTCAGTTTCATGTCAAATATTTGTATGAGGAAACTATTTAAACCCTTACATCGTTACTGTAAATAATATATTAGCTCTGCTGTCATTATATTAATGTCAACTATTGTGTTTGCTAGAGTAATATCCATCCCATTCTTTACAATATTTCCATTAGTCTCTGGTATATCTCCTCCTGTTGTGGATACTATTTAGTCTCTTTTTCCCACTTCTTTAGTGTCACTAAACAGAAAAAAGCGCAGCAGAGGGATCTCCCTTGCATCCGATAAAACCAATGTATCAGTTGTTATTCCACTTCTCTATCCAATCTTTCTCTGGGTTTATTTTTCCTGCGGTGCACGCTCCTGCTTCGCTTCCCCAGAAAAAAAATCCACTGCAATCCTTTTGATGCACAATGTTAAAACACAGCACACTCCAAAATAAAGACAATCAATGAGAGCGGAGGAAATCAGTTGCTTTTAGGTCCTTGATTTCCTGCTGGTCTATTCCCCCCCCGCCCCTTTCATTTTCCCTCTGTCCTCACAGGGAGGTCCAAAGCTGCAGACAGAATTCAGGATATTCATCTAGGCCACACACACACACACACGGCTCATCTCTGAACACCTCCCCATCCTTGCCTCTTCTCCTCCCCCTGTCTCTCAGTCCCACATCAGTGAGCAGTACACAGCCAATTAACGTTAGCACATGCATGATTTAGCTTCTCCCCGCTCTCTATGGCTTCAAACAGAGCTCGCACACTCAACTTCTCCCCACACAGATGTGTAGCCGAGGTATCGACCACTTCGATCCACGGTGTGAATTAAGGGGCTGGTCAGGTCCAAGTCGGGCTAATCACGAGGGAGCCGCTCTCTTTGTATCTTTGCAGACTATAGGCCTCCACTCAAGCCCATGGATTTTGTTTGAATTATTTAAACCTTCTTCCCCCTAATTCATTTTTCAATGGCTCCAAAATCCCTGCAGCCTGGAGAACACCCCGCCCACAAATAAAATGAGTTTTCAGTGCACAATGAAAAGTTTTGGCTTGTTGCTCCTCACATTAACCCTGTGATGACTTGAAAAGCAGACATTTGAGCTTTTAAAATTCAGCACAAACAAGGAGTTGACAAATTGTTGTTTTCAAACCGGTGCTGCTGAAGTGTGCTTCCTAACCACAGCAGTTGCAGTGGTGAAACATATCAATGCTCCCTCTGATTATGTGTGTGTTTGTGTGTAAGAGAGAAACAGGGCCTAATAAAGCATAACAGATGCGTGAACAGCCTCGCAACTAAAGGAGTGTACCTACATATACTTATTATTCATTACTCTCTGTAGCACATTATTACTTGGCAGAATCAATATCGGAAGAGCTGCAGAAAACGGAGAAAGCAGCCATTATGCATTCGGGTGGTTACAGCGCTACAAATTGCTTTTAAGTTCAGACACTCTGCGTGTGCGACAAAGAATCAGAGCAGGCGAGTGCGCTCTTTTGGGCGCTCCTATGCGCGAGCGTGTGCACACGTGCGGCACAAGGGCGACTAATCACGTGACAAGTAATCGCCGTCGCCGCATGTTTGTAAGCTCGCTGAAATGGGCTTGTATTTTTTCCATTGTGCGCCGCGCCTTCACTCAAGCTGAGCTTTTCAGTCACATTACATTGTTCAGGACATACTTACTTTTCCAGGGTCATCTTTGGAGCGAGGCACTTTGAGAAAACACTTGTTCAAGGACAGGTTGTGTCGTAT
This sequence comes from Pholis gunnellus, assembly GCF_910591455.1. Lineage (NCBI taxonomy): Eukaryota > Metazoa > Chordata > Actinopteri > Perciformes > Pholidae > Pholis > Pholis gunnellus. The sequence goes on along the minus strand of NC_136536.1, from coordinate 16,466,355 downwards.
GGAATTCTGCAGGCAGCGACAGACAGAGAGAAGGTAAGGGGAAGGAGAGAAGAAGAAGAAACGGGAAAAAAAACAATTGTTGGTTAACACTTAACAACAAATCCATTGATTCTAACAAGTAAAATACATTTTCAGTCCACTGATTCTGGTCCCAGTTTATGCTATTTTAATTGCAACAGCACACAGAGAGAGAGAGAGCGAGAGAGAGAGAGAGATTGGATAGTCTGTCCCTTTATCAGTGGTTCACAACCGAGGGGTCAAAATATATAATATAATAGGATAGAAAAAAAAAATGTTTGCGAATCAGCACCTTCCAAGAAACTCACAGACTCATTATTTTGCCACTCTGCTGTTTCTGATATCAGCTACAGGTTCTTCTGGCTCTGGACCTCTTAGTTGGCCTTTAGTGACAGTAAAGCACTCTTCCACTTTCCACTGTTGTGCCGAGTGAAACGCAAGTCGTTATGCTGCAGATGTAGACGGACGTCTTGATCCAAACTAAAGCGTATCTGTTCCGTCGGACACACCTGAGACGGGCGATTGAAAAAAGGTGGTTGAAGAACATTCAATGTAGATAGACAGCAAGACAAGAGTCAGGCTGGGGCAACAGGAGTCAGGCTGGGTCAGGGGTCCAAGACTGCGGTGCTATGGGGTTGAATGCAGTTTGGGATATGTGAAGGGTGCGTGTTCAAGCTAAAACTCAAGCAGAACTGAAACAACACTCTGCTATACAATAACAAATTCATAGTTCGGGCCCTAATGCAGGGAAACCAACACAATTTGTAACACTTCCTATTGTTTGTGGGTGTTGTGTACATGTGAAAAGAGAAAGAGAGAGAAAGAGAGAGAGAGAGAGGGCTCACAGCAGTGCAGGCTAACCTAACGTGAACCTGTTCTCCCTTCAGGCTCCCGTTCTCCACTCATCTGCTGCTGCTAATTAATACCACTGGGGGGGGTGGAGGAGGAGGAGGAGGAGGAGGAGGAGGAGGAGGAGGAGGAGGAGAGAAGACAGAGGGATGGGAGATATCTCTCTGCTCTTTCTCCTGAGCTCTCACTGCTCTACACCGGCTTTGTTTCTCCAATAATAACCAGCCTCTCTCTCCGTCTCTAGCGTACCATAACAGCCTGGTCCACCTCTGCCTCGCCCTTCCGCTCCCGGAGAAAAGCTCCGTCAGTTTTTCGGCTGCTCTACTTTGCGGGTCACTGGCTGTATGCGGCCGTCCGTCAAGGAAACGCGTGACAGTCGGACGATGAAAAAACGTCAAGGAGGAACGGCCACCAGCTCGGCACACAAAGGCAACCATCTGTTCTGGAAAACGTTCCTGTGGGAGGTGGCGTTGGATCATTAACATCGAGTCCAATCGTCCCTTCAGCAGCCAGCCCGTCTAACTTTGCAAACCTCTATCTATGGTTTCTTACACACTATTTTTTATTACCCAAGAACTTTTTGCACACCTGTGCACTACTTGCAATGCACAATCCGGTGTATTTCAGACTTTGCACACTCTGGCAATTTCACCTTCAGGCGTGCGTGTTCTCTGTGGGGGCCGGGCGGTGTACCGAAAAGTTACCAATGCGGACGTTAAAATCTGATATTATGAATGAATATTTGTTCATGTCATTAGGTATGATAAAGGTTTCCCCCGCCGCATGGAGTCATTTTTCTATTTTTGTATTTCTAGGGTGGTTTGGGGAGCTTGTTTTTCTCATCGGTGTGTCCTTTACGTTTGGTGATCCACACATACATATAACCCTTTAACCCAAACCCATTGAAACACCAGGATACCAAACAACGCCTGTTTTCACATCACACAAAAAAGGAACCGAAGAAAAAAGAAAATGGACAAAGGGAACAAAAAACAAAACCTACCACAATTTTCCCACTCACATAGCTTCAGGGTCGAACATGTTCGTAAAGGAAACTGTGTGTGTGTGTGTGTGTGTGTGTGTCTTTGTGTGTATAATTGTGTAGCGAGAAGGGAGCCCATCATCCTGGAGAGCATCAGTCTACGCCTGCTTGTGTGCACATACTGGATACAATGCCTTCTTTCCTGCATGTTGAGGAAACAGTAATATCCCCTCACTGAAGGGGAATAGACATCATCAATAAATGTACTGATTAGCAGTGCTGTGAAGTAAGATAATGAGAGTCACTGCTGTGTCCTCCTTCCTCCTGCTCCTCACCCTGCCTGATTAATGAGCTTATTGGTCCGGGATGAGGCCACGCCATTCCTGCCCAGCAGCTGATGGATCGCACCGTCGCGGGCGTCGTGTCTGCGTGAAATGAAAGGAGGACATTGAACGACTGGTCCAATTCTATAACTCCCCCTCTCTATAAACACGCAATGTTTCCACTGCAGGAAAATATCTCTAAATGGAGTAAATCAGTGTTATATATGTGTAGCAGTATAGCCAAATGAAAAAAAATCAGCAATATCACAATGTTAATGTTTTTCATACACAACCAATCTTTGTATACAAAGCCTTAAGCTGTCAGACGTCCGATGATCACATAGCTTCAGGTTGCCCCTCCCCCCGCACACCTTTCCGACATCGGATTACTGGCGTCCCTGTCCCATAATTTCTTTAACTTTCCGAAAACCAACAATCCCACACACACACACACGCACGCACGCACGCACGCACGCACGCACGCACGCCGGGATTGGCCAGCTGTGTGGAGGTGAGAAAGGAGCCAGGACTTCTCTCTATGGCTCCCGTTGTTTATTCTTAACACACCTATATGTCCCTTTAATGAGTACAATCAAGTGCAACACCATGGATGTCTTCCAGAAGCGACTGTCTGAAAATGTGCACCGTCACAGCCGTAATAAAACAATATCCTGACTCCCTCCTCTCTACTGTTCACTCTGCCTCGAGTGTGGCAGTTCACAACAAGTACACTTAGGATTTCCCACTCATGCTGTGCATAGCTTGTTCAAACCTAAATAAACTTTTTTATTCCATCTACAACACTAAACTACAATTCATAAATTGTAGTACAGATCCAAAAGTTTCTTGAGACATATGTCAGACTGAATTTTGGGAAAATGTATACAATACGACTAACAAGACTACAATATTTCCATTTGATAACATCTTTGATTTAAATAATGTATGAATAATTGTATCAGCATTGTATATTCTATGAAAAAAACTTGCATATTGTCTGAGGTAATACTTACATTTTCGACACAATGTTATTGTTGTAAAATAATGATATTGTAAACCATAATTCTGCAGTCAAAATTAATAATGAAAATGAATAAATAACTCATTAATAATGATCTAATTGAAGTTTTATCATCACATTAGATGGATGGATGGATAGATAGAGTCACAAATGGAGATTTGACAAGCAGTGTGTGAGTACATGTGTATGAAGACACTGAATATATGTTACATGTTTAGTGCAAACTAGAATGCACCCCGTTCATTGTATAATGTATCGTACCAGTTCAGTTCCCATAAAGCCTCGCGATTCTACAGGACCATTTTTTAGAGATTGGAGATTAAGAGCTATGTGGCAGAGAAATAAGGTCAAACTACTGTTTTTACACAGTTATTATTAGATACGAGGCTTCGTGCATGCATGTGGGGTACCTACAGTAGAGACTGTTTACGTTTGTGTGTGGCTGCTGCTGCTTAACGTAGGGCGCAGCATCCTGGCGTTGAAGAGGTTAGTTACATAAGGCGGGCTTGATAAGCATGGATGACTTTTTGACTAAATGCAATGTGATATAATGTGATGTGTGACAAAAAGTCAGGTTTTGGAAACTTGCTTTCGGGTGGGGAGGAAAGACAGAGGAATGGAGTGTAAGACTGTGTGTGTGTGTGTGTGTGTGTGTGTGTGTGTGTGTGTTTATGTTTGTGTGGATCAGTCAGAAGCGAGATCAAAGAAAGACCGCCACGTTTGAAGCTTGACAGAAATGGTCGAAGAGGTAAAAATATGTACACGTGTGTGTGAAGATGAGGTACGGTGCAGGTTGAAGGAGCCAGAAGGATGTTCTGGCCATAGGCAGGAAGCTTGCTGTATGTGTGTGTGTGTGTGTGTGTGTGTGTGTGTGTGTGTGTGTGTGTGTGTGTGTGTAGATACGCCAAGGAAACAGGTCACACGGAGAAGGCTGAAGTTATATAAGCGGGGTAGGTTTGGAAGATTTGGGTCATGGCAGCTGAGTTAAATACAAAGGGGCAACACGAGATGGCATTTCCTCTAAACTGAATTAAACAGTCTTGAAAAGCTTCACAAGTCAGGCAACAACGCCTTAACAGTCCCATTTTAACAAAACAATGCTGATGACACTGAAATGGCGGGTTGGTGAAGTTGGGTGCACTGGAAACATACAGTGCAGCCCAACTGGTATAGAGTCGCAAATTGGGAGGAAGTACTTTCGGCTGCCTAAGTTTCCAGGAGTGACAGTTCTATTGCTCTCCTGTCTCCTCTGTTGCTCTCTCAAAGGTTTCGTCCTTTCTTTTCTCCCCAGTGAAGGGGAGTTTTTCCTGTTCCGATGCGAGGGTCCAGGGACAGAGGATGTCGTATGCTGTACAGATTGTAAAGCCCTCTGACGCAAATTTGTGATTTTGGGCTACACAAAATTAATTGAATTGAATTCATTTTCTGCAGAGAAAATGTGAGGTGACTCATAATTCAAACACTCCAACTGTCCTGGTTGAATCATCAGCTGAGCAGCTGCATTAGCGAGATATCTGGTTCTTTGATAAAACAGTCAAAGGCACAAGTGTGTGAGCATAAAAACTTAAGGAGGAAGGTCAACTACGACTCCCAAACAACATTTATGTGATAAACAAAAGCTTAAAGGCCCTCAAAACATGTTCTTTTTGTCACCATCAGCTTCTTTCTATGAGTGTGACTGTGGCTAAGTGGAGAGCAGGGCCGTCCTTCAATCAGAGGGTCGGCAGTTCGATTCCCAGCTCCGCTAGTCGCACGTCGATGTGTCCTTGAGCAAGACACTTAACCCGTAGCTGTGCCTATGTGATAGAATCTGAATTGTAAGTCGCTTTGGATAAAAGCATCTGCTGAATGACTGTAATGTGATTGGATCCTACAAGACCAGATTTAGATGTTTTCTAAAAGAAGAAGGCAAACGAACAAAACAATGTTGAAAAATTATGACTAAAACGGATGTTTATGTCTGCTTCAAATGTATTTGCTAAGTTGCTTTTTGTTTTTATCGATAAACCAACGCTTTCACCTCAGATAACTGTTTTTTTTTAATTGAAAATGCACATACAAACACAAGTGAGTATGACTGTAAATTTGCCTTGCTAGTACAGACATTGATACTTTTCTCTTTTTGTATCACAGCTATTCCGTATTTCAGACCCAAGTACGGCTTTTGGATTATTTAAGAATTTACAGGACATTCAACACAAATACAGATAAGCAAAATGCACAATCAACTTGTATAAAGCTTAAGATGACAATTAAATGATGTTAGATTTTACAGCTGGAAAAAAAAAAAAAAGTAAAAAATACAGAAACTAAATCAAACAAAAAGGACCATTGCTGTTTTGGATATGGCAAAGCCTCAGAGGCTGGAAAAAAAAAAGTAAGTGTGGCTTGGCAAGCTGTGAGAAAAAGTCTGGAAGCCTCTACTTTGCCAGGTAAGACAGAACGGATGTATGTGGTTGTGTGGAATCTCCGCTCAACTGTGCGCCTGCAGGGAGACTGAGGTCAAAGGGCAAGACGTTTGCTGGCATTGATGCATTAACCTGTGGAGGGCCTATGGAGTTTGACGCGCACAAACAAACAGACACACTCACAGCAGCATTCGTGAGCTTCCAGTGCCCTTCAAAGTGGATGCATTGTGGAAGCACAGAGTCCTTGTGCGCCCACAGACTGAACAAGGCAAAGAGAAACGAAGAAAAAGAGAGAAAAGGAAGGACGATATAGCGAGAGGGGATATATTGAGAGAAGAGAGAGGTTGGAGATTTTATTAACTTTCAGCTGAACCCATACAGTGCATGAAGAGAGGGTAAAATGTGGTAAAGTTTCAAGGTAAGGCAGAGGAGAAGGAGCTGGGAGGGGGGGGGGGGGGTGCAAGAGGCACAAAGAAGAAGCGCTGGAGTCGGCTGGAAGAGGAAATGTGGGGGTACGATCGCATGCGGACAGGTGTCTTAGATGTGAAAGTCTCCTGGGTTCTGAGCATCATTCAGATGCCTTATTATATCCTGATGGTGACGGAGTGACAGACACTCCGTGAGAATGCAGGGTAGGATACAAGTCACTACTTCAAACTCCATCTCATACATATTCATTTCATTTGATGGACCCTTCCCCGCCCTCTTCACTCCCTCACTGAAGTACTTCACACAAGTCATCTATAAGATGAGGTGTGTGTGTGACTGACTGTGCAGTGTGTGTTTGTACACTGCTGTATGTGCTTGCATGTGTGTGTGTGTGTGTGCGTGCTTGCAGCTGTGAGTATTTACAGTGTTTGTTCAGTTTTTGCTTGCGCATTCACCTGAGCACAAGTGTGTGTGTGTAGGCAGGTGTGTGTGCATCTGTGCAGGCGCCTGTCACACCTGTTTATCCGTGTGAATATGAGTGTGTATACGCATGTTTTACTGCAATAGTGTACCTGTATCTGCTTACAGATATGTTTGTGTGGGATGGAGAGAGGAGGAGAAAAAGGGCATGAGTGTGAGTGTGCGTGCGTGTGTGTGTGTGTGTGTGACTGGCACAAAGACATCTCAGACAAGGTGGAAGAAGGATTGCTGTTGCCTCTGGAGATCTAGTAAGAAGCTCCAAAACAATGATATTCTCAAATTTTGAGATTTTCTCCTTCACGACACCAACACCTGAACTTGCAGATACAGAGTATCGATCCAATACCAGTGCATGAAAAAAAAGGTCACATTTCCATTTCCTACATCAATTTCATATTAATGTGAAAACATCTCCTTTAAACAACTGGATTTGTTAATTTTTTTTGTAAAAATTTCATTTGACAAGATGTTATAGTTTACCATTGGCCAATACTCATTTAGCTGTTAGCTTTGTTATTTAGCATCACAGGGCTACTAACAGCTAACGTCGGCTAGCTCTCCTCCTGCCGATTTCAACAGGGATTTGTTGTTCACAGTGTTGCATCGTCAGTGAAGAAATAGGAATCACGAGCGCGTTCAACCACAGGTAACGAGCCTTAGTCGGCCTGCTTTAATTACTGCAAAGCGCTGTGCCAAGCCATTAACACATGCGCTTCCAATGCATCCTGACAGTGGTCCTGCCTGGTAGCAGGTCTGGTCACATCTTTTACCACGCCATTCTGTGCAGAGGATAAATACTCCAGCATGACTTGAGTGGTCGCAGTTGCTCACGGCTCAGCTCGGAAAGACTGTTCCCACCACTTTAAAGAAAGTTCAACTAAGTGTTGGTCTGGTCCTGTTTCATTTAAATAGTTCCAAGAGGCCTGAGGTGGCAAAACTACCCAGATTAAAGAAAAGTACCCATCTTGTGACCCTCGGATTTATCTAGCGACTCTACCATCCTCCCTGTGTCACATCGGCAGCGTTTCTCACCTCACAACTGATTTGGAAGACAAATGCTTTCAGCTGCTGTTTTAATGTTTCAAAAAACAACACTGAGACCGAACTAGGTTGCGGAGCAGCAAGAGGCCACTGTGGCACACTTCCTGTTGCTGGTTGTGTCGAGCCGAGCGGTGTGGCGAGGTGACAGCTTCTGTCAACGGCTTTCTGGGAGCGGAGGCGAGTGAGCAGGGAAGGAGGAAGGAGGTGAAGGAGAAGAAGAAGGAGTGTCCTGCTTGTGCTCTGCTGCTCTACCAATGTTCGACAGCCTGCTTTTCCTCTTCTCGATGCTGTTCAGGTTGGTACCAGCCACGGTCACATCTCTTTTCTATTAGCTTAGTTGTCGGACTACAGAATCCCCAAAATATGAACAGATTGTGAAAGTTTGGAGATTCATTTCAGATTCAGCAAAGTACCCAAACCGTTGCACACCTTTGTTGTTTGGCAACACAAAGAGGAGTTCTAGTCATTATTGACTTGTTTCAGTGTGGAAAGTGATCTCTACCAAAATGACCTGAGAGTGCCAGGGTGGCGGCGTGTGGGTTTTTACATGCAAAGTGAAAAGTGTGATGTTTTCATGTAAAAGTGTCCACACATTTATACTGTGCATGTTTGATCGCAGTGACCGTGTTCAGAGCACAAACAAGCTCAACTGCAAAACAGAGTAAGAATTGTTATTTTGTTACTTTATACCACTTACTATATGAAAGACAGCTTTCGCATTTAGTCAATACTTCCATTGTCTTTATATTGATTTCTGAAAAACCTAAAAATGTAAAATCAACTGATCACAACTGACAATCACTGACAGAAGTCTGCTTTGGTTCAGACTTGGTTACGTCAAAATACAGTCAACTGATGATACCAGTGTCCATTTCATGTGCCTTTTCCTAACCTTTGTCAAACATCTACAGTTTCCTCTTTAATTCTATAAACACTGTGACGTTACTTAGGATCTGACAAGAGATGGGCCCCATGTCTCTTTCCGGGGGTTCAAACCCAGTGACTAGAGAATAAGCTCATTCTGTGGTATAATTGTTGCATTCCAGAGTGCTACGGAAACCAGCCATAAGCCTGTTATTAGCCATATGGAGAGTGCTACAGGCCTGGATGGTTCGAGAGGGAAATGCAGTGCTGGATGGGCGCCAAATCCTCGAGGAGGCCGCAAGAGAAATTCCTTGTTTTTAATTAAGAATTCAATACCGAGACTGCTATTAGTGATTAGTATGTAATTAACAGCACGAGCAGTGTTACACATACGAGTTAAATTATGTACGTGTGTAGATATATATATATATATATATATATATATATGCCTCATCTCATTGTTTCAGTTTCACAACTTCTTGCAAATCGGGGAATTAAACAATATTTGTTGCATGACATTAACTTTGTATTGAAGAAGAAATACTTTGCTGTTGTATATTATTTTATAAGCTATATATTTTGGTTCACCTATCTCAAGATGCTTTCATGTTACAAAAGTATAACTTATGACAACTTATGAGTTTTTGAGAGTTTGCTTAACTGTGAAGAGTATTTTCTACCTTCAGTAATATCGGCTCCATCTATACACTTTATTACTTAGATCTCGGTTGTGATATGAACTTTGATTTGAAATATCAAAATAATGTCAGAGTCAAAGTTTAATTTGAATGACATGGGATCTATATTGTATATTATAATGTATTACAGCGTCAGGAAGGAGACTTTGAGTCACACACACACACACACACACACACCTGGACAGCAGATCGGTCTGACGTGACATGGAGACTGGGAGTAACAGTTATGTATGCGTTACCCAGTGGCGAAGGGGTCAACACAGAGACACAATGAAACAAACAGACCGCTGTGGCGTTCTTCTCTTCCTGAAATGACTCTCACAGACAAAAGCAAGCCGCCGTACACACAATCGCATCATCTCAGCCCCAGACGTACATGTGCATCATATTCTGAAGATGTACAGACACACACTGTGTTTTCCACAGACTATCTCAAAGCTGAATCACAACAAGCACAGCACTGTGGTGAAATTTCTGTTGTGCTCATAACACACAAGCTCAGGAGCCCCGGTGCAGCTACATCCACATAATAAAAACTCCCAGCAGCCAATGACAACAGCCTTTCCCCACACACGTAAGTACACTTGACACTGTGCACCGATCTCCACTGAGCTCAGCCGGAGATCTCCCACAGAGCAGGCAGGAGAGGACGGGAGGCAGAATAATGGCCCAGTGCTGATTCATATCAGGTGATTGTCTGCGACATGTGGTGTTCAGCCAAAGGCCAAAGGCCACTGTGGTAGCGCTGCCCTTTACAGCGTCACATTAGGCCTTGCTAATTCGCAGGCAATTAGCCTGGCTGCATGGGAGCTAGCCTGAGGCGATGGGGGTCGCCAGGGAGCAGCACCGACTGCAGCAAACCATTCGGTGAAGGTGAGGGACGAGACTGCGTTTCTCAAGCGGTAAATAATGGGAAGGTCTTCACATTTCAATAATAATATAACTGTGAGGTGAGCTTTGAATACCCAACACTTCCCATCATTATGTTCAGCCTGAATAGAATAGAGCAGCATTGAATACGGATTCATCTTTCATAGCTTTTCATTTAATCAATTTATCATTTAGTCTTTAAATTGTCAAACAAATAGGGAGAAATAACAGCATAAAAGGAAAGATAATTAAAGCAAAACGGAAAATACTGTCGGGCAGGTGGTGAAGGTCTGTTTTAGAGTTTGTGATTGCACTTGGAATAAAATAAAAAAAGACATTCTCAAAATACCAAAAACAGATTTCATTTGAGACAAACTGATGAATAAGAGACAAAGACAAAAGCAACAAAAAGAGAAACCCCTGCAAGGCTTTGGTTTCCCGCTGCGTGCTCACTACGAGTTGTGGTAAAAGTGGACCCTAAAGTGGAGGGACACGTGGGTGTGAAAGGGCTGCAGAGAACATGGGAAAGTAGAGCGGTGCACGGTGTAGGACACAGACAGAGAGCGGGAGAGGTTGGGGAAGATAACATGCAGGCCATAATGCTGTTCCAGTGATAAAACATAATGTGGGAATGATGCAGCCTGATGCAATGCTGTTTGCATTCTGCTCCAGTAGCTCCATTCGGTTGCTTTGAAAAACAGAGATGCTTTTGGGTGCGTCAACGAGCTCCATAAACAAATGGCAAATGTGTGTTATCTAATTTCATGTTGCTTTTTTTTGTTGCAGATACCAAATTTCCTCCACAGCTCTGGAGGAAGGTGCTCATCATTACTCCTCAGATGAAAAGAGCTCAGCTAAGACACAAAAATCTCACGACCTTGGAAAGCATTTGAAAGCGCGTGCGCGTGTGTGTGTGTGTGTGTGTGTGTATACGCAAAACATGCAGTAAGCCTGTGGTGTTCAACCGGTGTACGTAATTGTGTGATTTCTAAGGATGGAAGCCGACGCGTGTGTGTGTGTGTGTCCTGGTTTCAACTCTGCCGTTCCTGCGCTCCTCTCACATTATCATACAGAGCAGACGGAGTGCGTGTGCTGGGTAGTAAAACTCTCCTCTGCTCTCTGACAGTCTCCTCTCTCTTCTCCGACTCCCCCCCACCCTCATCTCCTCTCCTGCTGCGCTCCTTGTGTGTAATCTGCAGACTGCACACGTACACTGCCTACCTGAGTGGGAGTCTCTCTCTGTGTATGTGTGTATGTGTGTACGTGTGTGTGTGTGTGTGTGTGTGTGTGTGTGTGTGTGTGTGTGTCTCCACGCATTTGTGTGGCAGAGGGTGAAAGGAGACGCCAAACCCAACAGACCACGTATGAGGCGTTTTCTGAAAGCTCAAGCGTTTCGTCTTGAGTCGGTACATTCAGAAAACACGGATTTCCAAGTGTGCAACGTGTGAGTCGACCATGTCTGCCGAGCGTGGCAGCCAGACAATCTCTGTGTCTGTGTCCCACTGTGTACAGCTGACAGCAATCACCTGAACTGGAATGAACTGGACTTACGTAACTTTCCCTGTGACGGCCATTGGCTGGTATAAAACCAGCCCCACTGTTTTGAGTCGGGGCATCCAGGAAGCAACAGTTTAAAGCTTTTTCTAACAGAGAGATGGGACTTTTGCTTTACCTTGAAGTACTGCTGAATTTGATACTTTATGGACTTCTTGAACGCTGACTTGTTCATGCACAAGTCAGTGGTTTCTTATTTCACCACAGATCTGTGTAAGACTGTATTACGTTTCACTGATAACAGGCCAAAAACAGAAAGGACAAACTGTTGTGCTTTGAATACTGCATATCATTGTGTAGTATTTAAATGGACCTGGCCTAACAGGAAAGTAACACAACTTATTATATGTATGTCACAACAAACTCTCTGCACTGACATTGTGGATAAATGCCAGAACATGTGTAACTATAGCCACAACGCCATCAGTGCAGCGCTTTAATGGCGCTACTTGAATGCAGCCACACATACGCACTAATCAATGAATCTAAAGGTGTAATTATGGGATTCTAAAACATCCCGGCAGTACAACCAGCAGGAGAATGCAGTCGTGAGCTGGAGCGAGAGATATCCTGAATGGTCCTAATAACCCATATCCTCTCTCTCTCCGAAACTGAAATGGAATTGATTGAATCCTACATGCAGGTAAGAAGCTCTGCCAACACAACCTGGCTTGTATCATAACCTTTTTGTCTCCGTTTCTGGCGTGCATCTCTGCTCAGGGAACGGGTGTGTTGAAGATTATAGGCGGCGAACAAACACAGGTTTGTGAAAGGGAAAAGAAGAAGAGAAGAGAGGAGTGAGTGACTAAGAGAGAGGACGAGAGAGGGAGGGGGGGAAGTGCAAGTGCTTGGGAGATGAAGATAGAAAGTGAAAGAGAGAGAAATAATGAGAGAAGAAGAAAAAATGTCGCCGCTCTCAGCGAGATGAATTGGTTGATAGTTTGCAGACAGCCTTTACAATGTGTCAGTGGAAGGACTGTATCCTTCCCCTTCTTCACTAATAAGGTAGAGAATCCCCAAGACACAACCGTAGGGATCTATTCATTTCTCTCCAATAACACTGCCACCTCTCTGCTCATACCACCCAGGATTTGCATAGCGGCATTTACATAAGGATTTAATAATGTCGTCTGAATGAGACAACACGCGTCTGTCAATCATTCTTGGTTCACTAAAAGGTTTCTGTGCTCTTCCGGGCAACCTGGATGAGATTTGTGCAGTTTGAGCACTAGGGTTGAGGTCTGATAGCATTTGATCAGTCCAGTATCAGGTTTAGTCTAGGTTTAGCCTTCAACATTTGGAAGTTATAAATAACTTCACTCGAAATGGAGATCGGTAATCACCTTTTGTCGCGTGGGAAGGTAGAAGCACTTTGAGCAGCTATGACATGATAATAACATGAGCACAATAAAACAAATGATTGTTGTCGCCTGCTTGTATTTCATGAGCTACTTGCTCCAAAACGGAAGGTCCTAATTCAGAATGGCTAGGTTGCAATCTGACACAGACAAAACCTATCCAAAAACAACATAGATACATTCATTCTTTTAAAAAGAGACCACACTCCTTCAGCAGAGGATGTGCTACGAATAAAATAAAACAGCAGCAATTTAATAATAACGACCTTAGAACTAATTTCTTAAAAGCGAATTAAAAAAAAAAAGTAATTTAAAGACTAATTGAATATCTGTTTATTAAATTCCAAAAGGTAATTGTCATTTAAAAGCATAAAATTTGACATAAGCTACTGCCTTCCTCCAATATTTTCTCCCACAGTGATTGTGATTGCCACGAGGTATTAGACATGTCGACACACAGACCTGAGACCAGATACAGAAGCTTAACCCCAAAAAAAGCTTGACAACATATTGCAAAGTGTTCCTCTCTCGTCTGGTCTTACCTTCCAGCCGCTGCCCGCCTCTCGGTAGTAGGGGAAGTTGTCACAGATCCACTGGTAGATCTCGCTGAGGGTCATCCGTTTGCGCGGCGAGCCGTTGATCGCGAAGGTGATCAGGCTGGCGTAGCTGTAGGGCGGTTTGCCGTCTCTGTGCTGCGCGGCTTCCTCCTGGTCCAGCGTCGTCCCCGGCTCCAGGTGGACCACTTTCTTGCCGGGCCCGTGCCCGTGATGGTGGCCGTGATGGTGGTGTCCGTGGTGGTGGCTGTGGTGGTGGACCCCGTCGGTCTTCTGGATGGCCGCCCTCATGCTGAGCTGGGGGAGCCAGTCCATTGAGGTCAGGCTGCTCTCCAGCTCAGAGGTCATGGCTCTTGTAGGATGAAGGGGTCCAAAGGGAAGGGGTGAGCGGCTCAGTGACGTGGCGTACGGAGGATCTCCTGTTGGCTCACTGAATGGGTGCTGTGCAGCAGCCTTGGCTCAAGTCTGGAAGAGCAGGAGGTTTGTTTACTACGACTATTCATCTCCTTTAGTTGGAGCAGAAAGCACACTTGGCAAGAGACACGCAGATGTTAACTTGCACATCATTTTCCACATACAGTGCTGCTTTGTATAATGGAAAACTAAATATTTTGGCAGGTTCATTACTTCCTCTTTGCACATAAATATGATCTGCAACGTGCGCTATGGATAAGAGAGAAACTTTAAATCACACAGTTGTATTCCATTAATTACACAGTGAAAAGCAGAGCAGTATGGGAGGCTAGGTATGAGTTAAGGGTCTTACTCTTCCCATTCCTTTCCATCGTTCTTTGGGCCAAAGCATCTGGGGAAGTCACCGAAGTGAAAGGTAGAGTCCTTCCCTCGTGCATCCTCACACGTTCTTCATTTAGCCACGGCAATGGCCGCTGCTGCAACGCACAAACACAAAAACCACACAAGACGGTGAGCTCGCGCTGCCAAACAGCCTTCATGAGATATTAATATCGCACAAGCGCTCAACTGGCCTCGGCATCTGTCCAGTCCGATTAAAACTCTGCTCTCTTTCCCTCTCTGTGTTCTGTCTATCTGGATTGCCTCTCTCAGTGTCGTTCGCTCCAAAGTGGAAATGGCAATTGGATCTGCGGAGTGACTAAAAGCTGGGGAATTGTTTTCACAAGTGCCTGCCAAATGGGGGGGGAACAGCGCGGGAGGAATTCCAACCCTCTAGAGGAGCCGAAAAGGCTCGTCCCCTTTCCCTCTCTGTGTAGCCCCCCCACACCGTGTTCCCATTCTCCGACTCTCGACGTGCCTCACTCTCCTGTCAAACCCCCCCCCCCCCCCCCCCCCGCTACTCCCCCCAGCGTCTCAGATCCTGTTCAGACAGACACAACAACAATGAAAGAACTCAAGAAGTCCCAACATTTTAACTTGGTAGCTATTTTTAGAGCAGCGCTGAACTTAAAAATGTGTCCTGCATAAGTAGAGAACTCGTTTTTTTGGAGTGGTGGGGGCTTTTGAAAATACTTTCAAAGACGATCATTTGACACTAGAGTGAAATTACTCACCAATTGTTCTGACACAGAACATTCGTAGGTTTGTCACTACTGGACTGAGAATGACGTGGAACTGTTACTCATCACCGGAGCGAAGGTGTTGCATTCAGACCGCACTCTGATTCCACAAGGAGAATGGCCTCGCTACGTTTCTCGGTGCTTTTAGAAGATAAACATCCTGCATTCTGGGAAATGCAGGTAAACCTGGGAGTTTTATAAAAGAGATGGATACAGAGTGGGCCAATGCCAGGGTGTAGTTAACAATGGCTGGATGGATTCAGCCTCCTAAGGATACAAAAATCTACATCTCAACCTTCATCTGCCATCCCATGCAGCAACCTTCGCATGTCCTTGAACAACAAAGAGCCTATTGGCCCACGCATTTTCCATTCATGCTCACTGTATATAATCAAGGTGGGAGAACTTCAAGGAGCCTGCCTACCAGCAACACAAATCCCTGTCTCTCTCTCTCTCTCTCTCCACCAATCCCCCTGGAGAGCCCGGTACACTAGGATGAAGAAGAGGAAGGGAAGTGCTCAGCTCCTGCAGAAACCTTGCTTAATTACAAGTAAAAAAAAATGTTTAGCCGCAGACTCGTCAAGCCAAACAAGCCAGGCAGTGGGTCTACGGGAAATGAAAGGATAGAAGAGATGTGCCCGATGAGGCCTCCTTCACAACACCACCCCCATCTCCTCCTCAAGGCCCTGCTACAGTGGGAGAA
Source organism: Pholis gunnellus (assembly GCF_910591455.1). NCBI lineage: Eukaryota > Metazoa > Chordata > Actinopteri > Perciformes > Pholidae > Pholis > Pholis gunnellus. Next base: position 16,450,671 of record NC_136536.1, on the reverse strand, counting down.
GCCATAGCCAACCCCCCCTCTTACAAATCCCAGGAAGCCGTCTTAATTAGTGCACCTTTTTTTTTTCTTCTTTTCTCGCTGAAGGGAAGGTAGCTATTGCTAGTTGTAGTGGTGGCGGGTAGGTGGGGATGGGGGTGGTGACACACAAGACACATCACAACAAGTACTTATTTTCCCCTCATTAAAAGGAGGCTCAAGTTGCAAATCAGCCCGCCACAAGCCCTGACCTGCTGTGCTGCGCTGCCGTGGCTGCTGTTGTTGTCGAGAAGTTTGGGAGCGTGGGCTGGCTGCACGGCGGCACGGTGTAGCTTTCGCACCGTTAGCCCGGTGAGGCGTCGAGATGATGAGTAATAGAAGAGAGCGGGGGGGGGGGGGAGAGAGAGAGAGAGCGGAGAGAGAGAGAGAGAGAGAGAGAGAGAGAGAGAGAGAGAGAGAGAGAGAGAGGAGAGGAGAGGAGGGGCATGACTTGGCTTCTGGGGGAGAGGGGCCCTGCTCGGCTGGTAGACGCTACCAATTACCTCGTCGACTCAGTCAACTGGTCCCAAGGTGACTGGGCCAACCTCAGCACTGTGCCTTTTGTTTCTGATTTCTGCCGTTTCACATCAGCCTCGGAGGCCCGCATGGTCTCAGGGGAGGAAAAAAGATCACGGCAGAGAAGACAGCTTACTGTATATCTCCTCTATCTTAGGGCTATCAGTTTTCTAAAGAAACACATTGTATTGTATGCGTAGATGCTGAGTGCTAAACTCCCGTCTTGTGTAATTGCTCGTGATTATCCAGTGTACTGAAACAGCAACGTGTGAGAGAGAGAGGAAAGTAACCCTTCCGTCTATTTCGGTCTTTGTTGATGTTCTTTTTGGTAAAATGTTGCATTTCAGGGACAAACGTTTGGACTGGGAGCATCCATACAATCTATCAGTATACTGCACGTACTCCACTTATGTAACCAGAGATGACTACATCATGCTCAAATTAAGATCCTTATCAAGAGTCTATGATGTAATTGTACTGTTTATTAAATGCAGGTGTCACTTTAAACACTATATTGATATTATGTTATCATCAATAACAAAATGTATCTGTATTCATTGATAAATATGTGATTAACTGCATGTGTAGAGACAAAACTGAACCGAATAATTTAAAGTAAATGTGGTGACAGTTCAGAGAATCGTCCCTGAAAGTGATTCTCCTTGCTGCAGGGCAGGAGAGAGCTAATTGTAATACAATGATTTAGGGGCTCATAGAGTAACAGAAATGTCACAATTCCTGCACAGTAAAAGACAAATCCCCCATGAGACACATTCCGTATCATCGATCAGGACACATCACAAACTCTACCAACCAGGCACATTTCAAAGAGCTGTAGTTGAAGAGAAAACAAACGGTAGTGAAGAGGGGATATCCTGGCAGCTGATCATACAGAAGTATAGGACTGTTTGATTAAATAGTTTCAATGCTTGTAGTGTGAATGTGCATGGGGAACGCACAATGTCAGAGATAGACATTTGGCTAACATTAGAAGATGGTGAATATGTGGCATCTCAGATTTAAATTTCTTACCCGAAATTTCTTTGGCAACTTGGAAGTTGTGATCTATTTCGACTTCCAGAAAAGATTACAAGCATTAATATAAAAAGAAGGGCAAGGATTTGGATGTTTATGAAGAAATCTTTCATCCTCCAAAGAATTTAAACACATCACTCTCTGCACTGTGGATGGGGGGGCTTTCATGACTGGGAACATTGTCCCTTTAAAAAGAGTTGAGGGTCCGTGTGTGATTGAATGTATTCACCCATTAGACTTTGTAGCTGTGATGCACTCGCTCAGCTGTATGCATCCCTAACAGCTAACAGTCCCCCGCTGCTAGCAGGCTTTTAGACTGAGAGAGGCTTTACAGTTCTGCATTTTAATAGAGAACTTTGAATGGAGTGGCGGGGGATGGGGGAGCGAAGGGGGGGGGAGCCAAAAGAAAGAGGCATCAAAATATTTTCAGAGGAAAATGAAGTAATGACAAAATACCCACCCCTGGAGCGCGCAAAAGCAGAGGGGGTTTCTGGGAAGGACTGCCTTGGCAACGGTAAGGCTAATGTGTCAAAAGAGCGTCTGTAAGCAGAGCGAGCGCTGTCGTGTCGAGGAGGGTGGGCCATTCAAAGGAAGAAGGAAAAGGTCCAAAAAGCAGTATTGAACGTCTTAATTACTTTCTGCATCAGCGCCAGAAAACATACCCCTGAAAAGGCTCAATTATAAGATATCAAGGCAAATCAGCTGCCCTTATAGTGGCTGCTTGCTCCTCGCTCAATGGATGCTGGGTTTAGCAATCATCGCCTGATACTGTCTACGTATTCTCAAAGGAGACCTGGAGAGCCATTGATGAAACGCACCGTTTCAAAGTCCAGTTTGGTGGCCTTACTTAAAGCGAGTGGTCAGGCAAACTAATGCTTAAGAGGAAAAAATAACATGGGGGGGAAGGACGATAATGGATCAGAACACTTTGATTAATGGTTTCTGATTGCTGGCCCGTGTCAATCAAGTGGCATCTCAAATGAAACACAACCTCCTGATGAAAATCATTTTTCTAAGGCCTGAAAGAAGGCAAGGAAATCAGAAGGTTCCACTGAATCCCCCGAAGGCCTCGAATAAAATATTGAAGTCACTAAGCCCACACAGAACACAACACCTGAAAACATCTGCCGAGGTAGAGGGAGTTAGCGACCCTGAAGACTTACCGCCGTCGACGAGGAAAAAGCTATCACAATTCCAGATTCTGACAACGGCGAAGTTAAAAAGGCATATTTTGTCATAAATAAAACATAGGAGTGCAGCATTTCGGCAAACTCCCCCAACGAAAGGTCCCGAGAGACGGACGGGATGCTGTTTGTGAACTCATGCTTTGCACAGTAAAAGGAGGCTATAGCGCTGCATCACCACGACTCAAACTACATTTTCACATCAAGCCCTATTCAGCGAGGACTAGTCCTCTTTAAAAATTCATTAATTTACAGCAAAAATAGATTAAAGCGCCCAAACTAAAAAGTTTGGCTTGTGAATAGCATTAATAATGGAAGCGAGCATCCAAAACCTAGAGGCCCTGGCTCAGAGGCATGGCTTAGGTCTTTGTTGCGCTTTATAAATGGAGAGTCATTTACATTTTTTAGAAGTATTACAGCTTTTTGATGCTTGTTTATAATTACATTGTTTTACATGCAAATTGGCTAACAATTGTTCCTCATTAAAAACGTTACCAGGAGAGTGCAGCAACACTCTCAGCTTGTGTAAGACGGGGGCTTTACATCAGGTTCACAATGGAGGCTTTGCACTGAACTCTGGTTGCTGGCAGCGCCGCCGCTGAGTTCAATCCAAATGACAGCCCTTTAAAAGTGATCATCCCCCCCCCCGTCTTATCTTTTACATCTTTCTCTTTCAAATCACAGCAACGCTTTCTGAACAGAATCAAAAGAGGATTTTGACAAGATAAAAGGATTTGCTGCATCTGAATCCAAATTATGTGTACTTTACTGGGGACAAGAAAACAAATATCACACTGACTGGGAGCACTCAGAGAACTTAAAGGTACTTAAAAGGAGAGTAAGTCTGCTGTAATGCCTTGTCAATTTTTAGTTTTTTTCACCTTCCCAGCCTGCAGATAGAAGAGTTTGCTATGGTACGGTATATACAGTAGGTACATCAACAACTAAGGAACAGCTGATTGGGGATGAAGGGTTTCACATCCACTCACTTGCTAATTACATCTAATATCAGGTCATTTCAATAATCACTTTGTCCAAATGATGATTTAAAACAGCTGATTATTGACGTGACCTGAGGTAATTAAATTGACCTGTTGACCCAGTAACGCTGTAGTGGCCGGATAATTACAGAGGAAGATCAGATGGCTTCTGAGACCTCTTCCTCATCTCTTTTAATAGCTGTGGCCGAGCCATCTTCCAGCATGGCAGTTCATCAACAGCAGGAGACACCAGTAGAAAACGAAGACGCTCGCAGGCATCAATCTGTACAACTGAAGAGTGTGGGTGTTAGTGTTTGCTAAAAGCATAATCGTACTTACTAAGTCCTTAAGTAAACGGATCTTCTCTCCAAGGTTAAACACAGATTCTGTATAATGGCAGAGGTATGGAAAGGTGAGCCTATAGTCTCTTTACAGGGAGCTCATGAGCTATATATATATATATATATATATATATATATATATATATATATATATGTGTATGTGTGTATAAATCATATATATCATTCTTGGCTGCCCACTATTACTAATGAATTCACACAAAAAGAAAACATTACAAGTCACTTTAAGATGGATAAAATGTACTTAATTTATTAGTTCCGAATTTTATTGAGCATATGTGAATTGTATTCATAATTAAATAATTCTGTTTAGAATCTGTGAGTTTCATGTCATTGAGCAGCCTCGGCTATCTTTATTTACCAACGTGTCCTGTGCTGATTAAGTCACATCGCTGTTAATGGACTGTAACAACCCTCACAGTGCTGCTTTGCATTGTGGGTAACTAGTGTGGTGCTATTTTACTGGTTTTTGTACACAAATCAAGTTGTAATCTGTAATGCCTATTGTTAAAATTACTTTGCTGTTTGTGATTAAGCTGTCATTATTGTTATAGATGCTTCTATTTCACCTTTGAGGTTCGCTAAGCGTCATTCCGAGCATTAAACTTTACTCACGTGGAGATTTTGGCGGTTATCTCGCTGTTATTTTATAAATACAGGTCCAGATGTCTTGTGACTGAACTGCAGAATGAAATATGTGTCGTATTGTCTTCATACAGGTACATGATCTAAGGTAAGTGTTATGTTGTCGCCTATGTTAAGTGGCTTAACTCCACATGCATCTTATTACATTGGATTCCATTTTCTATATTTTAAATGTTATTATTATTATGTTATTAATGTCTTATTGAGAGACAGTTAATGTTTTGTTCTATTGATTTAAGGAAAAGGTGAAAAAAAGGATTTCCAGTCAATTTTAAAAACTCTTCGCTAATAATTTTCTAACATAGGGAACACATTGTCAAAGCTATGTCAAAGAAATGTAGTATTGTTGTGTCGCTTGAGACATTATAAAGACAGAAGTCCTAAAAGTGGTGCTTTGCGTTGATGATCCAGATGTGCAATGACCAACCTGGAGGAAATCTACGTGTGTGATATTGTCTTCTGCAGAGAATAGAATAAATGGTCTGCGTGTTGCTCGTCTATGCCAACCTAACATCCGTTACACTGGCATATGGAGTTCATCTTGATCCAAAAAATGCAAACGCATGTAGTGTATCCACAAATAGCCCTTGATTCAAAAACGTCGCTCATACACCCGTTTTCTTAGCGTTGCATTTGCTGACATTGACGATAATAACAGCGACCTTTCTGACGATAAAACAGAAATCAGTCAAACATTATGAGGGTTCCTTCTCTTCGCGTTTCATGCGATTCTGCATAACGTTGTAATGAGGCATTTAGGGGCCTATGAGTGATCTACTGAAAAAAGTCTACAATGGCAATCAGCAGTGAGTGTGGCAGCTGTTTGGCAATTAAAAAGCCAAATTACCCTCAATCAACACCATTTACAAGCGCAAGTAAATCTCAGAGCAAATAATGATGAGAGAAATCTGTTCAGACAGCTCTCATCTTGATAGGAATTAGAGGCACATCCAAATCAGGAAAAGTGTACTCTCTCAAATGTTTTCTCAGTCTGTTTGCCACACACACACACACACACACACCCCTCCCCATGTCTGTGCGTTTTTGTATAGTGTTGACTGGCCAACGGCAGCATGATGAAAGATAATGACTCCTTTACAGTAATGGATGGTCACCGTTCATGTTAAGGTGGTGTAGTCTCTTCATGGAAAGAGACTGTAGGCTACCTGTCCATTTGAGGCCGCCTGTGGAAAATAAATCCATAGTAGATGAGCATAACTGCACCATCAACAAACTCCAATTATTATTGGCAAACGGAAAACAAAAGTGAACTGCACGCACTGTTGAAAAACAGGCACTCAAGGGCAGCCATGGCAAATTGCAGTATCTACTGTCTGAATCAAGTATACCAAGATATTTCCACTCAAAGATGTGCCATTTTGTGCAGTCTGTGTCTCATATGAAGCACCACGTTGAGTCTGTAAATAATGAATGGTGTAAATCTGACTTGGCAATTCAAGTCCTCACACTGGATACAATCTTTGTAAAATAGTCCCCAACAAGACATGGGGAGCCACTGAAAATGACACATCCTGCAAAAAAAAATGTGCCGGCTGATGATGCATACATGGGATGAATGACATACTGTACATCCACACAGGAGCCTACACACAAAGGAAAAATACTCTAAAAGTCTATACATTCAGAAACCAACACCGACAGTGCAGCTTACATATTTGAAGCCGTAAAAACAAAGTTCATTAGACCATCATGAATCCCCGCAAATCAAGTGAACTGACATCATTTCCATTCTCTAACCACTTTTTCCTCTCCACCTATCGAGTCAATGTGCTTTAAACTTTGCGGTGGATTCACTACTTTAAAGATACATTTCCTCTCCATACATTTACGTTGCTGCCGGTGAGGACTCGGTGTTCTCCGAGCTTGGTCTGTTGCTCGGTCAGGCTCTAAGCTTCTTCCACCGTAATCACTTCAAAAGTGTTTTCAGCTGTGCAGAGCACCGTCCTCCGTCCAATACGACCCCCCACTATCTCAATGCTATTGCAAACTTATAAATAAGTTGACTTTATCTGACTGACATTCGGGATAAAGACGAATGCTCCCGTGTCTGCATGCATAACAGTGACAGGCAGCGAACTTGTCATAGCCTGCCTGCTCGTTGAGTAAAAAGCACTAGAAGCTTTCCCGGTAAATCAATATACTGTCACAAAACCTCAACGACCGACATTCAAACATTCTTCTGCACAAGCTACTCACCGTCGTATGCTGAATATGAACCGGCTCAAATTGTTGTGTGTGTGTGTGTGTGTGTGTACTCTGGTTCAGAAGCTCCAGACGCCTATTCCGCAATTGAAAAATCCCCCCTCGAAGACAAAAGCTCCAGCGGTGCCTGGACGCTGTCACTTGGGCTGCACGCAAGTGAGCGTCTGCGGGCGTCAAGCTGACCGCTGCCGTGGGTCACTCGACAGTCATGACGGGCGGACTCGACCGGCAATTCGCATTTGCGCTCAACAGCACGAAGATCCCGGGTCTCTGTGCTCCGCTCGGCTGCTGAACCACCGGAACTACTTCCAACGCCAGCCGGAGCACGTTGAAGATAAATTCATGCACCACAATGGAGAGAAAAAAAAAAATTAAATCACATCCATTTAACTAGTTCCCAAATTCAGTATTAATGAGATTGTACCAGGACACACGCAGACATACCACATTTAACCCATGGATAGCATATAAGCCATACATATAATAACTATTAATATTAACAACGTGATCATTATCACACTATTATGTTAGGTTTATGTATTTAAGTAATCACCATCATCTGATGCACTCTAATCATAAATATTGGAAGTATGACAAATTATTAAAGCATCATTTTGCTAAAAGGGTGAAACTATTTTTATTTATTTGTGTAAACACTGTCTGTGTGATATCCAGTTATTGTAGGGAGGGAAACATTCAATTTACACACTGCTAAAAGTGCAGCAAATAATTTGCTGCAAAATAGTGGCATTTAATGGCACCTATAGCAGCCTATTATATTGTTCTGTTACACAATAAACTAGGGGGCTTTGTGATTCCTCAGCCAGGCTGCATGCCGGTAATTTGTTGATTGAATGCAAGGAGAAGCTTGATGTGAAGCACAGCGCGGCCACCTGGACAGAGCATCAGTCAGAGCATCTTGTTGAAGCTGAAGATTTCTGGTCAGAGTGATATTTGTTTGTGTGGTCTCGCACTGGCTGTACTGTTGCAGCAGTTTTTGGGGGTTGAGCATTGTAAATTAAAATATGATTGGCCAAAATATGGATTTTAAACCCTGAAGACACATAATGCTAACGGATTAGCGTGAGCTTTGCCAATCATGCAACCACAACACACAAACGGCTGTTGCTGTTGTAATGTCCTGTAAATTAGTTGCATGCCTTGCGTGTAACTATTGGATGTAAATGCAAATTTTGAGTGAAATCTGTATAAAAGGCACAGAGGTTTTTCACTCAGCATTGAATACACACTCAAGTTCTTGACTGGGATATAAACCACCAAATACACATGCATGGAAACTCAATATGAACAACAGCTTTATGTTACAGCACCTCATGTCACTCTACACATTGTTAGTGAGTTAAGTAGCTCAGTAGATATATATGTGTGTATATATATATACATATGTAAGAGAGAGGAAAGACATGACAGTGGCACAAGCCAGGTTTGAATCTATGCAAACATAATAGGCCTCAGAAAAAAATTAGCTTGGCAAGTGTACAACCCCCCTAACACTTAGCTCCATAGCTGTTTGCTGTGGAGTTAGCACACAGCTAACTCCATAATCCCACCATCAAGCCTGAGAGGATGGCTGAGACAATTCACTTTAAATAAAATAATTCAGAGTAGAGACATAGTTGTATGAAATTTCATTTGATGTCTCGTGTGGAGCACTTTGAACTACCTTCTTGTTGTAAAGTGCAAAAATAAACGTATTAAAAACTGATTAATACTGGTATGATGCTGGCAAGATGAGCAAATAAAAAATAGGGAATATTTGGCTTGACTTGCAAATAATAGTCAGTTTTGCTTATTGTTATACTTCACTTGGCTGTTTGACCTTTAATGTGGAGAATGATATTAAAACAAGCATGGTTTTGTGACATTACAACTGGTTTAGAAACCACCATTGGTGGTCCAGCATGTAATTTACACAAGTGTGGTGTGGATTCTTGAACCCTCCGGGGCAAAAAAATACATTTGGTGTCCAACAGTTGATCTTTTGAAATTAGCAATATTTGCACATTTAGATATTGTGGATTTTCAATTCGGGAGAAGGAGCAGATGCCATTTTAAATGTGTTAAATAAGGTAAAAATCATATTGGACACAAATATATATATACATATGTATATATATATATATATATATATATAGTTTTATGTCTCAATGGGATCTTTAAGCTTCCTGCAAACTCCAGTGTTCATCTATGAAAACAACTACGATTACATTTCTGATCAGCATTCCTGTAATATAATTTCTTCCCCTATCTTGTAACACCACTACATTTAGTCAGACCAATTAGGTGCCTTTTGTCTGCGAGCTTGGTCACGTGGCTCCAGTCCCACTTCATCAGCTCAGAAACAGCTCAGTGCTGCACTCGTCTGGATGTTGGAGGTGGTTGCAATTGCAAATATGTGTTCCAGGATTTGAGGATTTTCAAAGCAGCAATAAAGAGTGCTACATTTTTTTAGGATGAAAGAGATTGTAAATCTGTAAAGGTACAAATCCATGTATGTTCATGAATTTTCTCTTATTTCTTTCTTTGAGAGATTAATAAAATGAAAACATAGGAATAAACAATCTTGGAATTTCTTCTGGGCCAGCTGTTGTATTTTGTGAGTCCACCACCAGAGGACTCTCCAGGTTAAAAATAATGTGTTGCCATAGTTAGACAGACCTGAAGGTTGTTTTGTTTTTTTAAATGTGCACTTATCTGTGTTTTGTATTATTTTAATCTAATGTATTTAAACACTGTAAACTGTGAAGAGACACGTGAAAACCAGGCTGTCATGTGAAAAGCTATTTAGCTGAATCTTCTGTGTTGATTCTATCCAAACATGGTGAGCTTAAATTCGGCAAATTAAGTGACACTGAATGATGATGCAAACAGAATATACTAGTGCAGTCATGTGTGGGTCAAGTATGCAGTGTATTTTTCCACGATGAATGTAAAACATAGGCGGTTTCAGGACAACCACAGTTAGTTTTGGCACATAATTTAAGGTTTAAGTTTATGTTGTAAACATGATAGGATATGTTTGTGTGACGTTGATCTAGAGGTGTGTCTACCTCGCCTTACCCTTATGTTGTGACAATTAGGCAGCACGACTGGATCTGCCCGGTTTGATCCTGCTGACTTTCAGATGTTGCAGTGTGTGGAGGCAAGGGATCTCCGAGATATCACACACACACGCGCGCGCGCACACACATCACACCCGGACATGCAACTTCTCAGTCCGGAATTGGGTGCAACAAGTCATCAACGGCTTTCATGTCCTCTGAATGAGTAACCATCTCAAGATGACAGATGTATGAGTTGAGTCCAGTTACATCATGTTATAATGTCATATTTGATGGCAGCAGAACAGAGCATGACCCAGCCTCGCGAGAATACGCCGAGCTCGCCATGAGAAAGAGAGTGCTGCGCATGCGCACAGTTGCATCTGCCGAAACAATTATCCTAAACGATGGAGGAAAAAAAAAGAAGTTTGTTCTGGTGAGTTCGCTTCAATAATTAGCTTTTATGCTGACGTGTATTTTCTGTAACATGTCTGTTGATGCTTCCTAACAGGGTCACCACGAGGATCATTTGGAGCCGACTGAAGCAAAGAGCGCCAGATGGATTTAATTAAAATGTAACGGTTTGAAATTGTTATAGGCAGCTGCATGCCTACTTTTGACGATATTTTTCTTTTATTCTAATAAATATTCCTTGGGCGTGTCAGTATCGTCTCTTTGTTCTGTTAAATTGAATAGATTACTTGTGCGCCTTATTTAGTCAAGGACTTTTTTTGTGTTTTTAATGCATATATGGGTTAAATATATATAGGTTTTTGTCTGTTTTCAACACTATACACATATATACAATGGTGCCAATGGGTTACAACACCATTGTAATGAGTTATTACCTTTCATGTTTGCTATATACAGACATCACTGTCAAACATCAGACATTGGATTACTTTAAAGAAAACTTAAAGACCTGATTCGTGGACGTTATTCGTGATGGACATCGGACATGATATCCCCAGAAAGTCCCACTGAATCTAAGAATATATGTATCATATCTGCGTGTTCACATTTGACTGGCGATGTTAGTCTCTGGCACAGGGACAGAGGGAGGAAGTGGGTCACTCGCATAATTTCGCACCATTATCACATGGGAGTGTTTTCCTTAAACTCAGCGGACTCAGTGGTCCCTGGACAGCACTGCTAGACACCAGGACTGTCACACTACTGCGTAATGGCGGAGTAAACGCCTCTGAATCTCTGGGATTATGAAGCAGAACTGAGGAAAACAAAAGGAAGATATAGTGGCTTCGGTTTGTCATGACCTTGTTTCATTTCCTGCCACTTCGGCATGGAGACAGCGCCGTTGGTATTCACCAAAACCTCCTCGCAACGTCTGGTCTGAACCGGTTCGCGGATGTGCGCAGTCTCGTGCGCACTGCAGACTCCACGCACTGATTTCACGCAGCACTCCGCGCCCTCCTCAGGCTCCGCCCTCATTGGTTAGGACGCTCGCGTCCCGCCCACATCTCTCCGCGTGCTGTGTGGACAATGGGGAAGTTTCCGATTTGCGATTGGTTCACGCCACTCCAAAACTTTTATTTTGGGGCAGGCCCCGTATGTTGTTGTGCACGGGCACGCACAGAAGTGGAGTTGTAAACGAAGCTCGTGCACGTTTCAGCACCAAAACTCGTGGACAGCAGCCACAAGAAGGAGAGAGGGTGGTGGTTGTGGGCTAGCTTATTGTACTAAACCGACTAGTCTGCGGTTCGCATTACCATACCGCTGCGATCGCGGGAAAACTTCATTGGTAGTTTTGAGTCGTACAGTGGACACTCTACAGCGGCACGGCTTTGGCTTTGTTCGCCCCGGCGGGCAAGTAGCGCCGAGAGCCGGTTAACCGCGGAAAAGGGACACGTTTCTGCGGGTAAACACACCGTTATCTTGGGCTCACTATTGTCGAATTTTGCGCGGCCTGGGGTTCAACTAGCTGCACCACGGGGAGACTAAATGGCTGCAAATGAAGGCAATCGAAGGTGATAGCTACAGAAGACCGTTCGTCCTAGCCGGTTCGGTCCAGACAACGAGCCGTGGTCCTGTTTGTAGCCACATCACAACCTGCTCGCGCTGCTAGCCGCCGAGCTCTCCATTGTGTGAGCTCCCGGATCACCACACACACACACACACCTGCCGCCTCGCACAGCTACAACTGTGTGTGTGTGTTTTTTTTGTGCCGGATATCTATATTTTTTGTACTTTAATCCACGCATCCAGAATGTGCTCTCGGATTTGGTTCGTGACCGACCGCCGTATCAGCCAGGAATACCCTCAGGTTCAGATCCTCCGGGCGCTGACGGAGCACTGCGCCGACGAGGACGTTGAATTCCGCTCGCTTCTCATGGACCAGATCGTGCTAACGATCAGCGAGGGACAATTAGGCAAGTATCACACAATTAAAGCAGCCGGTGCGTCTTGACGTGGGCTGTGTCACATGGCCGGGTGCAGTGGAGCTGATCGTTTCGGGAATCAGCGGTGATCTACGTGGTCCCACAAAGTTGTAATGGCAGGCGGGTATTGTTTGGGGGACCACACTGCTGTGTGGAAAGGAAGGGCTAGCCCGGTCTGCCTGCTAGCAAGGAAGCGAAGTGTAACCACAGACGTGACCGCCTAACCCACTTTCCAGCGAGAGTGCCTCCAGAGGGGCGCGAGGATGCTTGATTTGATTTCGCTGAATACGTTACAATCCCGGCAATGCCGTCGATCATACGATTTACTTAATATCACAAAGGCAACAGGGGATTTTTTTTTTTTTTTACTATTACAGAGGACTTGTAATTAAAACAATGTGCTATGCTCTCGTGTGCTGGCACCACAGCCCATAGGAGGCGCATGCTAACATGCTTCACATACAAAGGGGCGTATGTGGACTAGTGGTGTTTGAGTGATCAATTAAAACATTGACTCTGTGAAATGTGAGAGGTCACGATGTTATGCACACCAGATCCAACCAGCAACTACATTGATATCTTTAAATTGAGTGCAAACAAGTATACAGGTTAAAGGAGGGAAAACATGAAGCAAATGGAGCCATAACCTGCGCTTGTTTATTAATGTGACTGGATAAATTGCTAAATTGGGAGATTGATTATTAAAACTCTCTTATTCGATTAGTCGACTAATCTTTCGAATGACTTAATGCAGAGAAACGTGTGCACATAACATCTTTTTACATGATTAGAGACACTCAGTTTTACAGATCTATCGATTAAATCAATTAGCCAACAAAATCACAGGTGTGTTAGTCGACTACTAATTGATTTGGTGGAGGGCAGCCCTGTGTGTATCAGCTTCATCTGACACACACAGGTTTTTCTGTATATTGTTACCGTATCTACGATACCCACATTGTGTCACAATGACAGATCTTATGTACATTTTGTTACTGCTTTGTCCAGAACACATTGTTTGAGTTCAGCTTGTTATGAGATGACAACACTTTCTCACTATTTACCCAGGAGGCCTTGTGAAAGAGATGGTAACAGTAGGAACTCTCGACAAACAGACACACATGGAATTCATCGGGGCGGTGTGAAGTGGGGCCGGTGTCACCAGATGAGAGGCGCGCGGGTCTCAATTAACACATAAACGGTGTAGGCTGGCACTGGCAGATGCTGAATATAGTTTGGAGACCATGTGGGATGAATCGGGGCGAGATTGAGCGAGCACGTCCCTCGCAGGCGACATACCGATGATGCTGTTACATCAGCTCTACTGTACAGCTTCATACGCCAACAACGGAGTATTAAAGCGGAAGGCTTTAATCCTCCGATTCAAGAAATCGCATGTCTTTTTAACACCTTAGTTCAGCCAAAGGAACATTTGTGAACATAAGGAAATCCTGTAAACGGCTAGTTGTATAGAGAACATCACATTATGACGCTGTTTCTGCTACCATATCAAGATCTTATCTAAAGAATATGCTTATCATCAGAAAATGCTAAAATATATCACGGAAATACTGAAATTGAGACCATATTAGCCAACACAGGTAGGTAGGCGGCTGTCTAGACCTGTGGCTTAGCAAGATACACACAACTGGAGCAGGGCCGTTAGCATGAGCTGTAATACAGCCTGGCCCCAAGTCTGCGTATACGTCTTCTGAGCCTTGGCTTAACATCACAGATTAACAGCCAGCGGACAGATTAGCCACGTTGTGGGTTTGCCACACACACTCTGTGGAGGCATGCTGGCCCTGTACACCGAGCATTACGTGCAGCTGTTTTTTATCTACGTTTGAATTAACCCACGTTACATTTACACATAGACGACAGCAACTCTGGAGCTGGAAGATACTTTCCAGTGGAAACTGCAGCTTGACCGCATCGTCTTTACCGAGATAACGTTGCCAGTCTCTTGTAACATGCATATCCTTTGAGATTGTCTGAATCGCTGTGTGGATAGACAGCAATACAGCATAAGCATACTGTACAACATCAGTGAGTGTGTACTATCCTTACTGTTTCTATGTCACTATCGTGTGATCAATAAGGCCCTTTTGGTCACTGACCAAAGAGTTATTCACCACTTCATACAAAAGCAAAACAAACAATGTTGAGGTTAAGTTAAAAGAAATGATGGGAAACAGACTCTGATGCCAGAGCTGGTTCAAAGATGAGCTTTACGCTAGCAGTAGATGCTACATTAACAACCTGAACTAAAAACAGTTCCTGGACACAAAGTATTTGTTAGGGTGGGTCAGAAAGCAAACACCTGTATGTCCTGCTCAGGTTGAGGTCACGGGGTTCAATGTGGCCCCGGGAGGAGAGATAAGTACACATACCGAAGGGAGCCAAACCAGTATTCAGCGAGCCAGAGGCATTTTGACATTTTATGGCTTGTGCTGCTTGAAGATGTTAAAACAGATATCGGATATTTTACGATCCTTCGGAGTCCTCCCAAAAAAAAGAAAGTTTCATCATTAAATAACCTGCTGTAATGTCATTTGCAAGTTCTCTCATGCAGTCAGGAACATTTACATGTTTCGCAAAGAGGCTCATAGTAGCTTTTTCCTCTTGATAGAAAAGAACAGCAGCACCTTATCAGGGGGTGAGCGGCTGACACATCTTTCCCATATCAAATCTGACCAGCTGTGTTGAGTGTTCAGCCTTTTCTTTTATATACGGTCATATACCGCTAATAAGCACATTGTAATTTGCGTAGTTGCAGTAGTCAAAGAGGACAGTGTCTGCTGCACCAAACCTTCTAACGTCATACTATCTGACGCTGACTGATGTTGCAACGCTGTACAAACTCACTGCGTTGGGAGGAAGCTGCAGGTTACCACAAACCCACAAATATTAAGGAAAGGATAATGTTTCTCCTACATTTTCTTCCCTGATTTTCCTGTCATACCACATAAACGGCTCGCTGCACAAGCTGACAACAGCCCCCACACTAAAGTTGTTCAGTATTACCAGGTAATGAATAGCCATTGCATTGCCATGGCAAGACTGTGTACAGACTCACTCTGCCACCAAAGTGCCTCCATTCTCTCCCACAAACCTTATAATGACATGTTGCATTACTCATTAATAACAATTTACTTCATTGTACACATATAGTATATGAATATATATATATGACTAATGTATATTAAAGTATTAAAGTCATCACTGTAGTACTTGCACACCACATTGACCTGCATGTGTGATGTCAAAGAAAACTGGTACCTTCAAAAAACAATCTTCATAAACATGTTTCATTCCTTTCAGAACTTCATCAGTTTAAATCAGCCAAAAGAAGTCAGAAAGTATAGAAAATGACTACTTCTCACCTGATGTATCACCTCAAACATCGTTCATGATCTCAATCCCTCGTCTTCTTTAATACAGCATGATGTTCGTTTAGTAAGTCACGGTCCCATTAAAAGTAAAATAAGCGGGTTATCCTCCAGGGCGTGGCTACCTTGTGATTCCGCTTCCACGGCCGACCTGGGAGTTATTTATTGGGAGCTTTTATTATATTCAGAACTGTCACGGTGCGTTTTCAGTTCTTGAAAGTTTATTGTAACCTTTTGGGTCGCCTGAAAAAAATGTCTTATTCAGTGTTCGGCTTCACTTGGCTGTGCTGTGCCGATGCTTGGCCTCACAGTACAGGCCTACAGTATAAGTTTCTTTTTGTCTGATGTTAGTTACTGATGACACATATGCAAATTGTCCATTGAAGGCATTGTTAGCCCAAAACGAACCAGAGGAAACTGTGGAGAATCCTGCTGCCCCATCATGCTAATTAAGACAGGATACCAAGACCCAGACCGGACCCGCCGGCCTAGCGTTGCAACAGCATTGCCTGCTTTGTGACGTTGCAGCGGTATGCATAGAATGTTTGTAATGCTTGTTCGCTTTGTCGGGCAGATTGAAAATGGACACACACACATATATACACAGTCCATTGAACCATAAAAACACCACGCTCTGTCATAGAGGACAGAAGAAAATCCCATCCGCTGTCACTGTGAACAGATCACGTCCACACTAAATGGAGACACAAACCCGCATGTGGCCTTTGTTGTACACCAAAATGGTCAGGAAGGGTTTCTGAATGTCTTTTTGCAAACGGTCACATGACGTACAGTGCATCGCACACGAACACTTGCACACATGAATAGGACTGATTCATCTGGCTGCATCGTTTGTCTCTGTTTGGTTCCCCTGGAGATGGAGACGAGCACCATGAACAGAGAATACTGTCTGTCAAAAAGCATGCGGCCGCCTCCCCTGACACTTCCCACTGTAATACCATTCTCAGAGCTCTCAGTAGCTGCACAATCAGAGCAGTGTGGCCGGAGAGACAGTAAATCCTCCCGCTTCTATACTGAGATTGTGAGGAGGAGGAGGAGAAAAAGGGAGGGGCGGCAGTCTTTTCATGGCTTCATACTGCTTTCTTATGCCCCTCCCTTCCTCGCTCCCTCCCTTCCTCTGTGTTAAGGCTACAAGACATCCCTGACCTTTTCTGCCTGCTGCCTCGTCCCTTGTTCCCTCCTCTACCTGTCTCTGCACAGAGAAGAAGAAGAAGAAGAAGAACGAGTGCCTGGCTGGGCCCCGCCCATAGTGCGCGCACCATACGCACACCATGCGAGCTTGAGGCGCAGCGCATCTGCCGGCACATCAGCAGCTGTCTGTTCTTATTACATATGCAGCAACCATCAAGCTTCTGGTGACCTCTGATGATCTCAGCCAGTGGCGCTGTCTCTATTGTGAGCCTGCAGATTCTAAGATGGCTGAAATTCAGGTCATGGTTAGAGATGGAAGTGCTGTGCTAGTGACAAATGTGTCTCCTCCCTTTTATCCCGTACACACATATATATATATATATATGTGCATACCCACACGAACACACAGGTTTGGTTGTCACCCAATCTGTTCTTCCCGATGAGCCGTTGGGTGGCATCGCCTGCTCAAGAATCTCACAGTCTGTCTCTGTTTCCTCCTCTCAACCGGGTTGACAAAGTAACACCAGTCACCAGTGAAACGCTGCCAAATCTCTGGCTTTGGCCGGTGAATTTGCCATCTGTGTTTGGCAAATATCAAGCCAATATTCCATCAAAACTGTATTCTGTTCTGCAGATCCAGATAGCTGTTGATAGAGACTGGAGATGGCGAGTAGGGAAGTTAGTTGTTCAGTTAGCCCGTCGTATTTACTAAGCTTACAATAGTATTATATATATATATAAAGTGGTGTCTGAAATTGGTTTTTAATGTCTCAGTCTGTCAACAAAACACCTTACATTTCAGATAACAGACACTAAAGACTGTTATTTAGCTTTGTTCATAAAAATTGATTACCAAATACAATATAGTGTTTCCAACCATGCCTTTCTCCATGAAGTGTGTTCTGGTGTGATTACATTCAAGACCCTTGGGGTTTCAGACATCTCTGGCTACCCCACTGCCCTACATTTAGACGAGGTAGTGTGTAGAGTTAGCACGTCAGCGAGGCCAAAAGGCAGAGGAGAGCTGGCAGCGCTGCAGGGGAGTACTGTTTATGGATACGGGCAGCATGTAAATAATCGTATCAGCTAGCGAGGCAGCTTCCAAATTCATGACTTAACACCACCAGCCTGGGAGCTGGCTGCCTCTGCCCGGTCCTGTAACCCGGCCAACTCTCAGTCTGAGCTGTGCGGGGAACGACTGCAGCAATGTCCACAAAGAGTCTTCAGAGGAAGAGTTAACTTCTCCACCAGGAGATGGTGGATTCCAAATCTCACCGACCCCCCTTCCCAATATTTCCAGCTCCTGTGAATATGACTTTGGGGGATGTAATGGTAGCTGTAAACAATGACACGTTGCTTTTCTCATGTGGCAAGTACAGAAGACAAGCAAGGTGTTGTAGATTGGCTCCGGATAAGAGTACGGTCTCGCTGTAGTGGCTCAGAATTGTTTTGCGTGCTCTGAAGAACTTCCTGTATGTAAGAGGTTTGGATACTTGTTTAATGATGGCCTTCTTGTCTCCACCACCCCAACCGTCTCAACCTCCAGGTCTGCGAGTGGAGCAAGAATTGGTGACATCTTATCCACAGGTGGTGGTGGTACGGGTGCCCACGCCCTGGGTGCAGTCAGATAGCGACATCACCGTGCTGCGCCACCTGGAGAAGATGGGCTGCCGGCTGATCAACCGTCCCCAGGCCATACTCAACTGTGTCAACAAGTTCTGGACCTTTCAGGAGCTGGCGGGCCACGGCGTGCCTCTGCCGGACACCTTCTCATACGGTAAATCAATACTTGGGAGTTTATCCTTTTTTCACAGTGTTGGCGTTTTGGTGGTGGCGGCACGGCGCTGTTGCAACTAAGGCGTCAGTCCACAAGTCAGCGGAGGAAAAGTGTGATGCCACTGGCTTCATTAATACTTCCCAGTGTGTGGACAACAAGTAGTCCACGCTGCATTGTACCTTTATAAATGGCTCTAGGGGTCCAGTGCAGACTGTAATTCGCTCAGCGGAGCGCATAAAGAAGTGCACAGACGGATAAGCACAGAAACCCCTGGCTCTAATAGACGTCTCCGTCACAGCACCTGCTGAACCAAAGATCGAGTCAAGCTTGCTTCAAAGCCTCAGCTCTTTCATACATCAGCCATCAATTATTTATGAAATGATGTCCCACATGATTGTGTTTCAAAGAAATACGGACAGCCCTTGCTGCTTATGTCAATGATATGGCTGTGTTTTAGTCAAATTAAGTGATATTGAGTAAATACAAGCTATAGATTATTATATATTATATTATGATAGATGTCAATAGTGTCTGCAAGTATGTATAACAAATTATAGGGGAATATAACTGCATCATCTACAGTGAAATGACTGCTGTGTCAAGTATGTTGTTTTTTTGGACATTTCTATCACATTAGTCGCATCACAGGCTTCTGTCCACGTGTCTGTATAACAGTTTAATATGCCATTCGTCAGACAATCACTGCACCACTGCAGTTACTCAAACAACAGAGAGTAAAATCCCATTTACATACCGAGTCACATCCTCTGTCCACTAAACCACGTGCACTTAAAGTTACCACTGTTGATATGTGGGGATGCGGCCCTCACAAGCACAAGCCGGGCTGCTGTTTTTATTGGTTGTAGTTTGCTGATTTTCTAAGACAAAACCGACGGCGGTGTGGTGTTTGTGAGAGCAGACAGAGAAGGAAACAGACAGAGGGAAAGAAAGAGGAGGGGTGGGTGTTTGGCCTACATTCCATCCGTCTCCCTGCACAGTAGGCCGGGCGATGCATGCAGAGCGGCTGGAGAGCTTATGTAACACCCCCTCAACACCCCCCCCCCCCCCCCCCCCCCCCCCCCCTCCCCCTCATGATTTTTCAAAATAAAAGATGCCGTTGCTCTCCGTCCTGTGCTCTCCACCTCAGCAGCTTATGACGTGGATGGACCCACATTTGCTGCCCACTCTCTCCTCCTCCGCTCCCTCTGTTCTTTCTCCCTCTCACTGAAAAAACACATGTGAATCTGGAAAATAAAAAACATGCGACGGGGCAGTTCACATCTGTTCACTTGAGCGAATGCCAGATAAGACCAGACAGGAAAACAGAGAGAGAGAGAGAGAGAGAGAGAGACAGTAGTGGAGTAGTGGAGAGGAAAAAGAAGAAGTTACACCTCGTTTTTCTTTTTCAATATTTTCAATCGCTTCTCAAGCCGAAGCACATCTGTTGCTGCAC
Organism: Pholis gunnellus; assembly: GCF_910591455.1. NCBI lineage: Eukaryota > Metazoa > Chordata > Actinopteri > Perciformes > Pholidae > Pholis > Pholis gunnellus. The sequence goes on along the minus strand of NC_136536.1, from coordinate 16,430,482 downwards.
AAGCTGCCACTCTGACTCAAAGTCAGATGTGGTCAGCTGCTCCACATCAACGCATCCCTCAGTGACTGCTCTGTTCCACAATCTCATGAATCAAGCAAAGCAGCAAAAAAAAAAAAAAAAAAACGATTACAAGCTCAGGACAACGCTCCTACAGCCTGGCTGTTTTGAGTCACTTCTGTTGCCATGGCGACGTGCTCCCTCCCTCCCCACCCCCACACACACACACACACACACCCTGTTCAGCCCGCTGTAATGTGTGAACCATGCTATCAAAACAAAGGACGTTATTTTTTTCATTTTTTTTTTACAAAAACTATATATTTTGACACCACTGTGTGGGTGCATGTTTCTGGGTGTGTGTCTGCTGCGTGTTTGTGTGCATGGCGTATCCCAGGAGGGCATGACAACTTCCGTAAGATGATTGACGAGGCAGAGCCGCTGGGCTACCCTGTGGTGGTGAAGAATGCACGTGGCCACAGAGGTAAGACTATTTCTTAAGTCTATTTCTTCCTGTCACCAGCTCTATTCACCACACCACACCTTATCAAAGAAAAGAAAAAAGAAATCTGTTTTCGCTGCAGGCAGCTCAGTCCACCCCGACATGAAATTCGTTGACAGTGTTAAATCATTAGAACTCCGGTGCTGCGACAGAAGCTTGCAGGATGGCTGCTAGGTTAATCACGTCTGTCCCTAGTAAATTTACCCCGGGTTTCACTCATTTTGCATGAATTCACAGGGGGCTTGTGTGGGGAAATTTGAGCCTTGCCATTGATGTTGGAGATGAGCCCCAGTGTCTGCTGACCCATTGGGATTTTCCTATTCATAGTAATTGACACATGAAGGACTCGCCGAGGGATAACAATGCACCGTGGCTCGCCCAGGCAGCCGCCATAACGCATTGTTAGGGAAAGCAGCCGTTGGTCAGCCACTAACTTGACCCTTTTTTTACGGAGTTCTGCATCTCCAGCGTTGCTTTCCTCCCCTCTGTGTTTAACCATTGTCATTGGCTTAAGTCCGGCTTTCCTTTATTCTGTTGAGCAAATATAAAGACCTGCAAACAATTACAAATCATTTGTATTATCAGGCCAATACTAGATCCCACATGTCATGTGATTTTCCTGGCCAGTTGTTGGGATGTGAAATACTGTAATTCAAAACTAAGTGAATGACTTCGTGTGCCCAATCTCGAAATCAATGTTTTAGTACCACCAGTACTAGACACAGTAGTCATGTGTCTCAGTGAGTCACAGGACCATGATTTCCTGCTTGTCTTGTTTTTGTAAGGTGTGCCTGCCACTGTCCGTCCTCACATCTTCATGATGTTACCAGCGGATTGCCTTGTCATCTTGTTTGGATTGTCACCTACTCACAATGTACACACACACGTAGCACGCGCAACATTTTCCCTGGTGCTGGATCAGGGCTTGACAAACCAGGAGACGGAGCCGAGTGGAACTAATTAAAACAGGCGTTTTCTATCCTCTGTGAGAAGCAATTCTGTGGCTGCTAAGAGGAGCGTCCCATCTATTATAGGGGACACGGGAACTGGCGTGAGACTTGGTCAGCAGAAGCAGCTACTTGTCAGCAGGACTTTGAGGAAGTTATCCAACCTCGGCTAATATTGCGCAAAATGTCAGACCCCCGCACTCATCTTATTTTCATGTGCACATAAAACCCCGTCTACTTTATCATCACAGCCTTACAACTTGCTCATCTTTCCTTTTGTTCTTTAATCTTATCTCTCCTCCTTTTCCCCTCAGGAAAGGCTGTTTTCCTGGCGCGGGACAAACACCACCTGACAGACCTGTGCCACTTGATCCGGCACGACACCCCCTACTTGTTTCAAGAGTACGTCAAGGAGTCGCACGGCCGCGATGTCCGGGTGGTCCTGGTGGGTGGCCGTGTCATCGGCTCGATGCTACGCTGCTCCACCGATGGTCGCATGCAGAGCAACTGCTCCCTGGGTAGGCAGACGGTGACACGCTGAATTACTCAACTATTGAGCACTGTCACACACACACACACACACATTACACTGCTGAAAACTCGCTGCCCCTTACCCTCATTTACCGTCACAGTCACCACCAAAGCCAGCACTGTCGGACTGGAACGGATCCTAATCTTGGAAAACTATTTTTTATGTTTTTCTTTTGACTCTGATGTAATGATCCTTTGGATCTTATGGGATCTGTTCTAATCATTTGTGTATACGAGGACAATATTTAACGATTAAATCGTCTTTCTAAATGATTGATCAAGTGCTCCATCAGCTATACAAACCAGTTTCAGGATGAGCTCGTTGGTCAAAATCAACGAGCTCATCCTGAAACGGCCCCCGGAGACATCAAGTGACAGCATTCCAGCTGATGAGACTGCTTTTTTCAATGTCAGAGCACGGACAGGTTTGGTCTAGTGGATGCTGGAATGTGACGTGATATATTTAGGACACCAGCCATCATTCTGCATTTATGAAACAGATCATGTTGACACTTGACTGTAGGTGGATCTGATGTGGTGTTTCTTATATCATCCCCATATACTGTATGTTTTAATATTGCTCTTGTATTAATCAGTTTGATGTCTCTCTCTGGATCGTTAGGCGGCGTCGGTATGATGTGCCCGCTGAGCGAGCAGGGAAAGCAGCTGGCCATAGAGGTGTCTAACATCCTCGGCATGGATGTGTGCGGCATCGACCTGCTGCAGCTCAACGACGGCTCCTTTGTGGTCTGCGAGGCCAACGCCAACGTGGGCTTCATCGCCTTCGACCAGGCCTGCGGCATGGACGTGGCGGGCATTGTCGCCGACTACGCCCTGTCGATGCTCCCCAGCCGCCTCACCCGTAAGATGTCCCTGCTGTCCGTCGTGTCGAGCACCAGCGAGACCAGCAGCGAGCCGGAGGTGTGCCCCGTGCCCACCGGCGGTGGCTCGCTGCCCGAGGCCGTCTGCAACATGAGCGTGGGTTCCACTTCCAGCGAAAGCGACCCAGAGCTGGCCGAGCCCTCCCAGTCCTCGCCCCGCCAGTCCACAGCCCCCGCCCTCCCCGATCTCCCCGATCCAGCCTACAACTTCAACACTCTTCTCGCCAATGAAATGAAATTATTGACTGAGTAAGATTTCGAGCAGCTTCATGCACACACAAACACCACAAATACATATTAAAAACACGCAGACACACACCTGTACGCATGCCAACAGACATTTCTTTTTTAAAACACATATCAATCCAAAAACTATGAAAACATAGAATGTTAAATGCAAAACAAGAGCAGAGGGGGGAAAAAAACGAAAAACTCCACACACATACAGACACGAACCACAGAAATACAAAACATGAGCCTTCTGCTACTAACTCCTGTCAAAAGTAACAAAGATCTGAGGCTGCTCCCCTGACTCTCCTCACGTTGCACCTCTACTCCCAAACGGCAAACCCCACTTCCCAAACTTAGCTCGCACTCAAGCAGGGTGGCGGCACGGTGGTGGGATATATAGTACATAAGATGACTGCCAAATTGGCCTCTCCTAGTTTCTATTTTGCAAAATAGCAAGGGTGAAGGTAACTATGTTTTTTGTATTGGGCGTGGGATTCCCATAAAAGGCACATGCCATATTTTTATCCTTACTTTACTCTATTATTTAAAGGCAAATCTACAGTATGTTGTCATAAAAAAGGGGGTTTCCTGCGGGGACTGGTTTGGTGGATTGGAGGCAAAATGAAGTCACTTTTTTCAAGTGATTAGCTCCTTGGGAGAGGAATACATCCTCATGCTAGGCACATTATACTGTTCCAATGTAGCAATGTAGTACTCAAGGACACAGAACAGTATGGGGACCGTCCTACAGCAACTGGATTCCATGTCACGTTTACTTCTTACTCATAACTGAAATGAGACTTGAATTCACTACATATGTCATATGTTGTAAATCCAACTACAACAGAATGTATACACAATGTTTTAAGGCTCCGATAACTAAAATCCCAATTTTGAATTGCCAATGTGTTAAATGTAGCCAGAGCTTCTACTCTTACCGTTAAATAAGAGGCTGACGTCGTGCTGTCAGCATGAGTTCCCTTTCATGCGTCAATAGGAATATGATCAGCCCAGACTACAAACCCCCACAGCACCAGAGAGTCATCCTGGGTGCTGACACGGTGTCCATTCACTGTGAGTGAAGCAGGCGAATATAAATGTCAGCAAAGCTGCACTAACCTGAGCGAGGTGGGAGGAACAACAAATCGCTGTCCTGTTTTAGACTTGCATCCCGGAACATTTTAAAAAATGAATCGAGTGCCATGACTCGAATCCTAGTTTTTAATTTCATAGATAGCTTGTTTGATTAGCCTTACCAGCAGCAGCAGCCTGCGGCTTTTTAAAATTCATTCAATAGCACTTTATGATAAACAGATGCTTTTTTTTGTTTTGTTTGTTTTTTTGTTTTTGCTCAGATGACATATTTAGGAAACACAATACAGTGTGAAAGCTGCGTCTACACATGCGAACAAAATATACCTCAAAACGGTGACTTTTCACTGCCATGATGACATAGTTATACAGACATACAGTACATATCAGACAGGATCCTTGTGGTTTTCAAGTGGCCCCTGATACACCAGGTGTTCCTTCTCTTTATGTCCAAGAGCTAAAATGGTAGTAGTGTTATTTTTTTTTATTTCTATTTTTTTTAGCTTCTTCTATGTACATATTTAGGTAGTGAATTAGCTTCATACTAGTGTTTCCAGGCGGATGAAACTGGAATGGCTGACATAACTGCCAACATTGAAATCTTCTTTGGCTAAAGTGGACAAAGTTGTTTGTACAGACCTGCAATACTGAACAGGTTGAAACTGAAATTTGGTGCTAACATTTCTGGATTTGGTCAGGTGTGTTTTCACAGTCATATGATTTGTAAGATTTAACTTTTGTTGTTTTACTTTTTGATAACAATGAAGTACCTAACACACACAAATCTGTTGGCATGATGTACAAATAAAAAAAATGGGAACTATATTTTTTGCAGTCTCTTTGATTAGAATGTTACGTTTTACGAAAGAAAAACAAATCCAGGGATTTCAGTGGCCAAGAGCTTCTTGCGTATGGTTTTTGTTCCAGTTGATTCGCCCCCCCTTGTACGCCTTCGGAGATAGCTATCAACGTAGAGGTCGGGTTTTCTGGTGTAAATGTCATTCAGTAAGAAGAAGAATTTACAGCTCTGATCAAAAGCACAAATTCTTCAGATCCACGTAGTGACGTCCATGTTTTTAGACTCCTAACCCTTTCTGTTGAACACTACTCAGGGAAGCAGCCTGGATCTCACCCCTGACCCCCAAAAGCACGACATATCCATTGGAAGCTAGAGACATGTCAAAAAAACAACATTACACTTACCTACAGGCAGACAAAAAGACACACAAACAACGGAAAAAAAGGTTGTAAACTACAGTATGAGACAATGTGGTGTATACCATGGTTAACATTCACTTTTTTTCCTTGCTTGTTTTATATTGTTCCTTGTTTTCTTCCTAATTTATAGTATTTTTAAAGAAAAGAAAAGTGGGTTTTGTGCACTAACATTGTCTCAATAAAGTGAAACCGCTGTGAAGCTTGATTTTATTTTCCTTTTTTTGTGGGCCAAATTTACTAACCGCCTGGAATCTAACAGGGGCCCCGAGGGTGCCAAATCTGAACACGAAACAACAGGGAATGCAGCTTTAAGTCTGCCTGTCAAGTGCTCACAGTGGCTCCACTGAGAAGATGGCACCATTTGCACGCCTGTGACGTCACCGTATCTACATAATGAAAGTATCTGACAAACAAACTGTGAAATCCGCTGATGTCCACTCTCCTGACATGCAAGGGCTGGTGGCCTTGATCCATCAACACGTCACATCCCGAGATAGACGCTCGTATGAGCGAACTATCTCCAGATGTGGTTGGCCGCTATTTTTTTGAAAAGTCTTTTGTCTTTTTATTGATGCCTGTGTCCTTCTACATTGTGTCCGTAAATGTAGATCAAAGATCACATATCCTTCACATTTGACAAGCCAGCCATAGGAAAGAGTGAAATGTTCGTATCATTCCTACAGCCCTGTTATTTCAATCTGTAGTTTACACAGCATCCATATGCACACAGAGCACATCTAGCCGTTTCGGGTTAGCACTGTGCCCCAACAACTTTCACAATGCCTTTTCATTGTCTGGTTCCCTCTGGGAGCAATGGTTTGAGGATCATAGTTGAGTCACGATCCCAGTTCAGGTGGTGTTTCTTTCTGCTTGGTGTTTGTGCAACAATGGCCATGATAAAGTGCATACAAGACGTGGATGCTGCTGAAAGAAACGGGCACTGCGTGGTAGTGACACGGGGAAGGAAGAGAAAACGTGTGCAAATCATGACGTGTGTTGGCCTGTGTGGGGCCTGGGCAGCCTGGAACAAATGTGTTGGGACCTCTGGACTGGTCACTGTGTACGACAGCACACAACAGAGCACAAGGTTACTATTTAATTCCAAACTGCTGCTAATGTATATTTGGCTCCGAAATTAAAAAGGGAATATGTGGAAATCCCAGTGTTTCCACGTTTTGCTGCCTCTCGACACATGAAAATGAATCTGAATGCCAAAAAAACAAACCTTTTGTTGTTCAATTCAGTACTAGTGACACTAGTAGTGGGATGATTTTAAAGGTGATTGTTTGTTTTGATATAATGAAAAAAACATTCTGAATTGTATATAATATGAAGAATTTCACTGCAATCGTCGGGTTCATTTTTTGTCAATGTGTTTTAAAACGAACCTGAGGTTTGCGTGGGTTTACAATGTACTTTGATTTGCAGAAGGAAAATGCAATGTTTATGCTCCGCTGACGATTTATAGACATTGGATTATATTTGCATAACATGGTGAATAGATGATGAGGTTCTGGACTGCTAAATACGAGGTACGCAAAAAACTTTGCGCAAAAAAAAAATGGTTTTAGCAAATGCCCGAACCAATATTCTGTTCTGTATCATTCTGACAGTGTTACGAAAATGATCCCGAAATCATGTTATTTACAAATGTGCATAATGATGTAAATATATATCCCTCTTTTTTTTAGATTCAAATAAAGATGAGTCATTATTCAAAACTAATGAAAATGAGTCTCCTCCTCCTTATGTCAGCATTTCAATATCAAAATGTTTTTACATGCTTATTAAAGATACGTAACTGAGCAACAATCTTTTATCGTTATACGCTTACAATACCAATTCACAACAGCTGGATAAACCCCACATTACATCAGAAGCTCTGTCCTCTTTTATTTGTCTCTAATTCATTGAACGGGTGAATCATTGTCGGCCTAAACAGATGTCCCGGTGAAGCACATCTGTAAGCAGAGGGGATCAGCGGGGCCGGTACTGTGACTAGTCAGAACCAGTGTGTGGCTCTGTCTGTAGACTCTGCACCAGCTGCAGCAGGCCCCGGATCGGTTCTGTCAGGTCATGGTTCGGTATCAGCTGGCTGGCCTGCAGGGCTGTGCTGCCAAATCCCAGTGCCTGGCAAACACACACAAACGGAAACAAACACAGCAGCTGCAGCTGTTAGACTCTCCGGGGAGAGTAAAGCTGACTTATATAACAATATATCTGAAAATTGGATTGCAACCTGGTCGGCTTGACTTATCCCACTTAACCCCTCCGACAACCTGATGTGGTACGTTGTTGCACTGTATAACAGTTAGGAACCAAGAAAAAATGACGATATCAAAGCACTGACTTATACTGCTGACAAAACCATGCATGCTTAGATGGAAACATGACAGGCACCATGTGGAATTCATTGAGCTTTGCAGTGGAATCCGTGGAATTCCTGCAATTTGTAAAGAGCTATGCATTGTGTAAGTGTTATTCAAGTGTTTGTGTGAGTGTTTCGTGTAATATCCACCCAGAGCTCCCTCAGTCGTGAATACCAAGGCTCCTGTGCATTATTTATTTTTTACTTTGTAGTTCAATAAATATAAGGGAAAAGAGACAGAAACAGTAGACTTGTGGCCTGATGGCACAGAGGTTGAGCACATGGTATAGCTGACAACGAACTCCATATTGAGGAAGGCAAGCAAAATATGTAATCAAAGATACTGTTCAATCAGGCCCTCGGGATTAGTTAGGTAACACCATCCTGGTGAGCCATTGTCCTTCTTCCTACAGCTGCCAGTTTATAAGTAACTGTGCTAACTTTCCTATGTTGCTTAACATTTTGACCTGAGTGAAAAGTCACCATTTTCAAAGAGTTTTGGAAACTGTATTTCATCCAGCTGTACCAAACCACCAGATAGAAACATGAGTGTGAAACAATAGAACACAAACACTGATAGTAGTCGTGGTGTCGTGTCTGCTTCTATGAGTGAGGCTATACTTGCACTTTGCCATTAGATCTTATCTAATCTTCAATCCCCACCTGCCCAGGACCCACTGAACCTAAGACCCCAACAAGGTTTTAAGTCTGTGGCAGTCACCTCACTGGTACAGGCTGTAGAATCAGTGGTATGGACACACCCACACACCATTTCTCCCATTCTCTAAACTGGCGTGACACACTGGAGATCTGCTCATTCGTCGCACATCTAAAGAGGTGCGGTTTTCACACACAAATAGCCTCCGAGGCATTACAGAGACTGGAGGACGTCAGAGAAGAGAGACAGTCAAATCAAGTCCTGCTAATTCCCACTGCATCTTTACGGCTTTACCAATTAAGAGATAATCCCGTCTTGAGTCCGGCCAGCCAAAGCAGGCGTGTAAAGGGGAAATGTGGAACTGTGTCACTGTGTCAAAACAAACCTTTAGTGCCTGGACACCTGGACAGGTGACTCACCTTTAGGGAGTCTCCTCCGAGGAACCACAGCATGGCCAGGCAGTGGGCCACCAGTGCAACCTGAGCTGAGTCTTTTTTGGAGTAGTTCTGCTCAAACTCCAACAAGGATTTTAACAAATCGTCCACTTCAACTCGCTGGGCTGCGTCTGATTGAAAGTCAGGGATAGAAACAAAGTTGCGTATGTTCGTTAACTTTTACAGTATACTACCCTGAGCATAAGTACACTGTATATTTGAAGATTGAAACACCTAATTAATTCAATCGTGATCCACATAAAATTCTGGTCTTGTCTGCGTCTGCTGTATAGTTTGTTAAAGCTTCCACATCCACTTTTCCCCGGTAAACATCCCAGAGAGCCTTGGAAATTTGCACGGCAGCTAACAGGCTTAGAATCATATGTAGGGCAGCAACTGCGATAGAGGCTAGTGGTGCGGATGCTGCACAGCCAGAGATGTGTCAGCAGCACTGGTCTCAGGTCAGCCCTAAGCATGCTAGTGTAAATCTGGGGTTTAGCTTTCGGATTGCACAGCAAGACAGCTCAGATAAACGTAGGCACTATTGTCCTTGTTTGTTTGTTTTTTAGTGATACGCCAATGGAGATCCCTGCTGTTTAGTGAGCGGAGCGAATGATGGATTTGGTGATGTCATTTTCTGAGTTTTTCTGTTTTAATTGTGCGGCAAATCCTAAATGTATGCATTTTTTTAGTGATTCTTTATCACATTCAAAGTGTTTGATGACAAGACTAACCATAAGAGGGCTCCAACACCCTGGCAGGATCTTGGACATTTTGGGCGTGGGTCTCCAGGAGTTTGGTCAAATGGCCGTGCCAAGTTTGTGCCACCTACAATATGAGCAATATAAGATAAACCACGCAGCACATAAACAAACAAAAACATTGCCTCATCACATCAGATTGATTTTACCTTAGAGTACAAGGAATGAGCAAGGGGCATTTTCCCCTGTTTGGCAAACACACCAGCCATGAGAAAGTAGCCGCCACAGACGACAGTGCTGTGCAGACCATATTCCTCACTGGCAAAGTATATCTGAAATAAAAATCAGAGAAATTAGCTTTAATAGGAGGTATTTTTATATGGATTTCCAATGTTGGTGGTCCTGAGAGATCAACAATGTACACCATTATGCTGTTCTGATTTTAAAAAAGTATTTACAAGCTGTGAGACAAGTTCATATGGTGAACAAAGTGCAGGAACTTGTGCTCATTTTGCTTCTCACAATGCATACAAAGTAACTGAACAGTTGAAAAGACTTAATGTACTCTGGTGAGTGAGTTACTTATCACACGGACATCATTTGCGAAGTTGAACAGAGCTGCTTCGAGGTTTCCAGTCGCCTCGTGGAGGCGGCCCAGGCTCCTGTGCAGCCGGTGGGGGACTGGGTGCTCCGGGTTCTTCAACACTGCCCACTTTGCCTTTGCCAAGAGCTCTGCTACCAGGGCTAGATTACCCAAACCTGGAAAGTACAAATACACACATTAAACATCATATAAGGGGAAGGAGAACGGAGATGATTTGAGCTCTTTCCTCACCCATGTTAGCCTCAGCCAGTAGCAGGTAGGCAGGGACCATTTGGACAGCCCTGGGGCCGTGGACGTCTTTGGAGCAGCGCAGGCAGCACTGGGCGGCCGGCAGAGCCTCCCGGTGTTTCCCCTCAGACAGCTTGCTCTGAGCCACCGACCTGCAAATCTCAATCAGCTCCACCTAAGCAGGGAACCAAAACCACTCTTTTTACTGACAGCAATGACAGGAATATCCCATATGAGCTTGAATATCACCAATGTAACATCCAAACATTGACCACTGAAGATGGAACTCGCTCTGGAAAGCAGACTAGGAAAGCAAAAAGGAACCTTGATGTAAATTTCAGAAAACAATGTTCAATTTAACTTTAGGAAAAAAATGACTTTGTGCACTTATGTCAGTCACAGCACATGACAACCTCCTGCTCAAATAAAAGACTATATAGGGGAGATCTGAGACTAAAACAGTGTAGAGTGCAGTAAGGAAGCCTTGTTATCCCTCTACACTTATCGATTCTGTGTTTTATGACATTTTCACTCAGCTTATTTCGTAATAGCAAAGGTCTGTGTGTTTTACCATTACTGTTTCCTGAGAGATAACACAGTCTGCGTCTGAATTTGTGAGAATCTGTGCTGTTTTGTTGTTGTTAGACAGTTAATTCTACTATTTCATCGTGTGCTCCGGGTTTGGATTCGGCAACTTAAGTCTTATTAAATTATGACGGCTAAAACAAAAAAACCTGCAAGCCAAACACTAGGCCGTCAGAAGAAAATAAAAAATGGCCTGAAGATTTCAGATTTCATGTTATTCGTTGCATTTTCCTTGACAGTGAGAAACGTAAACTAGACTCAAACTCAAAACAAGACGTCTGTGTGTTCATGTGGTCCCAATGCATCACATAGGTCCTCACCTTATTAGGCTCTGTCTCATTGGGGCCAGCCTGCTGGAGAACTTTTGGGGTGCGTATGGGAACCAGCAACTGACAGATTCTCTCATGGATCCCCACCCAGTCATCCTGCTGGTGCTCTGCATTACTGAGGAATACAGGAGTGCAACTTCAGGTCATGTTTATAATCCCGAGCTGACTCCCTCCTTCAAGTCAAAATTATTCAAATAGCCTCAATGTCACATCGCACATTTGCCTCAAGGAACTCATTGCCTCAGTTCCCCTCTTCTCAGCCCCCTCTGGGCACAATGTGGGGAATGTTGGCTCAGGAATCGAGCTATTGATAAAAAAAAATGTTCTCTGAACAACTTTGCCACAACTTTTTCTGAGGGAAATGCGTCTATACTGTTTATATCAGTTGGTTTGCTAACATTTTCCAAAGCAGAGCCTCTATCCCATTTAGAAAACATCATCTGAGTGCACAGAGGGCATGCTAAATTGTATGCCATTACATAACTGGTCTGTCATTTTGTTCATCTGGCTCTCCTCTCCAGCATACTTCTGTGGAAACTGTCTCGGTTTTCCTTTCTTTTTTTCTTCTTCTACTGAAGAGCATGTGTGTTCGCGCCAGTGTATTTGTGTTTCTGGCCTTGGGACAGAGGCAGCGAGCAGACAGCGATCCGGCCACGTCACATCAACACTGACATAGCTGGTGTGCAAACAAATAAAAGGGGTCTTCTAGGGTCGCGGGGTCATACTTTCTTGTCTCTGCTGAGCTTTCTTTGCATATTGCATAATAATAAATGATCCACAGTAAGTAAGTCTCTTAACTAGCAACATGTATAAACTGTTGTATTTGTTTCAGTTCTGATAAAAACTCCTGTTTTCTCCCCTCTATACCTTGTTCTGAGGTACAGCTGAATGACATGTAGGCTATAATGTTCATAATCTAACTCAAGAAATGTGTAGTTCATTTTAAAAGCCAGAGAGGGAAGCAAGCACAATAAGTGTCTGTAAGCTCCTTTTAGGAGACTGGCTTTAATGCATCATCCCTTCACATAAACCCCTGCAGGGAGGGACGTCACCACGTGCTCCTCCTCACTCCCCAATGAGCACCATCTTCTGATCTGTAATTGACTCTGAAGAGTTGTCCACCTATTCCAAACGGTATTGTTGACCTTCATTTGAAAAAAGAAAAAAAGAGATGAGGTGGACGAATTCAAGCAAGGGCTTCCAGTCACATGAACAAAAAAACGTGTTGGTGATTGTATTTCCAGCTGTTCCTCTCCCTCCTGACGACACAGTCACGTGGTCGCTCCTCACGCCGGCCGACGTGCTACGTGCATGGTTTCTCTTGTGGCGTGTGCTGTGAAACAATATGGCGAACACTGCCACCTAGCGTCCGCACCGCAGACGTGGTTTGAACACGCTCACACAAACAAGAATACTAGACGAGTTATCTTGAGTATATGCTCTCACACCATTAATGTCCCGACAGCCACGAACAGCCCCACTGTGTCATGTCGAGGACAACTCGAACTTACCAGTAAAAGGTGACCCGACAGCTGGTGCATTGCAGGCGCGCTGCTCCTTGACAAAGTTCACACAACTTTTTCTGTCCTTTGGGTAAGGCAAGAGGAACTACCTCTGATGTTGTCCCCGTTATACAAGGTTGAGCTTGCATTATCACAAATAAGCCCGTTTAAAATGGGTCAACACACGTCCAGTGTTATGCTAGTTTTTCCAACCAAATTAACTGATTCAGCGAATGCCGGTTGTTCAGAAACTCAAAGTTTACGGTCGCTATGCAACTATTCTCTAGCTATGGCAGTTTTCCTCTCTGCTGCCGTTACACACACACACACACACACACACACACACACACACACACACACACACACACACACACACACACACACACACACACACACACACACACACACACGCACACACACACACAACACTGTAGTCTACGTGGTGCATGTAATGTAGGATACATGTTCTTAATATGATCAAGTAATGTCTAATGTACAGCTTTAATGGTATCAAATGTGCGTTTTATTTAATGTATTATCAAAAATGAAAACAATAGACTTGCACACTTTCTTTCTTTGTGTGATATTTATTTCAAACAGCTACTGAATATATTCTTAATATCAGCTTTAGGTACAAAAATATACACATTTTCAGCTTTCTCTACAGGCAGGTGCAATTAAAAGTAATTAAAATGCTTAATAAGACCTAAAAACACTATTCAAAAATACATAACACTGCTTTGGTATTTACCTTCCTTGGTCAACAGAGGACAACAGTGCACAACAAAACCTCTTATAGTAAAAAATAGAAAGGGGAGCATTATATATTGGATTGATATTGAGGATTCAATGTTTGCGAAAGGAAAAAAAAAAATACATGTAGGCCATAAAAACACGATCAGATTAACCAAAGCCTGAGCAATGATCATATAGGCATTTGTGACTCCTGCGAAAAAAACATTTCTGATTAACAAGAAGTCAATTCATTTTTTTATTTTTCTTTGCACCTCTAAAAAAAAAACATTTTTTGTTTTTGTTTTTACTTTTCTGGTCACTCTTTCTTACGCAAGTGGATGTATATGACCCCGCTACACAGCAACAAGGGGACACACACCCAGGCCAGGATGAAGCAGTAGCCAAAGTGTCCAGATGTCAGTTCTCTGGAGTCCTGAAGGATTTCCTCATTGTGTAATGTGTAGATGAGAGCTGCAGAAAAGGCGGTTAGCCCTAGAAAAAAAAAAAAAGGCAAGAAGTTTGTTTTAGTTAACCTGATTCATTTCGTTTACCTATATGATTAATGTCATATACAATAGAGTGACAGCAACAACCACCTGTTGAGCAAAACAACATGAATACATCACAACATACTAACTTTTACTTCCGGCAGTGTCACAGAAATGTTAATATCTGCAAGCAACGCAAAATCTGTGTATGTGTTTGCGTGACTCCTTCAATATAGACTTAAAAAATAGAGATGTATACAAATCAGATGTATACCTGATCCACAGTATTACACAGGTTTGTACCAATTTAGCCATCACTAAGAGTGAACTAAAGGTACAGCCACTGTACTCAAGGATTATACCATTATATAAATGAATCTAAAATTTAGAGGGCTAAAATGTAGCTTATTTAATAGATTTGTCAGAGCAAGCCTTTTCAAATGATATCATCATATTGAGACATGTCGGCGGGACATTGTTTCACTCCACTGTTACCTGCAAAGACTTGACACAGCCCAGTGAAGTAGAAGAGTCCACCCTTAGACATGGTGAACAGTTGACCCAGGAACACCAAGAAGGAGACGGAGGAGAAGACCACTGAGAGAACCATCAGGACCTGCACTGCCTTAAGCCACTCTGAGAAAAAGAAAACATCCTGACATCTAAACAAACAGTCTTAGTTCTCAGATTTTACCTTTTGGAGGGAAATGTTCATATGTAGAGGTAATGAAAAAGACATTGTTGCTTACCAGTTTCTCTGGAGGATGCACACAACCAGGTTCCTGTGAAGTTGTCAAACCTACAGTTGTACCATAGGTCGGAGTTCTCCATGCCATCCCACACCCACCAGGACTTTAAAGAGAGATTAGACGTGATTGATACAGCTGGATATGTTGCACATACAGCTGAATATGTAGGGCATGATTGTTCGCTGTCCTAAATATGACTACTACCTTCTCCATCGTTGCAATGAAGAGAATTGCCAGTGTGATGAGATGCAGCAGGGTCACAAACATAAGCAGGTAGGCCATTTTCAACTCCCTGCCAAAAACAAACAAAACTGTTTCAATATAGGCTTCCTGAGCAACTGCATACAACATAACGGGTTAGCAAGGAAATTGCGTGCGACCAATTTAACGTGTTTGTAGGTTCCACAGTGAAATTCAGTGTTGGGGAACTTTCTTGTTTTGCCTTGAAGAAAAAAAAAGAGGAAAATCTGAGTAGCTGAACAGAGCTTACTCTGTGTTGCGTAAGACCACGCTTCAAAACAGAGCGAAATGAGTTATTTCTGAAACTCCTCTTTGACTGGGCTGTGTGTCGCCATCGCACAGCAAACCACAGAGAACCTGGGAGGGCCTATTGGAATCTAAACGGCACCAAAATATTTACCCAATTAATCTCTCTACCCCTCTGAATGGCTGTTTTTGTAATTGCGTATATAGGGTAGACAGTCTGTAATTCAACTTACATTTGGATTTCATTAAAGCTGAGAATTATAGTTTGAGGAAAGCCTATGATTTTACAAAGCTTTTTGGCATTTGCACCTATACAGTAGTAAGCCTAGAGCACAAGCGACCACTTCAGAGGCTACCAAAGCTCTAGTGAAAATGATTTCAGTTCACAATAAGGAGACATGCAGCGAGAGAGAAAAAGACAGGGAAATAAAAGACAAATATTGTCTGTGTAGATCGTTATCTGTAGGAGAGGTCCATTTGGGTGGGCGGTGGAGTCACAACACTGTAACATTATGTCATTACACTAGACTTCATCCATCACATGAAAGGCAATGAAAGGTAAACATTACGTGAAAATGGGTTAAAAACAAAACCAATGGTTATGAAAAAAATGTTAGTGCAAGAATCAAATAAAATACACCAATGACACAGATACAATGAGTAAGATTTATTATCAAAATAAGCAATGGCACACAAAATGTGTGATGATAAAAACATGTGTCTTTTGACGGCATGATTTCTTTTGCTCCCGGATACTTTTAGAACTTGTGTTCTTAGAAGACGTGAAGAATCACCATAAAGACATCTTTGTTTTAAAATCAACTGGAACCATGATTTAACACGCTATGAACTGAAATCATATGAAAAGTCAAGCATCCGTCTACTTACCCTGTGTGTTGCTTGTCTCTGTGAATCAGGTCTCAGGAGCTGCGTAGAAGCAGCTTCACCACTCTATTACAACGTTCTGTCCCTCTTGGTGGTCTTCTCCTTTCCAGCCATACCACACACCCTTATTTTTACAGTGACTCCATCCAAACTTTCCAAGGAGCACGCCCATTTCCTCTGTGCAGAACAGAGCTCTCTTTTGCTGTGCGTTGTAATCGCTCTGCACAACATCACCCTCCAAAAAAAGTCTCAAAAGAGACCCACCCATGGGCAGTGGAGGCCCACAAAACCACAGGAAAATCCCTCCTCTGTAAACAGTCCACTTGGAATGCTTTTCGGCATGATGATCATTCTACCATGTCACATCCATTCATGACTCCAGTCTTGTTGGGGCAAATATGAAAAATAAACACTCAGCTGCAACATAACACATTTCTAAACCAGAACATAATGAGTTTTGAGAGTGGACTGGTCACCCAGCAAACATCTGGGTGGGGGAGACAATGTACACATGCCTTAGTTGATGTAGTAAGGTCAGTGGAGGCCACAGCAAAACAACATGAAGTTTCAAAACACCAATTATGCATTTTCATCTACGTTAAAAAGGGAAAGAGTAAGAAGGATATACTTGAAAAAGTTTATGTGAATGCCAGTATCCCTCCATTGAGTCTATAAATAAATAATTTCTAAATATTATCAGGTGATTGGTAGTAAGTATTCATCACATTAACATCTGATATTTCACCTCCCTGTAGAAAAAGACTAATGTTTGTTCGTCGCCCCCTGGTGTTTACAAATCAAGGATTCATAAGGCTCTATATGGGCATACTTCATCAAAATCGATGTCCATTAACTCTCACTGAAAACAGTGAATAAAGCATGATATTGGTAAAGATTGATCTCTTTTGGATTACTCCCTGGTTGCCATGGACGAAACCAATTTTGAAGATTGTTTAATTGCCATAAGGTCCATGCATAGGGTCCAGGTCAAGACCCGGGTCAACCCTATCTCGGTTACAACTCCTTAGTGTTAGGACTTGCACCAAATTGCAAAACTGTCATTTAAAATAAAAATATTCCCGGACTACCTCTTTCTAAACCAAAACGAACACCACCATTTGTTTGCTTGCAACTTCCCTGACCGATTGTCCCCCTGCATTATTCCAATGGTACGCTCCGTTGCCTAGGTGCTAGTAGAAGCCAATTCACTTCGCCACGCCTGTCCTCGGTACTTGGCTTTCTGGTCGCCTTTACCTTGTGAAAGGTGAGTACTAACTATAGCGACACCTTGCATACTCAGGCTCTCCAACGCAAAGAAGTCCCCGTTGAAGCAGCAGCCTTCAGTTATCACAACGAAACCCTCGCAGCGTTCACCCGCTGCTGCCAAGCGGTCACTGGAGAAAGCTATGGCTACCGTTAGCGAGCTAGCGTTAGCTGAACGTAAACTACACTAATTGTAACTTTGAAACTAACTTAACTAATTACGCAGGGCTGCGGGTGATCACAGGTGCCGGTGCTGGTTATTTACCAGCCTATCATAGCACGACGTGGTCAGCAAATATGCTGATATTAGTTAGCGTTAACCATATCTTTATGACAAGTGAGCTTGCGTGGCCAAAAGGAATGCAAGTGGCTGTTGTTCTACACAAACCCTCGTTTGCTCCTCCTCGTCAGACATTTTGGGAAGAATGGGTAGCTGGAAAGCAGAGATTTTTAACTCCACATGAGGGATAACAACCGTTACTTACTGCAGCGACACCGTGCACATTGCATGGAAGTAAAAACTGTGTCGCTAAATGCAACGTTCCCAACTGCAAGCGCAAGCTTCGAGGATAGAGGTGTCACCCATATTGTTAAATTCCTCCTGATTACATTGGCTGCAGTAGATCAAACATAGCTAATCATCATGAAGCTTTGCATAGCCTCAGGTGATGCAATATAACTCAGCTGTTGAACTGAAGTGGCCCTGTGTCTAAACTGAGAGAGACTGTCTCACCTCTAAACTTGTGACCGCAAGTCTCAACATGACTTGATGAAGCATTGTTTAAAATGTATCTCGTGTTTTGCAGGGGAGCTCGAGGACAAGAGCCGTTGTCATGGATGAACTGCAACAACAATGGAAGTGATGAAGTTTGAAGATTTGTTGTTCATTGCTGCATCATTTCAAACCGACTTGTGTTCTATTGGATACCGCGTCGGCTAAATTGTTGTTTGGGATCAGAACTTCATCATTCACAGATGCTGCTTCATCAAAGTTAATTTCAGACCATGGATCACGAGGTAACGTTCACAGCTGTTCATTTGCTTACAGATAACACGGTGGCAGTCACTCTTGAGTAGCTTTGTTCCAGTGTTCAACACCAGAAATATGTGATTGTTAACCATTTCAATCTACACAACTTGTGACATTGTTTTGTTGATCTCTGATGCTTTTTTGTCTACCGGCAATTTAACAAGAATAAGTTACTGTAAAAATGAAAGATGCTGTTGTAGTGTATACATCTTGCACCCATAGCCAGGTGGTTGTAGTTAATGTCTGATCTTTTAAGCCGTTTGTCCCACGAAGGCAAGATCATATACCAGTTTCTGTGATGTTTAAGTACAGCAGGCACACGAGACCCGATACCTAGCAATATGTTGCATGTTGTTGGAGCAGGGACCGCTCCAGGAGTAGTTTGAATGCTGCATGGGGGGGGGGGGGGGGGCTGCTCAGGTTACAAGCCCTACAACGTACAGTATTGAATTCAGCAACAGGTGTTTAGTGCTGGCATGCCACTCTGATGTTGTGATGTCCTTCTGCTGTGTGTTACACGCACGGGCTCAGCTTTCAGCGAGACTGACCACCTTGATGTTGAACACTGTTGTTAATCCTATTGTTTGCTGGTTAGTTTGCTGGATAATTGTTTGGCAAAAGTAAACAATTCACAAGTGCAAAAGTACGACTATTTAGCTCATTGTGCTGCAGTTGTTATAGCGTGTCACATATTAAAAAGCAACCTGTAGCAGTATACAACCGCATAAAGCATAAAAGTTAAGGAAATGATTGCATATGTAGACACGTGAGTTGAAGTATATTATGTTATAACTGCTGTGACATGCAGGGTACTCAATGCCACTCATTCACTGACGAGCCTCATTTGTGGATGCTTCTTGATTTCATTTATTTTACAAGCTGCAGCGCAACATAACAGTTCAACACGTATGTGATAGATATGATAGCCGGTCACACAACTTACAGCTCCTCCTCCTGGGTTTCTCAGGTGAAGACAGAGCTGGACCAGATTTCTATGCGGCTTCAGAAGGATGGCTTGCCCCCAGGGGCCAGTGTGGAGGAGCAGCAGCGCCACCTGTGGCAGCAGCTGCTTGCTAGGGAGGCAATGCTTCAGTCAGCCACCCAAGAGCTGCAGACCTTACAAACCCAGCAGGCCGGTGAAATGAAGGAGGTGAACACCGGCTGTTTGATGTGTGTGATGGAAAGCTCCCAAGCTTCCAGTCTATCATACCTTTGCCAATTGCTCAAAATGGTATGTCAGTTCCTGTCAGCAGTTAGAATTTTTGTCTTTTTGTCTGTCAGGTGGAAAGCTATGTTGCACATATTCGAGGGCTGCTGGAAGAGCGAGAGTGTGTGACTGCAGACCATGAGAGAGACAATGATCACTTGCGACAAGAGCTTCACCAGATCAGGCAACATCAAGGTGAATTCGATATGAATGTAGTACTATATAGTATGGAATATAAAATGTTGGCATTCTTTCCTTTGAGTTGTAGCCTTGCCTGGCTCTCCAGAGCCCCTGAGATGGATATTTCAAACACACCATAGTTTACAGTTTCTAAAATTGTGCCTGTGAATATATTAAAGGATCTGCTATCTTTACTGCTATCTTTACTTATTTTTACTTGTGTTTATGTTAAATCTTCTGCCATATAGCGAACCTGTGCACTATTTTGTCTTGTCTGCAGTGATTTTTCACAAATCTCTGACCAGTGAAAAAACTCTTTCTTCCAGAGATTCAGAGCAAGGAGCTGGCGGAGATGTTAGCTCAGGAGGACCTCGGGGAGATAGGCTTGACCAGCCCCAGCGAGCAGGTGGCTTACTTGCTGGTGGAGAGGGCCACACTTCTGGAGAGGCTGGAGGCGGCTGAGAGGAGACTGGAAAGTCAGAGCCTCACTGTCGACGTTGGGGAAGTCCACCACCAGGTAAAGGACTGACCTATACGTACATCAGAACTGTTCAGTTTCCTCAGAATATCAATTATTCACAGGAAACAAACCGCACACAAAAGTAAATTTTGAAATGTTTTAACAGCTAATATAGAATGTACATTGGTGTGGTTCATTTTGCATCATTTAAACTGTACATGACAGTTTTCCGGTGAAAGTGCGCAGCCTCTACCGTCTTAAACAAAGATCACCTTGACGTTTCAAATTGACCTGTCCAAAGACTTCATAGTTTCAGTGAATGTAATGGTTATCCAGGGCAGAGATATAAACGTAAACGTGGTTAAGTGAGTGTCTTTCTTGGACAGGAGCTTATTCGCCACACAATGGAAGAAGAGCTAAGGCAGCAGAGGGAGGACATGCAGAAAACCAAAGATAACCTGACGAAGGTGAGGTGACCGTCATTGTGCCTTAGCTGTGTTACAGGTCTGTATAACTTTAGGTTGAATACAATTTGTGAAGAAAATAACAATATTTTGTCTCCAGTTAAAGGACAGGGATACCACGTGATAGTTATGTAGTGTCTGTTGTGATTCTGCACACATGGGTCTCTCCTCTCAGCAGTGTTCATCCCAGAGTCCATGGAAGAAGCTCTTTGGGCTGCGCAGGTCTGGTCAGAGCAAACACAATATTACCCCTGTAGGTTTCCCCCTCACCGCATTCTACAGTACTAACTAAGTAACTAACACTGACGCTGTGATAAAGAGGGCATCGCAGGCTTGTTTCAAAGTGTTGCTACATTTTGAAATACCTTCCACGCTGACAATGTGCTTCGATATCTGCATGACCAATACGATTGCGGACGACATTGCTTGTCTCAGTAACACGTCTGTGATTGCGATTTTCTAACAACTGACGAGTGCTCGAAGTGGGTGGAACAGTAATGGCATGTCACAGGTAACCGCATGTGTACTCTTTGTCCCACTGGTCTCTCTGCGCAGGAGAATGTTGAAATATAAGAGAATAACTCATTGCCCTCACTCCTTTCCAGGCCTGTGGTGATGATGACTCTCAACCTCTGAGTGCATGTCTCTTACATCAGCATGTTGGGACACTTGCATCTCCAGCCTAACTACCAATCTTCTTACCTGTTGCATTCCTCCCACTCTTACCATCCGTGCTTTTATTCTCTTACATCAGGCCCACAGTGAGCAGATTTCCCAGGAGCGAAATGAGCGCCAGCGGCTGGAGCGGGACCTTGAAGAGGCGTCTGGGAGGCTGGCGATGGCTCATCAGGATATTCGCAGACTCACCAACGAGCTGGATGCCGCCAAAAACAACAACCTAGACCAAAGTGGTATGTAGCAAGACTTACAGTATGTATCCCTCAAAGAATTGTGAGTCTGGGTTAGATTTTGATGTCATGTTTCTTGAGACTATACACTAAAGTTTTGTATTTTGTTTTGCACACTGTTGCTGAATTAGGTGGTTGGAAGAAACATGCAGGTGTTCAAATGCAGCCCCAGTCTCTGGTCTACCCAGCTGGCTACCTCTGACCTTTAAAATATTTTTATGCACATATAAAGCAGCTTGAATGTCTTGCCCCACTCATATGTCAATGTTTGTTGTTGTCAGGCTACAGATTTGGCGATATAACAACTTCATTTTCTAAGCTGTACATTTTTTATGTGGAACTAGTGTGTTCTAGCAATCTGCAGGACTCCGTTAACAGCATATAAAAAGAAATGTTATAAAAGTCATGCATGAGAAGAACACATATTCTTGGCTTTATAGAATAACAAATATGCTTATAATCTCAGGATCTGAGCTTCAAGGAACGGTCCAAGAAGTAGAGAACCTGAGGAAGGAAGTGGACAAACTGAAACACTGTGGTGAGACAGACTTGGGTGTGAACTTAAAAACTGCCATTCAGTGTGTGACGTTAACACCAGCCACATTGTTTGGAGATTTTATTTTATTATTCAAACATTTTGGTTGGTTTAAGAGTTCGAGTTGGATATTGTTTAGATATTACTGTTCTGTTTGTGCTTAAGAAAGGGAAAATATATTCAACACACTTTTTTCATTTTTTTATATTCGGTTAATTTCAATCCTTCACATTCATATTTTATTCTTTTAAATGTAATTCATTTTGATACAGGTTTCTAGAAGAAATGCTACCTGATTAGGAAGTTTACTTACTATTACTTTTCTACTGTATATCCCTCTCCATTGGCTTGCACACTTGAACAGGGCATTGTATTATTCCCCTTATATTCATAATAAGCTGGAGGAAAATGTTTGATTGAAACAGTCAAATCTTATAGCAGCTACCGAATGCATCCATGGTTTTGCACGACATTTGGCAAGAAAACAGTCTCGCATAACCAGACCGATGCACAAAGTCACTAATGTAACACTAGTCCCAACAGAATGTTCCATTAGTTAGTTAAAATGCTTCATGCGGTTCGCCTTACGGACTGAATAAACACATTTTTAACATGCTGAGCAACTTTCAAACAACTTTCTTAACAAATTGATCGCCTTCCCTTTGTGGCCACAGTGTGCTACAGGTATTATCATCATAGCTACTTCATACCGTATATGTGTAACATTGTATAATATGGTTTAAAAGGGCAAAACAAGATTTTAGATATTCATGCACGGTCATGGTTTTGTCTTTTCACAGATATGCTGAAGCTGCAGCGATCCAAAGAGCAAAATGACACGCTAGACGTTGAGAACAGAGCTCTGAGGGAGAGAGTCCGCACTTTAGAGTCTGAAAAGGAAAAACTCCTGGACCAGGTTGGTATTTCACTCATTTTCTTCATTGAATTTAAAACTTATAGTGTTGTTGCAGCAGCGTGCCATTTTTTGGTGTTGTGTGTCTGTCCAGTCGGCAATAAATGACGCAGACCAAGATGTTGTGACCAAAGAGGATCGAAAGGACAACTGCATTAGCAGTGAACAACAAAACAGTCTGTCTGGCTCTTCAACCCAAGACAAGGATTACGTTCACAAACGGTAAATACATTCATTTTTCATCTTTATTTTTCCCACACCAGGCAAATTCAGTCGTTACAGCAGCTCAACAGTGGTTGATAGTGTGATAAATGAATGTTGGCATTCTTTGAGACTATCCCACCTGCTTTTTCCGACTTTAAATCATCATCATCATCATCACCATCGTTCTCTGTCAGGTGTCATGAGGCGGTAGAAGACAGGCTTATACAGATGAGGGAGCTGCAACGGCAACTCCTGAGGCTACGCAAGGATCTGGAAGAGCTGGAGGAGAGGAATGAGGAGCTGGAGGCTCTGCTAGGGGAGGCCCAGAATGCCAGCAAGGGGGCGAGGCATCGCCACGAGGGAGAACTAGAGGGACTGCACAGGAGGGTAAGGAGCAGCGCTAAAAAGACATTTTCTCAACCAAACAAAAGATGAACGGATTATTTACTAAACATACTAAATGTGAGTTTAAAGACATTTCACCTGAGATGGTGAAGAAAGCTGGTGTCTCTGACATTCACTAATGCCAGTCCTTGACTATAAGAACTCATATAATTTAGTCTAGCACCTGTCTCTTATTATTCTCCCTAATGGCTGAGTGGTAATCTTAACTGGTCATTGCAGATCAAGGCCCTGGAGGCAGAGTTGAAGAAGCAGGAGGTCCATGACAGAATGTTGAAGAATGGTGAGGAGGTCGAAACCACTGAGTCCTACTTGCAGCTGGTAAGACATTGCTCACTTTTGAATATCATATATATTTGTTGTATATATTATATGTTTCCTCTGTGCTCATTTCACAGTGGTTTGTTAACGCAGCAAGAACACTACGGCTTGTGATGAGCTCAACTACACAGATTTGAATAGAGCAACATTTTTGTTATTGTTGTTTTTTAAATATAAGCAACAACCGGAAAATACTTTGTGTTCCCCTGACACCGTGTGTGAAGCACCTACGGGACAGCAGCCAGGAGAGAACGGCTCTTCTAGAGGCTCGTCTGACTGAGGAGAAAGACTGGAGGAAACAGCTGGAGGTAGACCTCAGTGCTGCCCAGGCCGCCCTCAAAAAAGACAAGGAGGTAAAAAAACACACACATAGCCAGAGCAATAACATCACAGCTACACAAATATGTGAAATTCAATTTTCAGCTCAGGAGATTTAGTCCTTCAGTACAAAATTAGAGTTACAAGCCACACAGATTCCCTCACAAATCCCTCACTCTCTACGTTAAAGGCTTTGCAGATAGGTGAGCGTGAGCTGAAGAAGCTGAGACTCGAGGTCAAGAGCCTTCAGACAGACTGCCAACAAGGGAAAACACTCATCAAGAGCCTAACCCAAGTCAAGGGGGAAAAAGCAGTTCTGGAGGAGAAGGTTTGTTGATTTTACAAGTCTGCCTGCTCTGCGATAGGGATAAATGATTATTAAATCGAGGAAATAAATGAAAATGAACTTGACAACATTAAAATATGTCAATTTACAGCATCAATTTCACATTTACACCACTAAAACTATAGTTTCTGACTACTTTCCCGTCTTTGCCTCTCTGCCGGACAGGTGGCCCAGATGGAGCGTGCCCACAGCCGGCTGGGGAACGAGCTGGAGTGCTACAAGGAGAGCAACCGAGCCCAGGAGGACAAGAGGCAAAGCATGCTTCAGGTTGAGCAGCTGAAGGAGCAGGCTGACCGGCTAACTGCTGAACTCAGCAGCCTCCAGACGACACTCAATGCCTTCAGGTACTTCTATCATGTATAATGGCCAGAGATGGGCAAAAATACATCAAAATGTATTTAGATACAAAATACAAAATACCCCCAAATAAATGTATTACAACAAAATACAAAATACAAAATACTGGTGCCAGAAAATGTAACAAAATACATGTATTTTGTATTTAAAATATAGGAAATACTTTTTTCTGGATTTTCTGTTTTCTCACAATTTGGTATAGCAGAGCATTCAGGTTTGTGCTATAATGTACACAAAGCTCTGGTGAACCCCACAAAAAGGAAGAACAGTCACAGAATGTCAGTGTAACTAAGCAACGCTATTGAAAGACAACAACTTGATTATGTATATATATATTTGTATTAATTGGACTTAACAGCCCATAAACTTTGGCTTTGTATCAACAAGAAAATATTCATCACATATGAAATACAAGCTCCCAATCTCCCTCTTCCTATAGCTAGCTACTCGACTGATAAGCTAACTTGCTAAACACTGGCTATGCACTAGCCTAGACAGCATGCTAGCATGTTAGCATCGATCGCTAGCTTGATATTTTAACCATCACCATGTATATACAATAGGCTATGTAGCCAGACCCAGACATAAAGTATACATCAAGCTAGTTGACGTCTGTCACACTCAGATACAATATTTAACTTGACAGACAATCAGCTGAACTTGAAGATCTGAAGACTGAACTCGTGAACTGTTTTTTGATTCGTGGAGAAAGTATTTTGAGTATTTTAAATACAAAATTACTCCACTCTAAAGTATTTTGTTACAAATTACATTAGATTTTTAATCGGCCCAGTCAAATACAAATTACAAAATACTCAAAAGTAATTGAAATACGTATTTCAAATACAAGTAATAGAAATACTGCCCATCTCTGATAATGGCCAGTCCTATCCTGTGACCGGCCATGACACACCGGAGCTTACTCAGTCTTTGCATAACTTTGCATATGTTCCAGGGATGACATGGTTTCTGAGCGGCTGCAGACTGCCGAGCTCCAGGCCAAGCTGAGCTCCAGTGTCCAGGAGAAGCTGACAGCTGAGGGGCAGAGAGAGAGACTGGAGCTTGAGATGCAGCGCCTCGAAGAGCAGCTCAAGTGGCATCAAGAGCAACTCTCAGCAGCACTTACTAGCAGCCAGAAGCCTGAACAGCACACTAGTCCAGGGGAGAGGACAAAGGAGGAGTGGTTGGATCAGGTAATAATAATAATGATAATAACAATAATAATAATATACATTTAAAGTATGCTTTATGTGCTTTTTAAAACTAATTTATAAAGTGCTTGACATGTTCGAACCAGGATGAAAACATTTCAGGACTGAAATCTGGCCAATACACAAATAAGACATGTTGACGATACAATGGTGTGCTAAAATAAATGAAAGGCTTTACTGAAAAGATCAGTTTAGGGAAGTGATATCAAAGAAGCCAATGATTCTGCAAGCCTCAGACACTCATGCAGCTACTTCCAGAGCTGAGGGTCCTTGACCGCAAAAGCCCGGTCACCTTTAGTCTTGAGCTGGGACTCAGGAACAGCCAGCAGAGTCCTGCCTGAGGAAAAGTGCTTTAAAGGTGATCAGTAAAATCTTTAAGTCAATTCTAAAACTGCCTGGTAACCAGTGAATAGAGACTAAAACAGGACTGTTATGAAAGCCGAGCAGCTGTGTTTTTTACCAGCTGGAGGTAACTGGATTAAATGTCCTTTGGTAGTTTTAAATTGGTTTGTAAAAAGCTCCATACGTATTGATTATTTAGAAGCTCAGTAATTGAGGTAACGGGTTAGAGTGGAGAGGATGTCCTTCAGCATGACAGCCCTGGTTCAATGTGCAGCTGTCCAGTTTTTATGTCCTTGAGTGAGACACTAGTTCCCACCAGCTTGAGTACTGAAGTTGATCCTAACCTTTGACCTGCTTGTAGAGGAAGGCGAGCAGAGAGGGAATTTCCTCTGCCAGAATCATGTATTATACATACTGTATATGTGTGTGTTTTCTTTGTAGCTGAATCATCTGCAGACCAACCTAGCGGAGGAGCGGCAGCTGGCATCTCAGCACCAACTGGCACTGCAAGCTCAGGTCAATGAAGCCCAGGCACGCATCAAGGTATGCACGATCATAACTCACCCTTAACATGCCCAGATAGCCATGCTGTTCCTGCAGTTCACTTTAAAATCTCTAATAATCACGGTCTCCTTGTATTCAGTATTTCTGAGTTTCAGTTTATTACATAATTGTCTTTGTATTGCTTTACTTTGACCTAGGCAGCAGCAATTTGAGCATTTCTGGCATTCTTCCTCTCTTTAATATTAATAATAAATGCTGATGATTAAAAACTAAAACTTTAGGTCTCCCAATTCCAGTGCTACATGGTGCTTTTTACAGAATTTAACTTTTAAATAATTTAAATCGAGGGCACTTGGGATTGGCTTGATGGTTCACAGCAGCCGCAAAACAAGCTTAGCTTAGCCTTTATTTATCTGTCCTCCCTCACGGTTAAACACATCCCAACATTTCCCTCTTCAGTCCCAGGACTCGGTGCTGAGCCAGAAGGCAGAGGAGGCTAAACAGATGAAGCAGGACCTGCAGAGGGCCCGGAACCTCTTCACCTCAGCAGAGAGAGAGCTGCGCTACGAGAAGGAGAAAAACATGGACCTGAAGAGACACAACACCCTGCTGGACCAGGAAAAACTCAAAGTTGGTATTTAAGTACAGCGCAGTTGGAATTTCCTGAATGCCTCTGACATTTATTACATAATCACCATCTTAATCAATCTCTTCGTTACCCAGTCATCTCCCTGTAAATGATAATCACCATGAGCAAATGTGAAACTGTAACTTAACTTGTAAAAAAGGTGCCATACAGAAATCTATAATTGTCAGAATAGCTGTTACGCTGGTGTTATTAAGCATCTGCTTTGGGCTCATGCTCTGGTGTTTCACATGCTTCCTTCAGCTTTCTGCAGAGCTGAAGCAGGTCCAGACCAAGCTGGTCCAGGTGGAGCAGAGCCTCCGCGCACAGGCTGCTGAGTGTGAACGTCAGCAGCAGAAGATCAAGGAACTGGAGTTGGACCTGGCACGCAACTCTACAAACCGCAGCACCACCACCAGTCTGCAGGAGGACCTGCAGGCCGAGAGGGCGCGGCTCATTGCTGTTGACAAGAAGGTCAGCACTTTCATCTCATCTGGTGTCGAATCTGGTGCTTTTTTAATAAATCCCATCTAGTTTAGGCTTTGCGACAGAGACCCCAGAGGATTTTACGCCTCAGTTTTTCCTCTCTTGTTGAGGTTAAGAATCCGTGGGACATTCATTTTGCAGAGACGTGTTGTGCTTCACTTGGCGTAGCTCTTTCTCTGGGTTGTTCAGCAACGTTATAGACTATTTGTGTCAAATACCTTCAGGACATCCAGGGGTACTCTGGAAATGATGGGAGGTTGGCAGCTCATGGTATCTGTTTGTCACACTGAGTGAAGCCTGTGGCTCTGTTGGAATGACAGGTGTTGGAGCTGCAGCTGCAGCTTAAGAGCGCCCAGCACCAGCTGCGCGTGGAGGAAGCCCGGGCCGGAGAGAGCAGCCGCCTGGAGAGGGACAGCAGGGATCTGTCTGACACCTTGTCGGCTCTGAGAGCCCAGCAGCAGGAGGAGCACATCACCAGGTTGCACAAATTGCGGTGCTGCTGACGCTGTCCAGTTTGACTTGGTCCCAGCAGCAGTAATAGTGCCATTACCAGCATTGCAAGGCACTCCTTCTAGCCATCTTGTCTTCCATTTCTATCTCAGGAAGCTGTTAGAGCAGCGTGACGAGGAGCTGCAGCAGCAGGTGCGCTCCCTGAGGCTGAAAGAGGCCTCCATGACTAGGACAAAGACAGAGCTCAGCCACCGTGCCCAGCAGCTGGACACCCGTCTGAACATCCTGGAGGTGGAGCTTAGCAAGGCCAGAGAGGAGGTAAGGAACGGTGTACAACAGCTCAGCAGATGTTATTTGTGCTGCAGGGTTTTGGACGCCAGTCTTAATGTCCGTTTCACGTCACGACAAAAGTTTTGATCAAACGTGATTCACAATTTATATCCATTGTTGTTCTCAGCCTTTACTCAGCTTTTCAATGTAGGATTCTAACTTGTGTCATTCATCATCTCTTTGATTTTATTTTATTTTTCTTGTGACTCGTATACTGAAGAGTTTGCCTTTCTGTTTTTCCAAAGCACAACTTCAATTAATAGAAGTGTAATATAAAGTGGGAGTTTTTTCGGCTAATACCCAAAACAATTTTTGTACCGCCTACCAGCCCTGTTGCTTTATCTCCACTTCAAATCTTGAGCGGTCTCAAGAGTTCAGTCAGTAGCTGCAACCCAGTAAATTCCCACAAGTGGGATAGAATCTCTTTTTTTGACTGTAGAAATGTGTTTTTCAAATGACTTGACTTTTGGATTTTTATCTTTACAAAGTCAGTACACACAGTCTTCACATTAAACTGCTGGCCATGTTTATCTTTTATGTATTTATACGTTTTCCCTCAGGCAAGAGACAGCCAGAAGTCATGCCACAAACTGCAGGAGGACTTGATGACCAGTCAGCTGGAGTGTGACAGACTGCAGGAGGAGCTGCAGCAAGTTCTCCTCCAACTGGACGCACACGGCAGGTGAGACGCCCACACAAGCATGAATATAGGTATTGACATTGAAATATAATGAACTCTGGTACCCTGGCTAACTAATTACCATGTACTTCCTGATCAGCTGAACAAGGTTTTAGCGTTATCAGTACACTTGGAGAAGTAGTTGCTTTGCCTGAGGTCAATTTCCTCTGCTCCACCAACCAGAAAGTACAACGAAAAGCAGAGTCAGCACAAGATCAGGCTGCGTCAAGCCAAGCAGGTGTATCTCAAGGAGACTGCCCAGAGGGATCGCATCATCCAGAAACTGGAGAACGACCTGGTGATGGCCTCCAGCCTCTCAGACAAGGTCTGACACACACACACACACACACACACACACACACACACACACACACAAACACATGACACAGAACGCTGTCAGAGTTCCTCTACTTGCCAGAAAAATCTTTTCTAAAGTATCCCTGTCTTTGTCTATTTCTCCCCGGTGGCTTCAGGAGAAGGACAGGATCCATACAGTGACGGAGGAAAATGAGAAGCTTTTGGAGGAGAAAAGGGAACTGTTGCGGAAGCTGAGCGAGGCAGAGGAAATGGGCAGCAAAGGCATGAGGACCGCCTCCACTGTCCAACACAGGTATCTTAATGAATCACACTGATGAATAACTTTTAACACTCATACCTGCCGCTGTTTCTTTTGAAGGGGCAAATTAAGTGTTCTGATTGGATATCAGATTGCTGAACATATGTTAACTTGACTGAATTACTTTATTGGTACAATTGTAGATTGGGACGTTTCTCAACAAAGACTTTAAAGATTATTGTCAAGGAAAACTACTAAAGCTAATCTAATGTTGTTCCAGGGTCAACGTCTTAGAAATGGAAAACAGACACCTTCAGGATCGAATCCTGAAGCTCTCCAACCAAGTCAGTTCCTTAGAGCGTGCCGTGAGGAACGTCCAATCATTCTACAGCCTGGAGGTAACGCCATACACATCGGTATGCCTTAATGGGACATGCCACACAAAATCCACAGGTTTTAGATCTTGTTTTATAATGCTTTACATCACAGCTGAGTGACGTGTGGCTTCTTTAATTGTAATTTTTTTTTTTTTTATTATCATAAAGGGTGCAAATGCCCAACAGACTGCCAAGAAAGTGCTCCCCTCTGACAGTCTCTGTGATGCCTTCCTGCATACATCTATGCTGAGGTAAGGTGGTTTTGAGACCACTAATTGTTTTGTTATGATGATTGACATTTGTCATTTGTGCTTGTATGTGCATTTTCTGCTAATTCTCTCTACGTCTGTGTTGCCAGTCTGACGTCCGGTTCGTGTGACCCACGCGACATCCTTGATGCAATCTGCCGCGTGAAGGTGTCCGATCGCGTAGTGGTGGCGGACGGCAGTCGAGCGTCTGTCTCCACACACCAACCGTCAGAGCAGAGCTACCTGAACCTCACCTCACCGTTAGTTCTTCCAGACACCAAAGGCTCAGAGGGGAGCTCTGATAACAGCGACCGGGTGGAAGCGGTGGAAGGTGTTTCCAACAGCGAGGATATGTGCTAGAAGTCAACTGTCATGGGTTGGACTAAAGCATCCGCCACTTCCACTGGAGACAAAAGACAGAATAAAGAAGTGAAAACATCTTGGATAGTAAACAATCCTTGTTTTAAGGCAGTAATAATGATATGGGAGCTTCCACTGGAGCTCTGCTCAGGGTGATATCTCTTTTGTATCGTTGTTCGGCTTGCCAGCACTGTTTTTTGATCCAGATTCAGAATTAACATTCGATGGACTTTTAAAAAAAAAAAAGCCTGTGCAAGTGTCAATTTTTATGACATTTGTAAAAGGAAACCGAAAGTGATGGAAGATTTAATTTGGAAGCTATACATGTGGCACATCCTTGTGTGCATTATGCCTGGGAGGTTGGTCAGTTGTTTGCATCGACAAACCAGAATGCTTGAAAGCCTCGTGTTGGCTTACGGAAAAAGATGATATATATATTTTTTTTAATGTAATGGTACAAGATAAGACGATGTACTTCACACGAGCACAGTGAATGTCTAAAAGACATTTGATGAGGGAGGTTTGAGTGAGACTAGTTTAAACTGAGCACTTTATGAGAAGTTTTACTTGTTTACAGTTTGGGAAAATGTAGCAGTATGTCAATAGTACGTATTTTCCTCAGTTGTATTTAATCCTGGCAGTGTTTTCAATGAAAGAATGCCAATGGTGTTGTATGTCTATGGTTTTACTGTGTCAAAAATCTTAGCGCATTTTTACTCATGTCGTACAGTATATAACGTTGATATCATGGACTCACTTGCCTGTTGCATGTGATGTGTAGCCACTCCAGTATTTACAATTTGCTTCTTCGCTTGTAATTTTTAAAATGGCCAAAATTAATTCTTTTTTTAAATAATTGGTCAACCTCAATCATTCAGAAAGTACTTGCACCCTTTTACGAAGAGATGTGTGTGTGTGTGTGTGTGTGTGTGTGTGTGAACTAAATACACATGAGCTAGTACTATTTTGTGTAAATAATAGTATTGTACAGTGCGGAAAGCATGCTCTATTTTGTCTACAATGTGCCTGAAATTATGAAGTGTTTAACTTTATCCTGCTGCTGCGTGAACACGTCAAATAACGAAAGCCTATTTGCAACAGACATCTAAATCGACGAGAAACTTTGACTTGTGTTGCATCCATGTAAATAATTTTTTAAACAAATATTTTCATAAATAAAAGTGACTAAATGAACGTAGTATTTGTTTCCTCCTCTCTTAAACCACAGATCTGTCGGCAGGTACAGTTTTTAGTACAAAACAAGCAATCACTGATGAATTTATAACAGTCTGTTTATTAAACAAGGTAAAGATACAAAGCTTGTTTTCCTTTTTTAAACATTGATAACCTTAGTTTAACTTCTCAGTCTTGGCTGTGCATATTTAGTTGTCTAGAAACTGTATATGAAACCACAATGCAAGACAGGAAAAAGTGTAATAAATCTACGCAATATCTTTTCATAGAGAACATGGGTTAAACAGTTATCATACAGATTACAGCTCAGGAACTCCATGCGGAAGGAAGAAAATTAAAATGTTTACACGACTGAATACTGCAGAACACAATACAGATTAATGGAAATGGGATGATAAAACAGTTAAGGCTTACATGTAAATAACTGATATAAAACATGAATATTAATAACATATGGGTAGACTAAAATAATTACAGTAAGTTCATACATAAACTTTTACAAAACCCAAACGGAGCATGTTTATGAAAACCAAAAAATAGGTACTATAAATGAGTAACATGTTTTACAGTACAGCAACATGTACATTTTCCCATTATCTCAAAAGAGAGATTAAGTTGAAGAGGCAGGGTCTGTTGTTGGCGTAAATGTCTGTTTTCAGGCCAGTGGCTTGAGTAATACGTTTTAATTCTTTTGAAGACATACTATATACTGTATATGTATTTTACATCATTCTCAGTTCCATCTCAAACGTAACGTCTAGCCGTAGCACCTTTTCTGAAGTGCCCTGAAGAATACAGAGTACTCTATTAGTACCATCCGGAGGTTAAAGTTACAGTAAAAATACAACAAACAATACTGTGTACAATAAAAAGAATACAAAGGAGAAAAATAAGTCAAAAAGGAGAAGCATCACCTCCACACAAACTCGTAACATAGGTCTATGGAATATGACTTGTACTGCAGTTTATTTCAAATGGGTAAAGCTTATTAAAGTTTAAAAAATACTTAACTGGGTCAGAGGAGCTGTACATAACTTCACATTTTGGTCCAATGTTTGGGTTTAAAATCTACCACCGGGGTAAGTTAATTCATTTTAGCTGTGTTTCAAAGAAGGGATGAGTAGATTAGAGCTGGCACGGATACATGTGCAATGCATTCAACTTCTAATACTTCTAATAGTCAAAGCTTAACTGACTAGAGAAAGCTGACAAGCTATGGCAAGATTTGCTTTCTCTTAAAACCTAAACAAGGTTCATATATGGCACAAGTTAATGGGACGTCAGGAAAATATAATGTCAAAAACAGTGTTTCTTTGATCACATGTTATGATCATAAAGGTGCCTTAAAGGTGAATGTCAAATATGGAGTGAAAGAAAAAAGAAAAACATTCATCCTTCTTCCCTTCCTGGTTGCTCTACTTTTTGTCTTCCCAAGTCAATAATGCAACTTCTTAATACAATCATTAAATGTTTAAATTGTCATCTAGCGATTGCCTTTCTTCAAATTTAGATGACCCTGTAAATGTGTACTTTTTTTGTAAAAACAAAAAAAGCAATAGAAAAAGACTGTTATTTATACACAGACAGTACTCTTAGCTGCCACATGTAATGCCCTTTGGCATTTCCCATCCAACAAGATTGAAACAATTTGAGCCAAAACCACAAGGCCTAAAAGTGCTTTAAGATTATCTTTGGATGTCTCCAGAACACACCCAGCAAACATTTTATTTTACATTTTCTCAATTCTTTATAAGGGCAAATATCATCTGGCACATTTTTGAAACCCATTTCATGGAAGAGGAAAAAATAAAAACAAATCTAACTAAAACATTTCTGATGGCCAATGCATCCGGCAGTTTACATGACGCTTACGAAAGTGCTTATTAAATCTGACGCAAGACATTCTTTGCCACTCGATCCTCCGGGCAACATCTAGCTGTATCTTTACATTCACAAAATAACGCTGTGCTCATTTTGACAAAGACGGCCTGTGTCAAGATGGATGGAGGCAGCCTGTTTACTGAATCTAGCACTGAATGCTTATGTCAGCGGTCATAATGCTAATGTAAGCCTTATGTAGATGGCGGTGGGTGCAGGGCCTCATAAACTCCAGCCTAACATAGACTTTGAATCCGACCTGCTGCTGAGCGGCCGGGAGCTCAGATGAGGGAGATGCGTATGGGGATGCTGGGCGACTCGGTCCTCTGAGGCGACTGGTGGCTCACTAGGTGCTCCACCACTGTGTGTTTGGACATGTGCTTCATAAGGTAGGTCTCCTACGAAAGACATGAAAACAAACCAAACAGTCCAAGATTAAAGGACAACAGATTGGACATCTTATCTTTGTCAGCAATATACCCGGAGTAACCTTCAGAAATAACACAAATATTCAGTGGATCCAGCAAGAAGAACTGAAGACACATTTAGTAGAACGCTTTTAAAAGCTTAATTCACCAAAGAAGACATTGGCTGAGCTGGCTTTGCAGTTGTGTCATGCGACCGAAGAACAACGCCAAACGAAAACGTATGTTTTTGGACTGACCGCTGTTCACACTTCAACCACCACAGAGGCTGTTTCCTAGATGAATAGCATCTTTTTGAAGGTGTGCTTATTGGCAAAATAAGGTTTTGTTGTGTTTTGTTGCAAACTGTTACGCCTCGATGGCACTTGGTTGTGAAGCACTCGTCTAATCTATTTCGGAATATTTGCTCCAAGCACATTTTGTCCAATTCAAAACTTAAAGATATTATTATTATTATGAAGAATAAAAACAGCTAAATATTCACATTTCAGGTACTGGAACCAGTAAATATTTTATATTTCTGCCCAAAAGATGCCATTACAATTATGCAATGATCAAAACAGTTGATTGAGGTAATTCATTTTATGTTGATTGAGTATTAAATGAATTGTTTCAGCTCTAGAGTAAACTGTCGGGCTTGGAGTGTAATTTGCAGATTGGCGGTGGCAGAAAACATTTTGATTTGACTGGATAAGAGATTAAATGTGCACCGTACAACCCAGTTTTACAAGTAAAAGGATCAAGTGAAGTGGTACTTTGTAGAAAAAATAATTCACCTCTTTTCTGTATAGTTTGAATACGAGCAAGAACGTGTTGAATTGTTAATTATCACAAAGGAGGAAACTGCTAGTTTCCAGTGAGGCAGAGTAACATCAAAGGCCATCATCTTCTCCATCCGTCTGAAGGCACACTGGAAAAACCTGACACACATAAAATAACATCAAGATAACCTGTGGTTTACTCACTGAGGTGTATGCCCGGCCACACATGCTACAGCAGTAGGCCTTAGCGTTTTTGATGGCGTGCGCTGATAAGTGGATCTGCAACGATGCCGAGTCTGAGTAGGCACGGTAGCAGTTAGGACATTTATACGGCTTGTCTTTGTTGTGCTGCCTCTGGTGAGACTGTTAGGGAAGAAACGCAGACAAATGCTGTTAATTCTGCTTTAAAAAGCAGTGAACCGCTGTAAAGTAACGGTGACTGTTGTAGTATCTGCTGTGGAAGAATTAAGTAGAGTGACCATGTACTGACCTGGAGGTTAGACAGCTGGGTAAAAGCCTTTTCACATCCAGGGTGAGCACATTTATAAGGCCTATCGCCAGTGTGGATTCTGTGGCAAAAGAAGCAGATCAGAAATGTTAAAAACAAATAGGTTTGCTTTTAACCCCCCCCCCCCCCCCCCATTAGCTTAGCTTCCCCTGCTTTGTGCTCACAGCTGGACCGACCTGGTGTGCTGCTGCAGGTGTGACAGCTGACGGAAGGAGTTTTCGCAGTAGGAGCAGTGGTAGGGTTTGATCCCCAGGTGGATGCGCAGGTGCTGGGACAGGTAGGAGGCGTTGGCAAACGTCTTGGAGCAGTGGGGACACTTGTGTGGTTTGGCCTCCGTGTGGGACTTGGAGTGAATCTGCATCTCTGACTTTGATAGGAAGGTGAGCGGGCACACTTTACATCTTGGGGACAAAAACAGGACACAAGAATGCATACATGTGATCAGTTAAGGGTGGTATAGAAATGGAGCCCTATCGAGACTATACAGTGTCACGCCATTGATGTTTTTAAGTATTGAACCACTGTTTTCCCAATAGCAAGACTACTTCTGTCATTTTCAAGACATTTAAACCAGAACAAGACCAATTCTTAATAAAGCAGTAGGCCTGGGTCCCAACCAAAGTCGGAATAGAGTTTAATTGTAGATTAATTTAAAAAAGAAGAAGTCGGAGGAGGTTTAGTATCCAAAAAAATATTCCAGGTGATAATAAGGGGTAAAGATCAATTGACAGTCCACTGAGTGAATCCAATCAGGTGAACGATGGGTTCATGTTGATGTCTCAGTAAGGAGGACCACATCTCAATCATCTACAGCCGACTTAAAACCAAACAAGCAAATGACTATTGATCTGTTGTAGACCGCAATTCAATTTGTGTATTGGCTTTACGAGGCCAGCGCTGAGAGGAAATATTCTTCCCCCTGTGATGCAATAAAAACGTCCAAGACAATAGCAGCGGTGTCCAGTGCCCAACCTGTAGATTTTGCCCTCTTTGGGTGCCAAAGTGACACAGCCTTGGTCAGCTAGGATAGGGTAGGGCACCACCAGCAGAGGACCAGCCTGGTTTTCAGCTTTGATCTTCTTCCGTCCACGGGTTGCCTTGGGCGGGGGGCCCAACAGGCCGGCCAGGCCGCCGATTTTCATGTGGTCCATGCCAGGACCGCTGGCCAGCCCAGAGATGATGTTCATAGAGGGGGCACCGCCCAGGCGGTTCAGGCTGCTGGAGGTTGGAGTCGTGGGGGTCAGGGCCTCTGAGGTGCTGTGACTGTCAGGTCGGGATGAAGGAGCCAGACCTGTGGAAGTGAAAAGCAGACCCGCTTTAACACTACAGGTGACTTGAAGGAAGTTCTACAGATTGACATGTTTGGTACATTTTTGAATGCATGCTATATACAGTTTTACATTTTTCAATGAATATTTCCTACTATTCAAAAGAGCCATTGGTTTCTATTAATTTCTGTATGATATAATGATCTGTTAGCAGACTCTTGAAACTTGTTTGAGTTGTTGCATCACAGTGAAGGGAACATCAAGTCTGTTCACCGATTTTTACACTGTACAGAAATGAATAAAAAACAAATGGCTGCCTGGAACAGGAGAACACATTTACTGAAATTCATAAAG
The DNA here is from genome assembly GCF_910591455.1 of Pholis gunnellus. Taxonomy (NCBI): domain Eukaryota; kingdom Metazoa; phylum Chordata; class Actinopteri; order Perciformes; family Pholidae; genus Pholis; species Pholis gunnellus. Next base: position 16,392,867 of record NC_136536.1, on the reverse strand, counting down.
CACCGCAGCAGAGTTTGCTAAATGGTTAGCTGTGAATACATGATTTGTTGTAAATATGCTACAACAAGTTTCACAGGTTTCAGTCTGAATTAGCTGAATCTAAAATTGCCTGAAAACCAAAGACCGTATTACTCCCTAATACTCTAATACTCTGCTCAGCCTGCACAACACTCTCTCCATGTATTTCCATACATTAATTCCTAAGGAACACCTTTCAACTAACTGACTAATGACACACTGAGTACATAAGTATGCACACTGAATGTTAGTACAGTAAATGAACTTGTCTTATTACCAGCTATGGTATGTCCATTTACCCTTACTGCGTGCATTTGTGTATCAAAATCTACTAAGACAATCAAATGTAATCAGTCACACTGTTAAACACCACCAGAGGCCGATTTTTTCTTGCTGTTATTTACCCATGTCACCACCAGACCACAGAGACCACCTGGCTGCAGTACCTGAGCGATGGTTGATCCGGTTCTGTTGCTCGCTGAGCTGTCTCATGTGCCAGTCTTCCCACAATCCTTTGGCCTTCACTGCTGACTTGTCGTCCATATTTCCATCTGCAAGTTGTCAGGCGGTGGCATTTTAATCCGTGAACAGTGAATGGTCTTGATATAGATAGACCTTTTATACAGTACCAATACCCAAACTTTGTTTTACAAACAACAAAGTGGAGACTGTACCTGGCCCAGAGCTGGAGGCGGGGCGAGCGTGTAGAGCAATGTCCGGTTGTCCAGAGCCCTGCTGCTGCGGGTGGTGGCCCTGCACCTGCTGCGACTGGAGCTTAGGCAGCGACATGATGTGCTGAGCGCTGCCGTCCGGGGACGAGTTGGACACCAGCAAAGACTGCTGGGATGGGGTAGAGGTAGGCGGCAGGTGCAGGGGTCGGATCTTCTCGGCCATCAGCTGCTCCTTGATCTTGTTAATGAGCACCAGGTTATCCAGCTGAAAGGGTTAACGGGTCATGCTCAACAGAAAACTACCACCGTGTGTGAATGTCATTCACGCCCCAGAAACACTTCCCCGGAAAGAAAACACAGACCAGCACACAGTACAAGCTTGATTATGACTTATTTGTTTTTAATCTACGAGGAAGACCTGTGTAGGATTCTCACTCTGAGAGGTTGCTTCACTTACAGACTGGTGCTGAATGTTTGAAAAGACATTCACACAAGGAAACAAATGGCAATGAAAGGCGGAAATGTCACAGTAATTACATGTGATGGGTGGACTTACCTGGCCCGGCATGGATGGAGGTGGCGGCCAGAAATACGGGTTGTTAAATCGAGGCTCTGCCATCCTGAAATATATAAAATGTATTTTAGTCACAATCAAAAGTCAATCTATACTTGTTGAGCTCAGTCAGAGAGGGGTTTATGACACAAACCACTGTTTTTCTAGGTCTACAGGCAGTGTGCGTTAAAGTTACAGACTGGCAGACTTTAACTGGGATTGACAGTAGAAAAGGTGAAGCCTTTCCTTTGGCACCAAATGACTGGACAGGTTTCATTAGTTTCCAGCATGTACACTCTCATCCAGCTTTGCGTGCACTTCCATGCTTAAATCACACAGTTTACAATTCATGGTGCTCAAACGGCTCCACTTATCCACTGAGGACACATTGTGTTGAGGAACTTTTGAAACCTTTTCTTAAGACCAAAAATAAAGAAATGTTAAGAGCCAAAGTTTCACTGCACTGGTTGCACAATAACGAGCAACTGGAGGATATTTAATAGGAAGCTTCATATTAAGTTATTCATATTTTAAAAAGGGCTTGTATTAATATATATTTGTTTCAATTCCCTGAAGGACAAATAAAAAGGTTATTTTGCATTTCTTAAGACAGGTAAGTGAAACTGGAGGTTGGGTAAACCTAAAAAAAATGAGTTAAATGTTATGTTGGCTATGGCTTTAATGGGCTTTACATTTAACCACAATTTAGGCTGAAATTGCAAAACTTGGAAATGCATAGTTTGAAAAACAAAAATATTAATTAAAGTTTCAAGTCTCATGGTCTTCCTCAGTTATCATAAACAAACTCCATCTGCTGAGGAAGACCTAGAGATGCAGTTAAAAGGTGGAACAATCTAGTAAGCGGATCTGGAGTTTACATTTGTCAAAAATAACTGGATTTATCAGATTTTATCGATTTTTTAAGGACCTGCATTAACCTTGAAAATAAGTAAAATAAGTCATAACCCTTGAATAACATGTCAAGACTATTGTAACAGTGTGAGGAGTTCCTATAAATGTATGTTAATAAAACCCAGAGTGTAGATTAGGCCATCAGTGTGACCACGAGCCAAACTGTCACTTTTAAGTGAACACAGGTCAAACATTAAATGTCACCTATAATGTATCGTGTCACTTATAAGAAAGGCATCAGTGTGACAGAGCATTAGCCGATTAGCTTCCACATTTAGCCCCTCTGCTCCTTTTGTCTGAGAGTGAAATCCCGAAAATAAGTGGACGTCGCTTTAAATGTTCAGATAAACGCTAAGGAAAAAACAAAAAACTTTCCATTCTTTGACTTTTCGGACATGTCGGCTGTCTTTGAGAGCGTCTCGCGACCCGGACCGATGGAGGGTTTCGCGGATCAACCCTCCCGGTGCGACTCAGACATTCTCAGACAGTTTTCTTTAAACATTTCCAGACAAAAGAGAAACAAAAATGGCAGCCTTATTTTTATAAGGCGGGACGCCATATTCTGCAGACCCCAAAAAATTTAGGAGCATGAACATCTAGTGGTGAGGGGGGTGACGGGGATAAGAAGCGAGCGCGACGCGGACACAAAGGTGTGTTTATCATGTCAAAGGCATGAATGATTGTTTACGGCGAATTGCAGGTTTGAATAGCCCGGCCTCCACAGCTCTTAAAAAAACTGACACTTCCTACAACAACCATGCCCTGCAAAAAAAAAAAAAAAAAAAAAAAAAAAAAAAACAGCACGGAAACGGACAAGATGCAGACGCGACCCAAACACCAGACCGATTAAAACAACCGTAGCTACGCGTTAAGGTCAAAATGTACCCGGCGCACAATGTCCTTTCTCCCGAAAAACGCTGTGCCATCTTCACCACATTTCACTTTTAGGGCAGCTTTTTTTTCCCCCACATTCTGCAACTTTTGGACGAATCAAAGGACAGCAATTGCATTTTTGTGCACATTGCACGCATCTAGGGTGATATAACCGATCAGAGAAATGCACGGCAGCGTAGACACGAACATACATGCACAAATACCTGGTGTCCCGGTTGCAGATATTGTCTTGCGAGAAGGCTACAGCTATAATATAAAAGGTTGATGTTCTTTCTGCCTGCTTCCAGTCGGACCACCGCTTCCGGGTCGCTTTGTTCACTTCTGGGTGCTGCTGCAGGCTCAGTGCAGTACAGACACAGAGGGAAGTGTACAGCTAGTGTTGTTTTGGGTTTTTACACGATGACCTGCTCTATTAACGTTTATTGCGCATGTATGATTCATCTAATAACGTTATTTCAGCGCGTGCCTGGGTTGGATTTAGCCGACAGATCCGGCAGAGGTGGAAGTAGTAGCACACTCACATCCTAAAATAGCAACGCCACAGTGTAAAAATACTCCCATTACAAAGAAAAAGCCTACTGCATTCAAATGGTCATTTAGGTCAAGAGATGACTGGTAAATACACCGAAAATATGTAAAGAAACAATGGTTAAATACGACAAATGGCAGCTTTCAGGGGTTAAATTGCTTAAACTACTCAAATAGGTATTGTGAAATCTTGCAATACTACAAGGACAGTCCCAGACAGATAAATGCAGTAAAGTTAAATCTATAATATTTATAAAATGTAGTGGTGAAAAAAAATGAAAGTAGCCTACTCCAAAACAAAATTAAGTAATAAATAAATAATACTTAAATGCACCTGTATCCCAATCTAATCAGTCAAAAGTCACATTTAAACTCCCCAGTAAATATAAGCAGGTCAAATATTGTCCATTATTTTAAACTCACGTTTCAACCAAATGTTGCCCAGTTATAAAGTTGACACTGTTTAGGTTTTTTTGTTTCTTATTTATTGTTTTTAATTTATTTCCGATATAGTTTATTGTTGTAATAATATTTGTATGATACTTTCTGAGCCATGTCTTTCTTTATATACCAAGGTTAGGTGCAGTATATACTATAGACCATATACTGTCTATAAGAGATGTATACAATATAACACTTAGTTGAATTAAACATTCACAGACATTGTTTTAACAGCATTTCAATGACCATATTTCACTGGTAATGGTCATGTTTAGGACTTAAATTGAAATAGTGTTGAAATTAGTTATATGTGGCCTCGACATCTAAAACAGTTGTTTTTCACCCACATTTATCTCAATCGTGACTTTCACGTCTAGACGGCTTCTGACCTCCAAATAACCAAATCAATACTTACTGGTTCGGCGCTCTGAGGACGGTTTTATCTTGTTCAAGTCTTTCTGCCTTGCAGAAAGGAACTCTATCAGTATTTTACATCTTGTAGGTACCGTATTCCACGTCAATATTGTTTTGTGTTTATACACCGGAATCTAAATCATTATTTCACGCAGTTACTGAACAGTTGTAGATATAATTCAAGTGTAATTTCAGTGTCTGAACCATGAAACAATAAACCAGAGACATCAATCCATAAAGCTGGTTGCAATCCTAATATCTGTAACTTTTGTAGGAAAGTAAATAATAAACTTAGCCTATTATATATACATTCATGTTCATATTGCTTATGAAGTATATATACACTAGTAATTCAAGACTGAGATTTTTCCTTTGAACACTGACCCAGTGGAGGTTTACTGCAGTATATACGGTATCCTCTAATTTGAATGTGTGTTGGAAGGCTTTTTCAGAGTCAGTTGGACTTTCATGTTCTCACGCCTCTGACCAGCGATTCAGTTTGCTGTACTTGATTGATCCTCTCTCCAATACCTGCCTACAATCTCTCATCTACATTTGTGTCTTTGGTTTCAGACTCGCTTATGAAGAGAAGGAAAAAAGAGTTTGCATCGAAGCCACTAATGTGCCCAGTATATCCAGCGTACCCACCCTCTTCTTACACACACCACCACTACCTACGTCCAAACACTGTATCCGGCCCATGACTTACTCTCACGTACGTAGGCATCATTATGTCAGCGGTTTAGTGGAATTATAGGAAATCAGGCGGAGGATCTCATTGACGTTGCCACTGAGGGGTTGCGTCATCTCACTGTTTCCTGTTTCTCGCACCACTTTTTTGAATCTTTCAAAGAACTGAAGGCTCTGACACACAAACACACAGGCTTCCTTTAACACGTTGTTTGACTCAACTTCAGAGGAAATCTACAGATGGCTTAAAGCCAGAGTTCCTCATCCTTCGGGTGATTTTAGTGGTGTCCTCGTCTGGTGATCATCTGACTTTTTCTTTTTCAAATGAAATTAACTCTCATCTGAAGTTGATTGTGCAATTCCTCACTGTCTACTCTTTCACCATGGATTTTGTTTTGGTGAGTAATTTAAATAAGATGTTTTATTTTATTTTGACTTCACGGTCGTTTCAGGGATGATTTAGCTTCTATGAGTCGGTTTTAGATCATCACTCATCGTTACAGTAGCTGTTGTCTCTGTATTGCTGTTCCCATGAAAGTACAAAAATACATTATTTACTAATTAAGGTCGGTTAAAGACGTTTCAAATTTAAATGCTTCTATTTATTTTAAAAACTTGTCATTTGTATATTCTTGGGTGACATTAATCACTGCAGAGCATCGGTGACTCTGGAGGATGTTTACTGTAATAGAGAGACGTATACGTACAGTTTCACTAGTGGTTTCAGTTGACATTAAGGCACAGCATGTTGCTTCTTATACGTCTCTGTAATACACCGAGGTAGTTATATGCTATAAGGTATATGTGGATGAGTGAAGGGATTAATGGGGCTAACTGTCATGGTCAAGTCTACACATTTATTAATAACATAATATATTTTCTTGTTTATTGGGATTATCCACGATATTGTTTAATGCACAGATAATTTGATTAATCATTTGGTCTGTAAAATATCAGCAAATCTTCAGATGTCTTGCTTCAGCAGTCCAAAGCCCAAAGATATTCAGTTTACTGTCATAAAAGACAAACAGAAAACCATCACCTTTGAGCAACCTAATCCTCAGACTTTCTGCAATTTGTATTCAGTTTTGGTTGGTTGACTAATCGATTAATTGACTAATCGCTTCAGCTCTAAGATTTACACATATTGGTGCCTTTGTGACCAAAATATATAAATATATATATAACTCTGAACCACTGTAAAAATTAGGGGATCACTGAGCAACAATCTCACAACCCTGTTACACTGAGCTCTCTGATTTGTTCCCAGCTGCCACCGAGCAAGAGCCCTTTTACCAACAACCTTGTTGTCTTTGGAGCTCTTAAGATTTGAGGCCAGTTTAGGATTCATTTTAATTGTTTTAAGCATCCTTTTTTGAATAATCTGGGCTCATTAACTCTGCACAACAATGGGTAAGAGAGGTGTGACCTGTGTAAAGGACCTCTTTAGTTTAGCATACCCACGTCCAACTGCTTCCGATAGCTACAGGTTAGAAAAAGTAATATTTCTCTCAGTCTCCTGAGGCCCCACAGAGCAGTTGAAAAGAAGAACTTTTGGAAATTGAGCTATACTGCAAAAGTGTGTAGTATCTATTTCATGCAAGCCAATCCATCTCCTTCCTTAGATCACATGAAGCAGCAATGGGAAGAGGAGCTGGGCTTATGAATACCAGAAATGTCTTAGGGGTTAACAATTTGTCCGGTATATTCCCCATTAATATGGATAAGGCGTGGGTTGCTTCATGTTTTTTCACTACTTCACAGGCCCCATCTGACATCAAATTGTCAAAACCTTTTTTCAGGAGTGGGTGAGAATTGTTTAATATGAGGGTGTGACCCGGGCACCCGCTGCCATATTGTTTGAACAGAGGTTTTTGACACACCTCGAAACAGTTGTTAATCCATATTCAAGGTGGTCTCCAAGAAGGTTAAGACCAATGACCTTCGCTGCTACACTGCTTTTAAAAAACACCATTTCATCTCAATCTCATGCAGCTAAAGCATAGTCAAGGCTCAACCAGAAAGTTTGATAAGATCTGGCAAACTTTTCTGCTCTATTTTCAAAATTGGACAAATCCCCATTAATGTAGAGTTTATTTTCATTTCTTTTCCTCTCTTTTGTGTTTTAGTAGTATGTGTTAATGTATAGGACGGATGTAAAATATTTGAACATACATATGTAATAACTTGAAGACCTGTTTGATATCTTAGGTGCATGGAAATGAAAAAACAATAGATGCCCGTGTAATGACTTGATGAGTCGTATTGAGCCATGTTTCCACTACAGTTGTCCCTTTGTATGGCAGCTGTAGTGGCATGTAGGCTGTATGTGTCAGTTGATTTGTGAGCATCTTCTTAGCCACACTTGAAACCTCGTTTTTTTGTTTTAGGTGCTGATACTTGCCTACCTTTCCGCTGGACAGAGTAACAGTGAGGTTACCGAAAGAAAGGGGAATTCATGTTATAATCTGTGCCCGCCAGGTAGGTTAACAAGGGGCGGTGTGCATTGGCCTTGTCTATTACAGTTTTAGTGGATTAACCACATATGAGCTCATTCCCTTTCTTCTTCTTTTTCACTGTTTCCCAGGATATTATAAAGTTGATGATTGCGGTGGCGCAAAGTACAAATGTGAAAAATGCAGCAATAACACATTTACAGAAATAGAAAACCTGTCACGAAATTGCTTGAGGTGTGGCACATGTAATCGTAAGTATCTTCTTCAAATACCATTATAAGGTGATAGAGAGACATGCCGTCAGCTTGTGGGATATTATGTAAAATTGCATTTGACCGAGATAATAAATTGGATCGACATTTTCTGGTTATATAAATGAAAATATGATGTTTCAACTCTTTTCATGATGAGATTCACTTTTTGGTATCCAAGGAACATTTTATGTTTGATAAGTTAAAACATGCAAAGTAGCAGGTTGAGGCTGTATGTCTGAGGTTAGAGACATTGTTCCATGAAGGCAACATGGAATCAGCATGGAATCCTGTGGCCACCTTGGCAGGACTGGGTGTTAATAAATGCTGTGGATGGAGACAGAAACACTGTGTTTTGTTTTTTTCCCCAGATTATGAGGTTGAAATAAAGCCCTGCACCTCTACCAGTAATGTGGTATGTGACTGTCAAGAGGGATACTTCAAGTCTGACGAGTGTGTGCGATGCAGCTGTAATAATTGTAAAAGTAAGTGAAGTCAAAGGGAGTTAATAAAGAGCTGGATTGGCAATCACAGCTGCCATATTGAATAACATCCTGGCTTATTCAATATAATATACCCGCAAAAGGAAACATCATTTTTTTTAACTCTCAAAATTTCATCTTTTTTAGAGTTTGATGAACATCCTGACTTCAAAAAGAAGTGCCAGCCATGCCAAAGGTAGATCTTACAATATGATAGCTGTCTAAAACAGACATGTTTAGATTGTCTTTGGTGCAAAGTGGAGAGTGCACACAGATCTGCAACTTCAACAGAAGGCAGAAAACAGAACATTTGCTATATTTACCTTTTTCTGTGTAATACTTTCTATCATAATTGTTTCTTTTTTGAATAATGTTATGCTTTATGCATTCGGTTTACATTTTCTCGCACATTAGTAAATTCAGTTTGTTTTTCTCTGTCATGTTAACTGGACCAAGCCTGCAAAAACCTTTTCTCATTGTTTCAGTAGTTTAATCAAGCAAAAATGGCAACGATTTGTTGACTCCAGCTTCTCAAATGTTAGAATTAGCTTTATGCCTTTTATATTATTTAGAATTTGGGTTTTTGATCGTTGGGCGGACAAAACAAGACATTTAAAGACATTTTTATATAGTACACAAACCCAAGACTTACGACAACTTATTTTTCTTTTAACTGCATTTTGGTCTCGATCTAAAATGTATCTCCGTTGCCAAATGAAGCACGGCATAATTTCAGGTCAGGGGGCGTGTTATCTTCTTATTAGAGCAGTGGAAACTTATGCCATTCTGTTGCAAATGTCCTGAATTTTTTTCACAGACACTCAGTTCCTGTGGCTTTACTGAGGCCCCGCACATAGCACCTGGCTATTGTTTTAAGACTTTCAAGATTAAAGAAAATCCTTTATCGAAATAAATATGTGTTGTCAGATTCCTCTGTGGTCTATATTAATCTCTCCTTTTTTTCAGGTGTTTGGAAAAGCCAGAATGCACGAGGAAATGTTCATTTCCACCTTCTACAAATTCATCCACAGCTGCAACCACATCTACATCTACAGCCACAGCTGCAACTACAGCTTCAGCTACAGTTGCAAGAATCACAGCTTCAAGCAACACATCAAATCCTGATGTGAAACGAGTTTCTGGTAACTGCTAGTGCTAACTATGTACTGTACTTTAACAAGTGACATGAGAGTATAACTCATTGGTCCATGGTTTCGTAGTTTTGTGACCCATATGCCTAAACATACTTTATACTCACATTAGCTGTGGATATTTTAGTAAGTTAAACAGAACCTGATTGATTTGGCTTTTGCTGCACCATGTGTGGTAAGCGTTGAGTACTATTCAACTTATCCTGTGGATCAGACAGAACTGATTAATTAGAATTGATGGGTGGTGGAATGATGTCACTGTTTCCGTGTGTCCACAGCCAATGCCACAGTGAATGACATGTCCTGGCTGTTTCTCGTGGTGGTTCTGGTGACACTTCTGTTATTCCTTTGGCTCCTGCTGCTCTTCGCCAGGAGCCCCTTCAGATATCCAGACTGGTGTGTGAACAAAGACCTGGAGCCGCCTCTCGAGGACCCGAACTTCAAAGGTAACCACTGTTGGAATGTATCTAAGCACATTTACTTAAGTACAGTTTTAAAGTTGTTGTGCTTCACTTGACTCTTTACAGCTCAAGTTCCGAGTTATTTTAGAGATCAATATTTTAAATAAGAAAAAACTATGATCAGCTTGTAAATATGACACAGTGTTATATATTTAACTACTCGTGAACATGAACATTAAAATGCTTCTTACACATGACTCAATCTTTGATGATAATCCACTATTATAATACATAATAATTTAACACCGCCATGAGCCATTATGTCTATAAATTTGTACTTTTGATACTTTACATTTCGCTTTAAATACTTCTCTACTTGAATGGGCCTTTACTTATATGTGGAGCGTTTGTGGTTTTGATACTTGTGCTTAAATATAGTATCTAAGTACTTTTTCGACTGCTGACAGTAATATAAGTAGCTACATACTGGTGCTTGAGGGTTTGGTAGTTATCCACTGGAGAGATTCAAACACAGTAAACAAATACTATATATATTGTAGATATGCAGCAGATGCTGTCACACGACACACATTAATATAAACTCTCATGTATGATTCCTTAAAATGTTTTAACATGTACAGTTTAAAAGACATTTATTGCCACAGAAGGTATTTTCAGTGTTAAACCAAAAATATATTGTTTACTGAGTGTCCTGTTTTCAATAAATGTGCTTTCTCAACTGAGCACGTTCAAGCAGGAAGCTTACTGATGATATCTGTTTTCCTCCACACAGAACAAAGCAGTCATCAAGGCAGCAGCCCCAACACGCTGGTTTGTGCTCATTTATGCATTTTGTGTTCTGTTGAGATTGAGATCTAGATCGTAGCCGTACTGTAGGTGGACAGTCAGAGGGCTGTGGGGAAAAAAAAAACAATCAAGAAAGGTCAACAAGAGCAAAGGTGAAATGTTGATCACATTTGGTAGTTAAATTGAACTAAAGCTGGGAATACTTTTTTGTGTGTTATGGAAATAATGAAGAATTTCACCCATCACTCTCTAACATTTAAGAGATGTGATCGCAACAAAGATTTTGACTTCCTTTTTTTTTTTGTACTTTCAAGACATTAAACATATCTGAGGAAACTCCTATGATGACTCTCAACCAGAGCCCAGCCATGCCAGAACATCCAGCCCACATCAGTCCTCTAGACGCTGAACACAAAGGTAAGATTCAGTATTTGATGCCCGGCTACAATGCACAGCGTGTGAAAGAGGTGCATCTAAAATCGTCCCCATGCTGCCTTGATAATCTGGTGTTACTTACAATAATTAACAGTCAGGATTTCGAGCACAGCATCGAGACTGCTTTTGTTAAGGTCTTGACTTACAGCCACTGAAACACAGACAGTGGAAAAGCGAACATGGACTACTTTGTGGCAATCGGTAATTTCACATTTAATCGTACAAAAATGACATGGAGTTACCAAAGGCTCCATTCTCGGGCGTCTTACCATAATCATGCAGACAACACACGGATTTATATAATGATGCCAATTTGGTTCCATACAAGCACTCAATAAGTCTATTCAATAATTCAGTAATTTAAACAAGATAAAACCGGAATATATCTCCTTGGACCTGAAGAAGAACAAGTAAAAGTGTGTCCTCAGCTTCAGTCGCTAACATTTAAGACTACAAAACCAAGCCAGAAATGTTGTGTAATCATGGACTCAAACGTACATTTTAACATCCACATTAAGACAATTACAAAATGAGCTTATTATCACCTTGAGAATACATCAAGAATTTGAAACCTGAATGCCATTCCCTTGTTGAAAGGTGCTGATCAACTTGCACTGCCTTGCCTTGCAGTATAAAACTAAGTGAAATATGGCTTGTTAAAATAGGCTTGAAGAGCGAACCATGGATTGCAGCTATCTATTTATTATCAAAATAAAAAAATGATGTATCAAAAATAATGTATGATCTTAAAAAGAAATGTGGCAGCGCATTGACCTGCACGATTATATTTTCCCTTCAGCCTTTATAACGGAAGGTCAGAAATCATCTCGTGATATTATCACTGCTACTAACAATAATGTCAATAGTGTCATAGGAGACATGCATGAGAGGTGTTATGATATACTGAATCAAGCTGTAATGAAAGCATCGCCCCTTATGAGCAGAGCACTTTCCATACTGTGGTGAGATGTGAAGGCAGACTCATATTTATCAAAGAGACATTGTGCCTCCTGAGAGAAAGAAACTACTTTCTCCACAACTGCCAAGAAATATTTGTGAAATTGGTCTGCATTAGAGTCAAGTCAAGACTTCTTCAGGAGCGTTGGGGTGCTAGAAGTTAAGAGAAACTAATAATTTGAAGGAAAGAGCAAACTATATCTAAACCTTGATATTTGAAATAAACAAGTATAGGAGGAAGTGTAATAGATATATTTTATCTGAGATTTCAGAGAGCCTGTTTAGATAGATTAGAAAGAAGTGATATAAAAGGTATGCCATGAACGAAAGACTAAATTAGGGCAAAAACTGGATGAAAAGCCACGGGTTGATGTAGGACAAAATGACTAACACTGTCAAGAAAGTTGAGATCAGATACATTTATTTTCGGGATCGATACATTTAAATGTCTTTGGACATACAAGTATCCACTCTCCTGAAGTGAAGTGTCCGAGAGCAAGACACTGACTCCGTTACAGGTGATAGTTAGAGAGTATTGATACTTCATCTACTTCATATACCATCTAATAATGGGTACCACAAACATGTGGACGTTATTGTTCATAGATGCATTTTGCGTCATGTAATACTTCCTTTTTACAACTCTATTCACCAGGTGGTAAACATTTTGTACTATTCCTCTGCTACCAATTTTCCAGAAGCTTTGGACTCTCTCTGAGGAATCAGGCCTCTTGAAAGGGTTAGATTCTCTGTTAAATTGTTGTGATTCCAGTTGTGGCCAAGTTGAAAGGAAAGAGTTTTTGATGATTTTTTGGCGCACAGCTTCTTCAGCTTTGCTCTAAGCATCGAACACATCTCAACTAGCATCACTTGTCATTGTGTCACTCATACCAAACAAAAATAATTAAATAAAATGTCTTACTTTGTGCCCTTTTTCCTCTCTGCTTGTTCAGCACGCTGTTTATCATTGATCAGCCTTGTGGCCCACAGTGTGAATGTGGATACCGGGAAACAGGACGCCCTCACGTTTTCACTCTTTTTCAGTCAGCAATTCAACATTAGAGGAAATGGCAAATGATCAGATAGTGAGTGCATGAACATCATGTTTTAACTCCTTTGAAATCGTCAACATCCACACACGTTCAGATATTATTTACAGTAATAGAAGTGCGAAAGGTTGATGAGGCCACATAGATTTTCCCCTGCTTTCTTTTAACCTTTCATTTGCTCATTTTCCGAATCTTTGATTCTATTAGTTTCTTTTATCTGAAGCAAAGTACGGTGGACCAATGCTTCACTCTTAATAATGCCATTTAAGTTGTTACGTTCTAATTGCCTGACACAGGTCTATGTTGGTAAACCTCTGAAAATACTCTACTTTTGGGAAGACCTTACTACTACTGCATTTCCTGTTATTCATGACATCATGTTATTGTTTCTGGCATTCGTGTGGAGCTGTAAACCCCCTTGTGTTTGTAGTGCTGTGGGTTTTGTGGAGGATTCATTTCATGAAATGGACATGGTGGTTATCTGCTTTGCATTTACTGTCAGGGAAATTTTACAAGGTGGACAAAATTATAACAAACCTGCATCCAAATGTTGATGGCTGTCCTGTGCACTGTGCTGTCCTGTGTCATGGTGTTGAGTGACTTGACTGTATAGATGCTGGATGTTTTACAGTACGTTGTTTTATCCGCCTGTGTGATTCAGTGTTGATTTTGCTTTCAAAGAATACTTACAGGACAAGGCTGCCGTTATTCTGTATTTCCTTGTTGTGAACGTGTGTTAGTCCGTCTCTCAATACTTTCTGACTTCCCTACGTTGTCTTTAGCACTCAGATCCAAGCCTATTGGTTCCTACAGAAGAGGTACAAACACTTCTAAAACAGGAGGAACTACACATAATGAATACGTGAACAGTGTGGAGCTCTATGGCACATGGAAATAAGCTAAATCAAGCTTTGGCAATAGACGTTTGATATAATAACAATAGAGAATATCACCAAATTTAGGCTTCAATAGCACCAGTGCAGGGCTGATTTCCTCACATGGTCTACTTAAATGCCTCTATACAGTTTCTGTATCTTGATGACCTTTTTAGTCTAGTTTCAATCTGGGTTTACAGTTGGCCAAAAAACAGACATCCCGCTCTCGTAGCTGACGTTTTTCCACCGCAGAGTTTTCACTTTCCTCTTATTGTCTGTGATTCTCTTCTTCCAGCCACCACACAACAATCGGATCGCTGGCCGGCCATCGTCCTCTATGCCATTATCAAGGAGGTGCCCTTGCGTAGGTGGAAGGAGTTCCTGCGTCTGCTCTCTGTGACTGATCAGCAGCTGGAGCGGGTGGAGCTGGAGGCCGGTTTGGGCCTGGGCTCCATGGAGAGGCAGTACCAGATGCTGAGGCTGTGGAGCCAGTGTTCCTCTGCGAGCCTGAACGATGTCTTCTCGGCCTTGCACTATATGGATTTATCCGGCTGCGCCCAGCAGCTGCAGGAAAGCCTGGAGAAGCTGCAGGTTGCAGGCCTGAACTGAAGCAAGGTTTCACAGCCGGCAGAAGTTACACAGAACATGGTTTCAATGGGGCATTCCAGGACACCTGAGGCCGCACCTGGGGACATCAGTGCTTCAACTGTGGACGCCAGTCCCTGTAAAGGACGTTTCTAACTGTAGCTACTACATGGTACAACCACAGGAAACTGCAATTATGTCACAAATGACTCATACTGAGTAATGCCGATGTATATTATAATAGAGTTAAATGGCAGTACGGAGCACTGTGGAGATCCTGATAGGCAATTGGGGTATTTCCTCTTTTACGATATCTTTTGGCATTTGCATCATCAAATGCACTCCAGATAAGTGTATAATGTTTCCCTCTTAAATGGTTGTTGGGTTGAGCTTTTTTTTAGCTCCAGAATAACTCTTCAAATGCAGAATGTTGATTTGTTGCTGTGCAAATTCAGTTGCAGAATTGGGGAAGTGGCTTCCTCCACGGCATGTAAAAACCAACAACAGTAGCATTTTTAAGAAGCACATCATGGCGTGTTAATTCTCAAGAAGAACTCTCTATGTGGAGATTTAAAAAGATAAAGAGAAAGGGGAAATACACTGTCAAAACGCCCTCTAGCACACCACATAACCTCCAGCTTGTCATGTGCCGTCTCTTAAATGCCAGCAGTTGAGGGCTGTGGTTTTAGAGGACGATACTCAAAACTAAAGCTGTGTTACTTTGTGATTGTTTGTAAGAAGGGAGTAGTGAAAAGGAAGATACGTTCTTCTTTGAATTCTAAAGATTTTTTATACCTCCAGAGATTGGTGCCTATTTTTTTTATCATTTAACAAGTCAAGTTCAAGACTCCTCTTCAGTTTAATTATTTAAACTGTGTGAACATGTTAGTGTACATCTATGATGTTTGAGCAGCTCGTCTCCTTCTCCTTTGAGAATGAAAGTTTGGTGTAACAACTCAGCTACTCATTCTTGTTGCGCACCCTTGTAAGGGAAGAATACTGAAATCCCCACAGGACATCAGATTTTCAGTTTCCTGCAAATAAATGGTGTCAAGGTGCAGTAGGCTGGGCTTTCCCTCACCACATATATTCCATCCAAACTGATGGTTTCCGGTTGTGTGGCTGGAGTATCTCACTTTGAGTTTTTGTGTGTCAATTCAGTTCCTGACAGTAAAGGACTTTCCAGTAAATTAAGTTTATTAATGAATGTTTAAATATGAATCTAGGTCTGTGGTTTGTGTGTGTGTATATTATCTATAATTATATATTTTTATTTTGTTACATTATTGCGTATTTTAATACAAAGCTCAATGAGTGGACTATTATACTGAAACTGTCAGGGTTAGGAATGTTATCCTCACTGGGGTCCCCTACGTGGTACACATGTGTAGTAACACGGTACTGTAAGAGCCTCAGTCGGTGTCATCATAAAGAATAAAATGATTGGCCACAAGGTGGGAGTGTTGGCTGAGTGTATTGAGTGTAGTGTCTCAGCAGCTGCTGTGCAGTTGAGCACATCCCCATACAAAGAAAATGAAGGCAGGGTGCTTCAGGAGCTTTTATTCTTGAGGTGGATTCGTCCAATCTCATGAATTGCAAATTCTGCTTCTGCACAAAGAACAGCTGTCCTACATTGTCCATATTCTTTGGCTATAGAAAAAGCATATAGGTCCCATGCAGAGACACGATTTTCACATCGGCAGCGTGTTAGCAGACATACAACCAACCGAAGTTCTGACAGCAGGGTTAAATAAACATTCACGTGTTTTTGCATAGTAGCCCACAAACACATGCTGATACGCTGCCAACTATCTTCTTCTGACGAGGAAGTCATTTTATAACTGTAGTTTTTTTCCAAGCGTTTTATTGACCGATATACCAGTAATATCGGGCATACAAGCATCGTATTGATGGGAGAAGTTGCAGTCGGCACACTTTGTTATGCCACTTTGTAAAAATATCGGAGGGGAAATAATGAACGCCTTTCTGTAAGTATTTAAACAAATTTTCACTTTCACAGCGGTTTCACGCTTTCAACATTCCTAGAAGCACTAACAGACCACTTCTGTAAAGGAACAGATTTTTATCGCCGACTTTTTAAGCCGTTGAAACAACGAGAGGCGTCTCGTTCCGGGGACCTGAGGTCTTCCTATAAGCACGAGCGTTAGTGGTTTCCAGTGGCAACCGGACCCGTGCTCACAGGAACACCAGCTCGCGGCCACAGAACAAAGCCACGAGGAGTTTACCGTGATGTGAAGCTAGTTTCGGTACGTTTTTTATTATTTATTTGTTTGCTATCTCTGTGTTTTTCCAGCTGCAACACTCTTTAAAAAACCTTTGCTGCAGCTTTTGTTGTGTGCGTGGACACACCGTGTTGCCCTGGCAGCTCGGGACCAGAGCTATTGAATTACACCAATGGGGCACAGGGTTTCTGTTCAGGAACAGAACATGAGCTGAAACCGTCAGGGATTTAATTTGGTTTCCCTCAAGTTTTGGTGGCTCTACTAAAGCCAAATGAGCAGGTAGGCATGGGCTCAAGAATGCAATAAATTCCTTCTACACAAGAGGGCTATTAAGTTTACAGAGTGCAAAAAAAATCATATTAAAAGTAGGCTTTTATTTTATTCATCTTGACCACAGTTTTTTTCTCTTACATTATTTGTAACATCACATTAGTGCATTACAATTTTTGCTTTAATAATGTTTTCACACAATATTTTGCTACTGTAAACCGCTTAAAATACACCAATATTGCCAATATATATAGTTTATAGTATATAGTTTTTATAAAGCTTGATTTGTTATTTTGCAATGTGGGTGCAAAGCATGTTAAAACGTTCAAACATGCTTGACTGAAAGCAATTAAGTGTTTCTTGTTAATTTCAGAAACAGGCCTACTGTTGCTAAATTGGGAGTTGCATCAGTACCACAGTCACGGTGAAAAAAAAAAAGCTAAAACACCAGTTCCAGCAGTAAAATAATATTGATCCAGTTAATACAATTAATGATTGCTGGATTCCAAGTGGCTGCTTCAGTTTCAGGCTCATACTGTCACATTGTCCCGGTTTACTGGGACACTTCAACAGCGCCATCGTTAATGTTTCCAAGTCAAAATCCCTGTTGTGAGAAATGCCTGACTTTTATCCTCATTTCCTGTTTTGTAACCATCAGGTGACATGAATGCCGCCGTTGCGGTGAACAGGGGAAGAGAGACGCACGGATAGAGAGGGCCTGCTGCCCGATCATGACTGCTGTGGTTCGACCTGGAGTCAATGTTTCAAAGCTATGTGAGGATGGAGACAAGCTCCTTGCGGTTGGACAGCTGGGGAGGGCTACCTCTCTCTATCTGTCGGCCTTCCGGACTCACGCAGCCTCCACCGTTACCCACATGCGGAAATTGAAGTCAGGCCTGGCAGGGGTGATCTCAACTTTAGAAGGCTGGCTTGACAATCACGGGGAGAACCACCCGGCCGAGGGTCTTAACAAAGGTCTTGCGGCTGTGTTTCTCTCCACACTCTGCCCCAACAATCTGTCAGCCACCATTTTCAAGATGGAGTCTCTCCTTCAGAGTGGCGGGCTTGGCTGTGAGGAGATTTTTGCTCGCTGCACTGCTCTGCTTGAGGGGATGAGAAACCCTCACCCACCAGATGTGACTCACATAGTGTTGGAGGTAACTCGTGCCCTGGCCTGCTTGTTCTCAGAGCCCCACAGTGTCATGGGGCTGAAGCTTTACCTCAACGCTTACCAGAGGAACAAATCTGAAACCGTCACTCTGGTGAACAGCAGGCAAGCTCAGCACCTAAACAAAATAGTGAAGGCCTTTACAGATCAATTACTGCTCATACACCCCTCTTTAATATTTGACAGCGAGTGTGCAGTGACAACAAAGGAGAAGGACAAGCTAGATGTAGAGACTTCTGCAACAATTATTGGGTTTTTATTGGCTATCTCACCTGACAGTACAGACGTGCAGGAACTTCATGCAGCATATTTGTTTTTGACAGGCAAGTTTTGGGACAGTGCAGATGTGTACTCTGCTCTTTTGCATCATGGTCAGAAAACCGGGAGTACAGACAAGTCATTCCAAGACCCTCCTGAGAGGAGAGCTAGACTCCTAATCAGTCGAGCGGCTGCCTGCTTGTCGGCAGGTGGACGGACTGCCGAGGCTTGTAGGGATCTGGGGGAGGCATTTGAGATGCATCCTGCCACGGCCCGAATTTATTTTCAAAAGCTGTTCACAGATCATGGTACAGGGGTGGCTGCTCGCAACCATCTCCGTCAGCAGGCGGAGCGGGGCCTGTCTGGTTACAAAGAAAGGGTCCTCATCCGTCCAGACCTGCGATCCACCGAGGGAGTTGAGCTCCTGGACCCTGTGATCACTCAGTTACGGACTCTGTGCTATTTAGAGCCCGACGGAGGAGGTAGAGAGCTGCGGGTGCGACTGGCCGACTCTCTTCTCCTCAGAGGGGAACACAAAGAGGCCCTCTCCATCTGTAGCCAGCTAGCTGCTGCCCGAGGTCAGCAGAGCTATCAAAACACGGTGCAGGTTCTCCGTGGGTATGCCAGGCTTCTCTCAGATGACGAAAAGGGGGCGTTAGAAGACTTCAAGGCTGTGATTGAACACAATACCCCCCACCCGTCCAGCTGTGTGCGGGCACTCTGTGGCAGGGGGCTCCTGCGCATGATGGGCGGGTTAAACTACCTCACAGCTCTGGACTATGTGACAGCCAGCATGCTGCACCCCCAGGAAACGGCCCTGACTGTTCGCTGCCTGGTGCCATGGAACTACCGGGGGCTGCTGTTTACTGTTTTACTGGAGCAGGGGCGAGTCATGCTTGAGGGGACGGGAGGACACGAATCCAAGTCCAGTTCCAGTGAAGACTCCCAACAGCCCCAGCAGAGGGATCGGCCGCAGGCCCCATCAAAGAGAGACAAGGACAGAGCAGGGTATGATGTTGGTCTCCAAAGACATTGACATGCCAAGTAAAGCACAGCTGTAAATATTTAAAAAATGATGGCTGAATTCCAATTACCTGCTTTGGTTTCATGCTTGTTCTCTGTCACACTGTCATGGCTTACTTGGACAAACTGAGCCATCCTTAATGTTATTAACACCTGTGCTTTTCCTGCCATAGTCAAAATGTGTGCTGTGAAAAGAGCCTTTGGGTGCATAACCTATCCAAAAGTAGAAATTAGCTATGCAATTTTTGGAAAAGGTATTTAGTTCTGTTCATATCTCCGGTATGATATCTGTTTTTGATGAAAATTCTCGTTCATGTATTTTCTTGGTCTTCTCCCTGCTCCGTGCATTAGGACCCCTGCTGGTGTCCAGTCTCTGGCTGGTCTGCTGATGGAGCTCCAGCCGGGTGATGATGGGTCTCAGATCTTGGCAGCCGATGCCTTGTACCAGCTTGGCCGGGTCGAGGAGGCCTACCGGCTACTTCTTTCCATCGGGCCTACCGGTCCTCGGGCACCCGTCCTGGCTCGACTCGCCCTGCTGCAGCTGCACAGAGGCTTCCTTTATGACACCAATCAGGTAAGTAGGTTTAGGGGCGGTGGGTCCCAAAGATCCAGGGTTTGTTCCCACCTAATTAGGAACATTAAAATTGAACTATTATTCATTGTGAATATTAACAATTTTGCGATTGAGGTTTTACAAATGTTTCAATCAGTGATTTCACAATCCTAACTGTAGTTTCTGCACATATATCAGACACAGTTATCCACAGTATATTTCTGTGTGACAGCATTTTAAACTTTCTGTTATTTCCCTGGTGTTTATGTGTTACACAGCTACATTTGCATGAAAACAGAGAGGCCTGCATGTGTCATTCTCATTTGTTCTACTCTTACATTCAAGAAATAAGAAACCACAATGACTCATTTACAACCATGCTCATTAGATTTTATGATTTGTATATGAGTTGATGTAACCATTTGTCAAACCTGGTGCCACAGCAAATCTATACTTGTGTCACCACACCAACCACCTAAAGCAATCTAGTCAGCTGTAGAATCACCAGCAGGTCCAGCACTATAACTGTAAATCAGTTGATTCAGTCCTAATCTTTATCATTAATGAATATGAATTTTTAATGTTTTTTTTTAAATAGAGCAATATTTAGTTCATTACCTAGAATTCCACCCATATGTTACTCTCAAAAACTTTACAGAGATCTACCCTACAGCTATCGCTTACAGAGGTGTGACTCTGAGTTTTATTTTACTTAGATATAATACACATTAAAATGACATTTTATTTTAGGGGTGTGAGGTGAATTGGATAGGCCTGGTTTGCTTTAAGCCATAAAGACATTCTATACATTTCTAACAGCTAAGAAATGTTTAAAAACATAATTTTATTGAATTAGGTGTTATACATTAATAGTCTAAGAGTGGCCTCAGCCTCAAATGATCCATTGAACTGAACTGAATACCATCATTTTGTCATTCTTCTGAAGTGATACAGTTACAACTCAGTGGCGTGTCAGGTCAGGTAGCGTAATACATTTACATCTTTTACAGTGAAAGAGATAAAGATTACATATCCGTCTCTGCAGCTGCTGAAAAAGCTCATTCAGTGTGGCGATACGAGCTGCTTGCGCCCCCTGTTGGCGGTGGCTCAACAGAAGGACCGGGCTTTGCTGCAGGGTCACTGCCACTCTGCTGCTAAACGAATCCTGGAGGGCAAACGGGAGGAGAGCGACATCAGGGAGGCTGTGGCATACCTCTCCATCGCTATCATCGCCTCTGGTGATTAGAATTTGATATTGATGTTTGCTATTGGACTGATTCCGATTGTTGCCTTAATAAATAGTGGGTAATACTTTAATCTAGGAAGGATTAGTGGGATAAAGAGAAGGGCTGGCACAAAACAGAGGCTTTGTTTCTGTGTTTTAACTTTCAAAACGCTGAACACAAAACAAAGAGATTGGCTCTGTATTATTTAAGTAATCGCACATACTCTGTGGGTTTGAATCAGTGCTTCATTATTTGGGAATATGGAAGATGTTAATGCCGTGAATGTTGTCTTTTAAGGTGGCGAGGCAGCAGAGTCTTTGCTGGAGAGAGCGAGGTGTTATGCCCTGCTGGGCCAACGAAAGACAGCCATCTTTGATTTCAGTGCCATTTTGAAGGAGCACCCAAAACACACCCAGGCTCTCTGTGGAAGAGGCTTCACTTATCTCATGCTGAACCAACAAAAGGTGCTCTTGAGTTGAAACGCTGTTAAAACCTACCGTCGCTCAGAGCTTGTACAGTATTTGGAACATTTCATTCCTTTTCTGCGACCTTCTCTAGACTTCAAGCTGCACTAGACATTACACATTAGTGGCTGCAACCAGCAGTAAAATGTCAATATATAGTGGCATCTGTAAACTGCCAGTATCGCGCTTGTCGATCAACGTGAGAAAAAAAGAGGCCAACGCTGTATCATTTCATGTTGGCAAAGAAGTCAGCAAACCATAACAACAGGAATAATTTGGGCAAAAGGGATCTAAAAGAAACACATTCAAATTGTGGCTGATAAGACAGATGTATTTCTGTCTAAAGCAGCTGCAGGCAATATTATGTTCAGTGTAACTACAAAACTCAAACTGCTTCTTCCCCTCAGGAATGCACTCATGATATCCTGGCAGGACTTCAGATAAACATGGACATAGTCACCAAAGACATCCTGTCACTTAAGGACAAGGCACGGAAGCTGGTCTGTGATTGGCTGCATGAGTTCTGTCGGACCAATCTGTCAGACATCCTGCTTGCTAGTGCCGTCCCCTGCCACGAAGAGCAGCTCAGAGAGGCTTTTATAATCGGTGGAGCTCTGATGAGGACTGACTGCAGAGACCCCAGATGGCATCTCCTCTATGTGGACACACTTATAGCCAAAGGTGAGATGGGAACTTTGCCAAACCTGCTGCTGAAATTCGCAATGGGATCCTTGATGTCGTTGGAAATGGTCTGGTTGGAGATAATAGTTTAAGCTGAGTAGTGTTTACACTTTGATAAAGAGAACCACTGAACCTGGTGCCCCTTGTTTACAGTCATCTTTACTCCTGATTTTACGGTCCATCTGCTCCAGGTGAAGTCAAGGCAGCGGGCGCTCATCTGTGCCAGGTGTTTGGCCAGGAGCCGAGAGACGCAGTGGCCCAGGCTAGGGTGGGTGTGGTGGAGGCCTGGCAGCAGAACTACCGGAGCGCAGCTCGCAGGCTTAGCAAACTGACTGAAAAAGATTCGTCCAGTCTGGTCTTCTTGCTGGCCCTGATCCCAATCAATCAGCGAAAACGCATGGCACAGGTGAGCCTACGCGCAGGAATCCTAGATTCAGTTTAGAATGAGCGCCATTGCCAGAGTTCTTTGTGCAAGTCATAGATAGAGAGCAATATAGTCGAGTGTTGCCAAATATTTGTTGTCTAATTTGTGGTGTTTGAAACTGCAGTGACACCTCCATCAATGTAGGAGGTTCTCTCTGAATGTATCCCAATGAATATTTCATATGCTTAAAATGGACGGTAAGGTCAAAAAAGATTTAAAAGTCTGCATAATGTATGATGATGGAGAGCATCAATAGTTAATTTAGAAAAATTAACAAGACAGGCCAACAGCATCTTTTCATGATCTGGTTAAAGTATTGTAAATTAGGAGTATTTAGGTATCTATAAGTTGCATATGAATTGCTCGGCTTCTGTATTGTATCAGGCTGCAGCACAGGAGGCCAGCAGTGTGTCATCAGGTGGCCAGTGGGACCAGGCCCTCACACTCCTGAATGTGGCAGTACAAGCCGTGGGCAATCACAGACTCCAGTATCTTCGCCAGCGGGCTGCCTGCCTCGCTCAGCTGGGCCTACACGAGCGGGCCGTAGCTGACCTGGACAGAGTTATCAAGAAACACAACGGACCTGACTCCAGCTGCTCGGAGGATTCTCAAGTCTGGGCAGAGGACCTGTGTCGACGAGGCCGCAGCCTGGTGCTCTGTTCCAGAGAAGGAGCAGCTCTGGAGGACTTCAGTCGGGCCTTGGATCTCCACAGGAACCAGGCCATCCAGTGTGTGGAGGCTGGTCTGGGGAGGGTGCGTCTGGCCGAGTGCTTCCTGCGGGGGGCGCTGCAGCACTATGGGGAGCAGCAGCTCAATAAAGCCTGGACAAGGATCGAGTGTGGCCTCGTCGTGGACAATGACAACGCAGAGCTCCGCAGACTGAGGGCAAGGGTCAAACGAGAAGTGGCCAGTCCCTGCAATGTCAACTAGTGTTGATGGTGAGAACCAGCTGAGCTCACTCGATGTAGCCATGTCAGTGACTGTAGGAACGATTACAGCGTGTTTGATGGTTCTTTGGAAGTTTGTAGCATTAACAACAGTGCTTGTTATAGTATTCATCCACTTTATAATTACAGCAAACCAGTATACTGGATATGAGAGGAGAATGTGAAAGGTAGCTATTTTCAATCCCATATTTTACTAACAAATTTAACTTTGGCACTTCATACATTTTATAACTGAAACATCCTTAATCATGAATTATTGCAGGAATGTGAACAAAGCTGGATTGTGATGATCAATATATGGTGTGAAGAAAATCACGTAACGTCAAATTAAATATAGTTTAATTCAAACAATCACACCTAGATAAGATATATAAGAAAGTGCCTCGTGTGCAGGTTTTTATGCTTTTGAAATTCAGAAGGCATGCTTTTCTTTAATCATATCCATGACAGAAAACACAATTTAGAACACATAAATACATAAATAGAAGTAAACACTGCAATATTCCACCTACACTAAAGCGTGCTTAAACACAAGAACAAAATCAGTACTTTAGTACTCTTCTCAGTGCACCTGAAGAAGTACTTTTAAAAGGATGTTGAATATAACATGTATGTGTGTGTAACTTGTGTTGAGAAGTTACATGTACTTTGGTATTATGCCAACACAGTAATGTATTGCGGTTCCATGTTGCCGAAGTAGGATTTCTCCCACTCACTCATGAGGTCGAAATGCAGCAGGCGATCACAGAAGTTGCAGGAAGCTGTGGCCGGGCAGTTGAGCAGGAGCCCCGCCTCCTGCCACACCTCCACCAGTTTCTCTGTGAATGAAACGTAGACACTCATAAGAATGAACAATTAAATGCCAATATTTATTTCTCTTTTACTTCAGTGCCTTAGAATTGTATCTCTGCTCTTTATAGCAAGCACACACCAAGGTTATAGTGTTTAGTTTAGCTACAAAGGGACAACAACTTAAAGATCCCCACCGAGTATTGTCATTTTTACTGCATCGAAGTATACGGTGACTAGTGGATGCCAAGAGACTTACATGCTTACAAGAGACTCACTGAGGACAAATATAAATCCCTTGTACCGGCCATTGTCCCCATTTCACTTGATTGGACATTTACTCTGATAATTTAAGGATCCCCACACTCACCCACAAAGTACTCCATCATGGCGGGGTTGTGATGAGGAGACGGAGCCAGCCTCAGCAGCTCCTCACCGCGAGGCACTGTGGGGTAGTTGATGGCCTGAACATAGATGTTGTGTTTCTCCAGCAGGGTGTCACACACCTTGGTGTTCAGCTCAGCGTTGCCTACCTAGAAAATGGTTCGTGAAAGTTGGTGTGAGGCGTTTAGTGCCTGCTTTTTATTAAACACAGTCGGGTCATACATGTACGAATCAAAGCCAGTATTGTGATTAACTGGGTTGATGGATTGAAGATCATGCCACTGGAAATATTATACAATTTTTATATTTCCTTATAATCATATGATGCATTTGAAAAAATAAATTGCAAATTGATTAATTAAATGTGCATTTAAGTGCATTACAAATATGATAGTCCTAAATTACTTTAAACATGGTATCACAAATGTCTCCATATGTTCTGTGTTGTACTTGTAGAGTTATAGAGGACTAAACACTGCAGATGTTTTGACTTGTCAGGGATGTAAAGACTCAGGTGTTTGTAATATCATTAATGACGGCTCCGTTCCCTTTAAGTGTCCCAGTAAGTCAGCCAACATGCACAATACCAGGACCCCGAAAGTGAAGCAGCTAAATGGAGTTCAGCCATCATTAATCTCATTACTTAGACAGCGGTACTCATGAAAAGGCTACAACTTGGATGTACAACATGCCATGTTACCATAGGTTTCTTATACATCATAATAGTAGGTTATGCCTACAATCTTAAGGTAGATACAGAGGAATGCTGTTATGAGTGCCAGAGCTGTTTCCTAATGATGTAACGTGCAAATATGTTGTCATCCAGTTCATATAATAATATAATTCTCTGTGACAATTATGAGATAAATACATTGTTAATATCGATCTGGACTTAAAGATACTCTAACAACTAGAATAGAAAGAGGATGATCTGGTGGAGTGAGATCCGGTAGAGGAGGCATCAGCACTGCTAAACCTTCCTACCCGTATGGGGATGATGTGGCTGGGACAGTTGACCACAGGTAGGCCCTTATCCATCAACAGCTGCCTCATGTGTTTGACGTTCCTCTGGTGAGATCTGCGGAGCACCTGCCCCTCGGGGCTCTTCAGGACCCGGACAGACTCCAGAGCTCCAGCCAGGACCATTGGGGGCAGGGAAGTGGTGAAGATGAAGCCAGCTGCGAAGGAGCGCACCGTGTCAACCAGGGCGGCGCTGCTGGCGATGTAGCCTCCAACACAGCCAAAGGCTTTGCCTTGAACAGCAACAGGCAAAGAGTATGTGAGGTGAGGATGTAATCAGTAATGGGAGGTGCAGTTATTTAAGTACAAATATAACATACTTAACCTGAGTATTTCCACTTTTACTTTTTCCACACTAATACATTTCAGAGGGGACAAATTGTACTCCATGAATTTACTTGACAGCTGAAATATGCATTGATGCAGATAAAACTACCCAACAGTACATAAAGTTGTTAAACAAATAATGATTCTAATAATAATAGCAATAATAAAGTTGTATAACATATACAACAATATAACAGTTGTAAAATGGCAATTCTGCATACTATTTACTGTTACTCTCAATATATATATATTAATGAGACTTTTACTATTTTTAATGCTAATTAATCGTGATTATGTATTTTTACAATGTGTTATTGCTACTTTTACTAAAATAAAGAATCCAATGGATACTTTCTCCAACATAAAATATGTCATGCATTATTACACATGACATATTTTATACATGCACAAAATTCATTGTTAAGCATGACACATTGTCTCAACATATTCTGTTAATAATGAGAATATACTTTCACTATGATATTAAATGATAATAAATTGATAAATCATTGATTGTTGTTTCAGTGTAAAAGAATGACATCACAATAATGTATCAAATTGTACTGTGAGTTTTGTGTACTGATACACCACTATTCATTTGCAATTTCAGTTTGAGTTTATCTTTTTCTTTACTGCCAAGAGTTGTAATCCAGGATAAGTTTACGAGGGATTTTAACCTAAAACCCTACAGTTGTCATAAAGCTACACACTGCCCCGACTCCCTGACGAGGCTTTTATCGGTATGACCAGAGAGGGAGTAGAGCCGGCACCCAGCTGATAAAACCTCTGGTTCTTCTGATGAGAGCTCACTCCTCTCCTGCCCTCATCTAACTTCAGAGCAGTATCATGCTTGTTGAGAGATATTGCTGCCGTGTTGGCAGTATGGCAGTGTCAATTAGGGAAAAATAGGAGTTCGGACAAGAAAAGAGGCAATTAATCTGAAGCCGTTTGCCTTGCTCTTTCAGTGTCTAATACTATTTTTCCTCATACCTTTTAAAAAAAAAAATAGAGATGAAACAAAACAGTTGGCTTACTTGTATACAAATGTCAGAGGGAGAAGAATAAGATACTCACCTAAGGTTCCAGAAACAATGTCAATCTTGTGCATAATGTTGTCCCTCTCTCCCACTCCGGCTCCATGGGCTCCGTACAGGCCCACAGCGTGAACTTCATCAACAAACGTCAGAGCTCCATGACGATGAGCGACATCGCACAGCTCTTCCAGAGGACATATCGCACCTGAAGGCCCCAGAAAATAAGGTGTTATAATGAGAGCTGTGCAATATACATTATGCACTGAGCAGGAAATAGATCAAATGTCATCACTGTGTAAAATCTAGATACTATATGTTTCAAATGTATGCAGAGAGCTATTTGCACTATTCACAAATATCGTTTATATTCACACAGGTTTTTTTTGTCTTGGTGTTTTTTTTTAAATCCTTCTGGATATGGTCCAAATCATCCATTCAGCGTACTTAAATGTTGTGCTTCATGGAGCTGTCAGCGGTGTAATATCACACAGAGAAATGGAGCTGAGGGGGGAAATGGATTGACAGTAATGACAGTAATTGACAGTTTCTTTTTTTTTTTTATCTTAAAGCATTTCATTATTAAAACTACAAATATATTTTAGCTGAACTGTGAGCTGGAGATAACCACACAGCCACCAATGTATAGTGAGCTAAGTTAACTCCACTCTTAAAAAGACACACATTTATATATGTTTTTCTTTTTAAAACTACTGTATGCATGCATATGCATCATGTTACTCAGATCAGTCAGAGTAAATATATATCCCAATTTATATCGCTGAACTCATGATCAAATTGATTTATATCGAACCTAATATACCTGCATGAAATCAAAATGATCTCCTCTATCACTCCATGTTAACACTTCATTATACCCACCGTCCATTGAGTGCACGGTCTCAAATGCCACTATTTTAGGTGTCTTGGGGTCTGAGCGTTGCAGCAGTTCCTCCAGGTGTCGGCTGTCATTGTGGCGGAAGATGAAACGCTTGGCTCGGCTGTTCCTGATGCCCTGAATCATCGATGCATGGTTCCCTGCATCAGAGTATATCTCGCACCCTGTGTGCCACATTGAACACACAGTGAGACCAGGGGAGATGACTTCCAGTATCAACCCTCAGTATCACTTTTTCTGCAATGTATGAAACAAGAAACATGGGTCAGAGGTCAGTATTCACCTGGCAGGTTCTTAGCCAAAGTGAAGAGGGTGGAGTCATTCGCCACGAAGCAGGAGGAGAAGGCCAGAGCTGCGTCTTTCTGGTGTAGCTGGGCCAGCTCCTTCTCCAGAGACACATGGAAGTTACTGGTGCCTGAGATGTTCCTGGTCCCACCAGCTCCTGCACCGTGCTTGTCCACAGCGTCTCTGAGAACATCCAGAACGAAATGATAAAACGTTGAGCTGACATAATCTAATGCCATGGAAGTGTCTTGTATTCAGAAAGACAGTGAGAATAGATCGACCCCCTCATTGACATCTAAATACAAATGGTGCAATGGTTTGTTTTTTTGCCAGAGCTTTAGAATCAAAATGAGGCAAAATTCAGGATTCACTGGACTTGGATTTAAGACTTAATTTGCCTCCTTGAGTTGACTTGAGACCTGGCAGCAAAACCATAAAGGCCTCACATTTTGACCTGATGCAATAAAAAAAAGTCAGTGACAGGGAGGTTCTTGAACACAATACATCTGCAAACATTAAGGCCTTAATGAAGGCCTCTTCATTAAAAGGCTTCATCTCCACTGTGTAAAAAAGACTCTATTAAGACAGCTTTGAAAGGAATACACCCGTGAGACTTCCAAATGACATTGAGTTTTCCTTCTTTCTCCAGAAAACCTACAAACTCTCCTTTTACCTGATAGCGCTGAGCACCCGAGGGTGCCGACTCATTCCCAGATAATCATTGCTGCACCAGACAGACACCTGGGAGCCTTCCCGCCCAGAGACGGAGTAATCCTCAGCAAAGGGGAAGAGCTCAGCGCTCCTGTTCACGGTCTTGAAGACTCTGTATGTGTGATCATTCTTTGTCTCAGAAATCTTCTCAATGAAGAAGCGGTCATAGTCGTAGCTGGGGCCAACTGCAGGGGTGATAGTTGTGGTTTCGAATCAACGACAGCATTCAATGAATATCTAACCTAATCTAAAGATACATGTATTATTTAATAGGTAACTTTAGAGGGTTTGAACTCATTTCAACTGTAAAACATACCCATGTTGTCTTTGAGGAGGTTGGTGACAGTGTTAGTTTGAGATGGTGTTGGGAGGATTGAATCCTTCAAACTCTTCAACAGAGGAGTCATCAAACCTGTGCAAGAGGAGTGCAGGTCTGTTAGGGTGAGATGTTACTATTCTGTCTTGTATGTTCGCTTCATCGCATGATAATTCTCTTCCTACCTTCTGGGACGTCCTCCTGTACTTCAGGGCTGGCTCGGACTATCCCAAACTGAGAGTTGACAAAGGGGCAGCCCTTCGATACAGACACAGCCACCTGCGTGGCCCTCTGAGCAAACAGCCTCCTTTGGTCCAATGTGGGAAGCCGGTGACTCTTCTGTTTGCTGGGTGAGACGCTCACCCAGGCCTCCAGAGAGGCTGTGCCGCTCACACTGATCTGGCGAGCGATGATGGGGCATTGATCGGCCAGAGACATCAGGGAGGCTCCAGTTCTCCTCAGAGCTGGCTTCGGCGCAGACTTTAGGAAGGGGCAGTGATGAAGGAAGGCAGCCATTGTACTGCAGCTGTTCTTACTCTGAGTTAGGACAGAAGACAGGGAATTCATTTGAATCCACAAAACCTCCGAGGCTTATGCATTAACTCTGTAAAGAGTGTGAATATCATTGCAGCCAGGACGTGTAAAAAAAGTGTAATGGTTTTACGTTTGCCTTAAGAAATTGTTGCTCAAAACTCAAATCTCATCTCTTTTTATAGTCAGTTGATGAAAATGTAAAATGAGGATGACTGAATTTGAAACTCCCATCATAGTTACAAAGTTAAACAGAAATGTATGCAGTGGCTCAGTTTAACTACAGAGAGCAGCCGGTGCCTCCTCCAGGGTGCGGCAGGTTGCTGCTGCTTATCTTAACTCTGCAGGCGCTCAAGTACTGACATCAGTTGAGGCTGATATCCAATAATCCTCCATTAAACACAGCATGGATGCATCTACTTCTTTTGATGAATAACTTTTATTTTCCTGCTGTTAAGAGTTTCTTAAACTCAGAGGACAAAATGAATGTTGGATGTAATTAATAAAAACCAAATGATGACAAAAATATTTATGATTCCAGATTATAATTTGCCGATGAGGACGTCTATGTGTAGTTCATGTTACAAACAAAGGCCAGCCGTATCGCTTCCCTCACAATCTCCTGCGGTCAGCAGATAAGGCAATTCTTGGAATCTGTGGCTTTCTCTTGTGGTTAGATGTTATCTTTTCGCTGGTCTGTCAAAGACCGGAGTCTTTTTAAATACCGCATGCAGGTCAAAAGTTGAATCTTAGTGATGTCTTTGTCGTTGTTGAATACGTTTAACTATTAATCACGTGCTAAAAAAAAAGACACACATCCTTTAGCAAAATGATGTCGTATCCACATCTCATGGTTCTTCTCATTGACTGTCAGAAAAGTAACTTAGGAATGCACTGTGTGTGTGTGTGTGTGTGTGCAAATTGCTATTCATTCATGTAGTGTGTTGTCTACTACATAGGTGAATAAATAAAGCATGTATTAAAATGTATGATATATTCCTTGCTGTATGTATCATGTAACAACAAATATTATGTTATATGGCAGACTACTAAACAATAACACGGATTCTAATAATACTGATAGTAATGCTACTACTACTAAAAATTGAAATAATAACACTAATGCTGATAACAACAACAACAACAACAACAACAATGAAACAGATGAGAAGTTAAGAAGCTCACCTGTTGACCTGCACTGAGGACGAACTTCAGAACAGCAAATAGACAGAAGGTCAGAGAATGTCAACAGTTATTAGTCAGACGATGAACAGCATTATGCAATCAGCTCTGCTGATACAGCTCTTAGCTTTGGGGGCCACCCAGGGACGTGTGTGTGTGTGTGTGTGTGTGTGTGTGTGTGTGTGTCTGTGTGTGTGTGTGTCCAGTATGGGAGCTGCAAAGATGCTGATAGGGTTACATAAGGTTGGGTCACTCTCTGTCATGTAAAATGACTTAATTGTGTTCATTTCACTCTGACGTCTGAGTTGTCAAAACAGCGATGCTGCGTTCTCAAAAACATACATTTATAAGAATAATATTGATTCTACGGTCACTTTAAACTTTTTCTACAAATATTTAAGTGAAGCTATAGGTAAAAGCAATATAATAATGTCTCTTTTAGTGATTATAACTATTTTAACAGCACCCCAAATGACAATTATTTTAACAGTTAACACTTGAAAATGACAAGGTAAACATTTTAACGCACAGTGGTGTTCGATTTTTACTTCTTTACTTAAGATTTCATTAAACTCTTTTTTCTTTTTAGAAAATTAACCAAAACACTGACAACGAGGACGGTCTATACTATAGACCGTCCTACTATAGACTCTATAGGGTAGATTAGATAATAATGATAATGAATATGAAACAACATTTAAATAATACCCTCTCAACTAAAAAGGCAGCAGGTTTGAATGGAAATTCAAACACCATCACTAAACCTTAGTTATTGCTGATCTATAGAGGAAACCATAACGGACATATTCGGATTGACGAGGGAAACAATACTGAATGGAAATACTATTTTCTCTCATTTCCTTTCAGCCTATAACGAATTAATAAACAGTTCCTGGCTGGTTTGGGTGATAGTCTCCTTTAAAACTCAGTGACTGTAACTAACCAGTGACCATTTATCCGTCAGCGTGTGTGTGCGTGTGTGTGTTCCCACCAGCAGATGGTGCATTTTATGAATCGCTGCTGCTTCTCGTGGAGAGGCGGAGTTTTCCTTTTGCTGCTGTCAACTTGCAGGGGGCGGGCAGCAGGCAGAGGGCAGCAGGCTGGGTCCATCTCATCCTGACTGGAACACAAAACCAACACCATCCACCATCCACCCTTACGAGGACAATCCCTCCCCCCCCCTCTAAAAGAACACAGGGACAGGACCATATTTTTTAATTAAAAAGGAATTCGCATCGAGAGCGGCAAGATGCTGGCCTGCACAGAGATGATCACCATGTGTCTTCAGTCTGCAAAGCACCAACACTTGAGGAAACAGCAGGAGGTTTGCCACAACCAAAATCAAGGCATCTCCCTTTTTCATGATGTAAGTACTCACTGGATTTTGTGATGTTGAAGTGGTATCATAATTCACCCTCTTGACATTTCTCCTTAGAATACCTTTTAGTTTGGTCAATGCATGATTGTATCCATATTTAGACGCGTTTTGCTCACGGGTCGGTATATAATTAAAGGCGCAATATGAGTAATACACCCTCCTTCATTCTGCTCTTTATGAATGGTTTTTATTGAACCTCCCATTCACATTGTGCGTGATGTGCAGCAGCCCTATTATATAAGAAAGGTGAGCGCATGCCCACCAGTGCGTGAATGACAAAAGAGGTGCCACAACACAGTCCTCTGACATACAAATGTTTTGAATCATTCGACCTGCAAAGCATTACAATGTCGTGGTTTTAATTTGGTTGTTTTACATTTTTTTATGATAATGAGGCTCATGACATTGGTTGTACCCTAGGTAAAACATGCATAGCGTCTATGTATAAAACATGATATGGTATGCATTTTTAATGTACAGTCTTCTCTTCACACATCTCCAAACAGAAACATAAAAATAGATGTTGAATTTTGAATTATTTAAGCAGGGTATTGCTTACACAGTTGACAGAGGACTGGGTTTTCGTGCACAGAAATGCTCTCTAACTGAGCTGTCTGGTTATTCTGCTCTTTGCTACAATATGAAAAAAATAGCAGGTGACCCCTTCATATAAAAGACAGTAATACAAAAGCAGTGCATGCAGTATTACAGTATATACAGTATATTGTACACTGCTTTTTGTTTGGAGCCTTTATGGCTGTTCTTTTCTCTGGTTTACTGACTTAAACACAATACAGTGAATTAGCAGCATCATTTCCCAGCCTAGACTCCCTGACAGCTGGCAGTAAATACAATTCTCCAGTTTCCTTGAGGCAGATTATTGGCCAGCGAGTTGAACATTAGACTGCAGCATGTACAAATGTGGTTTAAATGCAATTAGCATCTATTATTTCCAGCCACAGATCCGTTGTTCTCTGAACACATTACAGTGGCAAATGTATGGTCCTTTATCCATTAACAGCTGCAGAAAGTAAAAGTGTGATCACTGGAGGGCAACTTATCCCACTTACCTGTCATTTGACTGACACTGATTCTTTTTTCTTTTATTCCTCTGTCTTCCTAACAACAAAATGACATTGGTGCTCACACTCATCTGCAGCTTTTTTTTTCTTCAGAGAATTGAGCCTCATTTGCTCTTTTCTCACTCTAGACAGACTCATGACAGTTTGTTTTCCTTTTTCTTTGGGTGTCTGTCTCTAAGTAAAAGTCTGTTTGTCTATAATTAGACACGCTGAATGACTCATTGTCTGATTTGACAGACAGTTACTCCTCCTGCTGTAGTTTATTGTGTTCAATGGGAGTCAGAGAGATAGAAATTACAACCGATCAGCCTCCAGGTAGCTAATACTGATCTTAATTGGCTCTGTGGGATGAGCTCCATCAACTCCCACCAACCTCCCACATAACAGCACCAAGGAGGAATAAAGGCCATTAAATCTCCTTCCAGGCTTCACCAGAGCCGATGTTTATTGCTCTCAATTTGTTTTTCCAAATTTGATGTTGCAGTTCCCTGTTGTCACAGGATGCTTGCATCAGCACTTCTAAGGTTTAGGGAGGTTTAACAGTGATGGCGCAGCCTCCAGGTTTCACGTCATCACCTGCATCCAAACGTCATCATTGAGCTAAAGGGCCAAACCAGTTGTGTTGCATGGTTTAGTGCATTCACTTCAACTCCTTTATACTTGAGACCACTTGAAACCTATTGCCTTTCAACGGTTCGCAACATGAGCCAGTGGCTAGCAGCTAATGGTGCTAGCAGCTAATGGTGCTAACAGCGCTAACAGTGCAATCAACGTTGCCCGTGCTGACCGAGCTAACAGTGTTAAGCTGAGGGGGAAGCGGAGGGTGGGTGTTACGATTCTACATCGATGCTATCGGTCGGGACGACGTTTTCAGCTGTAACCGCCATATGAGAGCCATGCAGAGCGGCGGCCATGAGCTAACTAGTGGGGCGTGCTCACGTGCACTAACATGCACTAAAAGGCATCGGGGCCGGCCCGGCTGTGTCATTAAAGCAAGGAGAAGAACAAACACAGAGGACATTACTCCACTATATCTTTACATAGTAAATAGTTGTTTGACGATATATTGATGCTCTAAATTTCGTATAGAGAATCTTTAAAAACAAAGAAACACATGATTATTATTGGTATTAGTCCCAATAATCAGTCTTGCTCTAGTTTGTGTAATCCTAAACACCACATCTGCATTATTTGTTGTTCATTATTGTTTTGAGGCAGACTTTTCAAAATCGAAAAATCTGCCAATGAACTACATTAACATGCAATAATAGTGTAGCTTTGAAATAAACAAGAGCAGACTTGATCGTTCACTGTGATTAATTATACGCATACAAATAATCAAGTATCAAGAGTCTGTAAGTGATTTTATACCAAAATGAAAACGAATGGTTGCCTGGATGCGATGCCTTTTAGGGAATGCCTGTGTTAAGCATGTGTTAGAAAATGGTCAGCAAACATGTTAAATGTGCACACTGATGTAGTCCTTATAGTGCACTCTAAAATGAACCATAAAGGCTGAACGCTTTTACAGGTTCCTAAGATATCTTTCGTCTTCTGTGCACACGTTAAGTATCATTGTTTCTAGATTTCTTTGAGGCTCAGTCGATGGGGGATGGGGGCTGTGTGCAGAGCATGTTTATGCCTTCACACTCCACTGTCCACGAAAGGTGACAGCTGCATATGAGTGCACTCTGAAGAATCAACACTGGACTCTATATGTCCAAAGGGTGATTAAACAGAAAAAAAACCCACTCTGAAATGAAAGAGGTGCCACTCTGATCTCACACAAAACACTCTGCCAACGGGTCTGACTCACCAGTTCGATGATACACGGGAGATTAAGTTGAATATATCAGAGATATTTTATTACCGTGATCACAGCATAAAGCAGTTAACACAAAGGACTGTTGCTTCCTGCGTTCAGGTTTTGCACAAATTAAGGCAACATCTTAAACTCAGCACGATGGTTCTCGAGAGAGAAAAACCCCATAAAAGCTATTATTCCAAAGCTCCTCATGGGTGCACATAAATGTCAGCTTTTCATTTCCTGATATGTCTCGTGTGTCTTTTGTTATTCAAATGTGGAAATTACAGCTCCACCAATGTTTTCCTGTGTATAGAAAAAAACAGAATGTGCCAAAAAAACAGCTCTTTTACAGTTGGATTGCCTCATTACTCTTAATTGCTCAAAACTTCCAAAATCGTTGCCGTATGTTGATCCTCATGATCCTCTCTTTTCATTGCAGATTTTCCGCCGGGCAGACAAAAATGGTGAGTAAGCAAAATATGCAGCTAATTAGATCACAAGGCTAATTAAAACTCAACTACAACTTTGATTGCTGTGTTCAGACAGGTGGCTTGTTTTAGCTCTGAGGGGATTCATGTGAGTCTGGTGGTGGATCTTTTTGTTGCAATGCCATCCTTACTAGATCAGAGGAGGGAGGATATAAATAACCCGGTACAGCTGCATCGTTTTGGTTTTGGGATTTGATTTGATTTGACAGGATTGCTCGCCATGCAATGCTCATCTTAGTGATTTCCAATGATGGATCCTCAGTGAGACGGCAACATATGCAACCTATATATAATCTTGCTATACAGTAAATACATTTGATTAATGTGTCACAGTGTTACATTGAAATCATCTCTTTACTTCAAAGGAAACCCTTCCCTCCCCCTAAATATCTCCTGGGAAAACACAGAACATTCAGGATCTGCATGAAAAAACAGTGCTGACAAACAGGAAGAGGTTTTTGCACTTAATTTGTTATTCATGCACTGCGTCTCCATTTAATGGAATGGTAAAAATGCAAAACGGGCAAGACATTAATGTAAGTAGAGTATCGACAATCTCTGATCAGTTTCCCCAGGATGACGGTGAATGTGTATACGTAAGAGCAGGATTAATGACCCGACTGCCATGAGCAGGGGTCATACAAAAAGGGAAAAAAAAGAAGCAGTTTGTGAATTATAAAAGGGCCCTTAAAAGACGCTTGCAGCTGTTGTGAAGAAGCTGTAGCAGATAGAAAGAAAATAGTTTTTATTTCTTCAAGTTGGGTTTTACTTGAATTAGAAGAGGAACTCTGGCTGAAAACAGAACATAGGTGTGACATTTTAATAGAATAGTGTTATTTCTGTCCACCCGCCGCCCTCCAGCAAAGCTTTTCTTTTTTAGTCTTTGTAGTGAGAAGGCAGATAAAGCAAGCAGAGAGAACTCTGGCGTATGTTTGTGGTAGCTATCTTCAATTTGCAGCCGAGCTCTGTTTGGTTCCTCGTCTACACGAACTCACTGAGTCGTGCACCCGAGAGAAAAGTGCCTCCTACCAATCAGCACTGAGTGGGCTGCCATGATACGCCTCGAGCACTGCGGATTTACCACATAATGAGGGCTGGCTACCACTCTTATTCCTCCACGCTATTGTAATGTGGAATTACATTTTTTATAAAGCTATAAAACAATTGCTCGTGTATTCTTGTATGAATACAATAACATGAAGTAGATCCTGAAAGCTTTTACGCACCATTGTTGTGCTGAGATTAGTTTCTAATACATTTATGTTGCTGCTCACTGAGCTCAGAGATTTAAACAATGATGTAAGAATCCAATGTTTCACTGCAACTCTGATTTGTCATCTGGAAATAGCAATAACAGGCATGAAAAACACTGATAAGTAAGCAATTATATTTTAGTCTGAAAATAAGTGAACTCTTTCTTAACCGCGATAAGTCACAGATTTGCCTTCAGGAGACTTTGATAAGTGTCGCCATCTGAGCTGAATTGCTATAACAAGCAGTGGGCCGAAAAGAGATTGATCAAGGCCTTTGATTGGTTACACTAGTTTTATAATGTGGACCAGTATTGTTTTACTTTATTTAGTTTTATGATATTGAAAAACAGTTTCTATTAAAATGTAAGGTGCATAAGGTAGTCTTGCTTTTTCTCTCTTGACACACAGATAATAAAAATCACTTTGAGGTTTCTGCGCCACATCCTTGCAGTCTATTAATTAATGCTGTATTCAGTGCAGTAGCGGAGATGATTGTACACGACTGCAGAATCCTCAAAGGATGCAGTGATGTACAGAAGGGCTGCAGCTCTGGATGGAAGAGAGGAACATAATAAGTAGTTTCTGAGAAGAAGATATTAATTTGACTATTTTATCAACAACATTACTGCATTAAATAGTCCAAACTGTTTGACATGTACAATCAGTAATTGCTTTCCTTGTTTAAACTTGATATACTGCAGAATAATGAAAGCTAAATGTATATTTCTGAACTTGGTTCACTATGTTTCTCTGTAAGGTTTGTCTTCTGTCCATGTCTACTCTTTGGTCTGTTCTTATCACTCATATCCTCCTGAAACGAACTGTCAGGATTTATCAACTATTGGTGCTGCTTTGATTTTTAGCATTTTTGGGATTCCCTTAAGGAAATGTGATCCTGGTAAGACACGAGCTTCAACAGGGAGATATTTTCATTGAGGTTGCAGTTAGAGCTGCACTAGTGTGAAATGAGACAATTACAACTACGAAACTGCCTCGATTCTGTCGTGAGGTTCTGATTTATCACCCGTCCTAGCAACACTTAACATTTCCCTGCAGAAGTGTTGTATTGACAGTTGTTAGTCACAAAGCTCTGGGATCAGTTACAAAAATCTGCATCTTCTTTAATTGAATCTCGCTGTCTTGAAACTGAATGTTGATGAAAGTCACCAGCTCTTTTCCTCACACAGACATAAGTGTTTGTCTAATGTCATCGATATATCACATTGTAGCACGTCGTTAAAAGACACCAAACCACCTCACAAAGTGAACGAAGTCTGCACAAGGCTTAAAAAAAATACTGCACTGTATCAAATCACTTTGAGCAGAAAATCCCCACATTTGAGGACAGCAAAGTGACAAATGTTTGTCATATTTGCTTGATAAATGAAAAATGTATTAACCGACTATTCAAATCATTGTTGATGGACTAATCCATCAAATCCTCCTAAATAAATGTTTGTCATTGCATTCTGAAATGATCATTTCCTCATCTGTATAGTATTATGGTAAAGTTAATTTTAAAGTTATGGTTGAGGTTTAGTCAGGTAAAAGTTATAAAGATCACTCTACTTCAGGAGACAACAATAGTTACTCCCATGTCCAGAAAACGGAAACATAAATCATCTTGAAGTGTTTGACCAAACAACCCTACAATGCTGTATGATTTTCACTTGAGGAGAGTCTCACTAACCAATTAATTGACTAATCGTTTCCATAGGAATTGTCACTAAGTGCCTCCAGAGCCTACTTCTGCACATTCTGATTAAGTGATAACATTTATAAACAACATCTTCCAGGCCAAGCACATGCTGCACAGATTACTCTCCTTTAGCTTGAGACAAATACTGTCTGTATAGCTAGAAGCTCAACCATTCTTCCACTGCTGCTCTGCTCTCTGAGAAACAGCGAACACTTGCATAATGGCCCATCTGAGCTGCACTGTAACTTGTATTCGGGTGTCTAATTGGGTGTGAATCTACACCAAAGCAGTTCTGATGGAGAAGGCTGGAGAATGAGTCAGAGGTGCAACAGATTGTGTTTACTCCTACATCATGTGGAAGTTTGAGATGTGATTTATGGTTCTAATAGCTTTATCTTCTATCTTAGGTTTAACAGAGCTAGACCACAACACATGATAAG
This sequence comes from Pholis gunnellus, assembly GCF_910591455.1. NCBI lineage: Eukaryota > Metazoa > Chordata > Actinopteri > Perciformes > Pholidae > Pholis > Pholis gunnellus. The sequence goes on along the minus strand of NC_136536.1, from coordinate 16,353,419 downwards.
TAAACCCACAGATTTTCATGTCACGGGTACAATTCATATGTCATGATAAAAAAAAACGATGTAAAACACTTTCAACTTAAATGCTACTTGTTAAACACGGAATACAACTTGCCCAAATCAGAAGAAAATCTCTTCTGGAAATGTTTGCTGCATCGTGTCCAGAGCCATCCACTGTGTGAGCTGGCAAAATGTCAAAATTGTTCTTGCGAACATAACAGATGATATGATTTACTGTTGGCGCAGGCCTATCAGCCTGAGCTCTGTTGCCTGGCGGAGCCGGGTCTCAAAAGGTTTCTGTGCTTACAGAGCGAAGCTGGCGAGATGGAGGCGAGATCTCATTACCGTCTGAAGTTAGTCAGCTAGTGAGCTCTGCTCTGACTACTCAAACTAGCCCTCAACGCTTGTCACCATTTCCTCAGGACCTTGCAGGCCCTGCAGCACACAGCCCCAGACGCTGCTAATCAGAGGCAGACTGTGCTTATCTTCAGCACTCACTTGTCTTTGTGTTTATCCTCTGCCATTAACACACACTGGAATAGGTTGGTTAATGTGCAAATTGTGCCTATGTGATTGTTACAGAATTGTCAAAGAAGAAATTGACCGTAGCGGAAATCAAAACAGTGGGTATATTATTTTGCAGTATCAGGTTTCAGCAGTGAGGAGATAAAAGCAGCGATGTGGTGTTGTTTAAAAAGCAAATGTGCCGCTCTATTAGCTAATTATTACTCCTGAGAGCAAGAATTGGATTTCCAGCTGTAGCACGTCACCAACAAATAATAATTGGCTGCATTAATAGAGTTGTAAATGCCAAAATGTACTTTATTTCAATGGAAAAGAGTTCTAAGTGTAGCTTTATCCTTGACAGAGCTAAATGAAGTCAGTTTTTGGGGACTATGCCAATTGATGTAATATATATTCCTTTGCAGCAGCACCTCAAGGTTACTGGAATTGTCACTGGAATTGATGTCGTGTTGTGAAGCCAAAGTAGCCTTCTAACATTATCTTGAATGATGGAGAAATTCTTCATTCAGGTGATAAAACCTTTCAGGCTTCAGCTAGGTGTAATTTTCACGGTCTTCCTTTCAGACGACGGGAAGCTGTCCTTGGAGGAGTTCCAGTCGTACTTCACCGACGGTATCCTCACTGACGACCAGATGCAGGAGCTGTACTGTTCCATTGACAGGCAGCAGACAGAGTAAGCTGATCTTCCTTTTGGACGTCCTCCAACTCCGCTGCCATCTGTAGCCCATCCTGCTCTCCTGCTGCCTGGCAGTCAGACATCAACACCTCACTTCAGTGAAGATTATGTCAATATTCCATAGAGAGCCTTAATTCGAGCGTGAAAGCCTCAGAGTTTGCAGCACTCTGTATGCACACTGATGAGCACAAATAAGATTGTGAAAGATGCAAAACATTGCCTGTGCCAACGACTCATGCAAAAACATGTATTGGAGTAAATAGTGTCTGGTGTTAGAGCAAAATGAAATGCCCAAGAGGAGGTTTTGTGCTGTTTGTGGGCGCAACACTGATGAAATAGAAATGAGACATCACTCCTTTGCTGTTGGCATCACTTAAGTATCAACTAATCAAAGTGAAGAATGACCGCTCAGGTGTTAGCTACACCTCTTTTGTGTATTGCCAACTGTTTGCAGTACAAAACAAACAAATAAACACTCTACTAACTGTGCATTCATTTAAATGTTGAAGGAAACATAATTAAATCCATCATCTTTCTAAATTATTGAAACCACAAGATCATATAATACTGACTGAAACATCACTAATATGATCTCCAAGACATCTTGCCTTCCTGTGCAGTAAATTAATCTTCATCACAGTATATGTAATTGCTATAAATACATGACATTATACTGCACCTTATGTGCAGTAAAATAGCTTTTAGGTTTAGTTGCAAGTCAGTTGTGCTCCTGTGTTTAACTGTGTTTAACTGTTTGTCTAAACGCCCCCCAGTAGTGAATATCACTGCACCTTGTTTCTAATAGAACGCTACAAGAAAACAAGAGTCTACAGCCACGCTAGTGGCCGAGGCTGTGCTTTGAGCTGAATGCTAACATGCAAACATGCCCACAATGACAATGCTAACAATGACAATGCTTTTAAGCTAGTATCATGTTTACAGGTGTCATTTTCACCATCTTAGTTTCTTACACTAAACATAAAGTACAGCTGAGGCTGATGGGAAATGTCATTAGCATTGCAGATCATAAGACTTATAAATAAGTATTCGCTAAATAAAAAGGTTTCCCAATAACGTCTCTATTTAATTAACATGTCTCTTTTTTTCTTCTTCCCATTGCCTCATGTAGCAACCTGGACATAGACAAACTCTCAGGTAATTGTGTGTCATCCTTGCTTCATGTTTATAACTTTAGACGCTACATAAGATCGCCTCCTGTATGTATCACAAAAGCCAAATGCTTCACTGTTTTAACGGCTGCTACTTGCTAAAGCTGTCTGATGATGACCATAACTTTTTCTGTCTTGTTGGTAAAACACTTATCAGAGTGTTTGTTTATCAGACATTAAGTATGCTCAACAAATCTTGTTCTCCTCCAGAGTACTTCACTCCACATCTGGGGGAATACGTCAACGTCCTGTCTGCTCTGGATAAGCTGAATGTGGCCATTTTGAAGGCCATGGATAAAACTAAAGAGGTGGGTGATGACCTCCACCTCTTTGAAATGTGTACAGCGAAACATGTTTTAAATGTTGCACGACATTTTGTTATCCATGTCAACAGCTTTCAGAACACTTTCACAACAATTTGTGAGCATCCGTTATCCCGCCAAGCATGCAGACTTTCAGGCTGTTTTTTGTTTTTGCCTCAGCTGTCAGTGTGAAACCCTGTCAGAGGTCTTTGAGGTCACTCTGCTATGGCGGGCAGCTATTCAGGAGAAAAGAGAACTGCCCAGCATGACTGACTCTGCCTGCTATCTGCTCTGCCTCTCCTCACTAACAATACATTTTTAAACATGAGCTCACAGAACCTTACAGACCGAGTTGTGCTTTTAAAAAACGGCCTTGTTAGTGTGAGAAACATTGGCAGCCGTTTGTTTTTGTAAATCTGCTGGACAGCCAATAATGAGGAAGCAAAGCAAATTATTTTTTGCAGGTATTGTAGATTTATTGATTGCTATGGATGTCGTAGAACTGCAACATTCATTATTGAATAATCTGTTGGTTATTTGTTTTCTTAAAGTGTTAATTGTGTAGTCTATAAAATGTCGGAAAATCATGAGAAATGTGTGAATTTTCCACCTCCTACAGAGATATCTTTATTTTACTTGAATTGTCTGACCAACAGTCAAAACAAGATTAAGAGTCTACAGCCATGCTAGTGGCTCTCTGAGGCCGTATAGGCACAGCAGCACTTTGAGCTAAATGCTAACGGCAGCATGCTGACATGCTCACAACGACAATGCTAACATGCTAATGTTTTGCAGGCATAACATGATTAAAATCTTAAGCTAGCATGTAAGCTTGACTAATTAGCAATAAACAGAAAGTACAGCAGAGGCTGATGGGGATGTTAGTAGTTTTTTAGTAGTATTATTTAAGTATAAAATAAAAATAATTGACCTGATGATGCAACTCATGGAAATGTCTGAGGATCAATGAAGTTATCACAATTCATCCTCAGGAAGTCATGAACGTCCGTTCACTTAAAACCACAAATGTGATCTTCACTGATTTAACTCTTGTGTGTCTTTCATTATCACATGATAATACTGATTACATTGCATTGTTTAATTGACATTACACAGACTATTTTTTTTTCACATATCCAGTACGTCAATGCATGTTTTTATACATTTGGTGTCGTGACTTGTTCCATCCTAATTGAGGAGCTGAAATGGAGATCAATGCTTCTCAGTTCAAAAGAGTGAGACTTCTTTTCCAGCTAATGAGACACAGCACAGCATCAAATCACCAGCCTTGAATTGTGAAACATGCAAACTAGAACATTATGAAATCCTATTATGAAGCCTGGTGTAGCAGAGCAGTATGCTGTATATTCCATGAGATGTAGAGGGGATTAAAGTGTCTGCCCCCGACATGCTGGGCTGTAATCATTCTGTTTTAGGCACACACAGTCGAGATCAACATCAGAGAACTCCTACTAAGACATAATCAACAGCTCAGCTCACTTTTATTATCGATCTCAGCTAACCCGCCACGTTTAGACAACTGGTGAATATGTATTTCTATCTGACAAGGGAAGAGAATCAGGTGCGGACTGTGAATGGATGCTCGGATGTGGATGCAGGCTTGTTATGAGGTGGTTTTCTGTGATAGCCAGCGACTTTATTTTCACTGCAGTTCAGGAGGTTGGCTTTCCTGATGAAGAGAGGGAACATAGGGCGATAGTAGAGCATAGATGACAGTAACTAAGGCTGACAACCCCCCCCCCAGCTGTCCAACTGATCTGACGTCAGATGTCCTCCACAGAACTGCAACCACAAACATACAACCATTTTATCAAATGCTCTAATCTGCTTTTCTTTCAGTTTCCTTCCCTCTTTGTTAATCTGAGTCTATTATTCACTCAGACGCATTGCTTCTCTTTCACTGTTTTATCTGCTTTCTCTGTACATCCATCTTCTCCGGCATTGTCTCTTTCTCTTGTCATTTTCTCTATATCACCCATGCCTTTCTACAGCTCATGTATTTTTCATGTTCCTATTAGACGGTCAAAAAGCGTTGTTTGCCCTGAAGAGCAGCTGCCCTTTTAGCCATACTGAGATTCTTATTGCTGAGCCAAAGATAAAACTGATCCTATAGCGGTGTCCAACATATGTGTAACACTTTTACATTAACTGCAGTTAATGATGCTTTCACAATGCTTCGAAAAACTACGAGTAAAATGATGAACTTATAAGACTGAAATGTGTCGTCTGTGTTGTGGTAGTGCTCCGAAATAACAAGCAAACATCCGCCGTGATTTGACAGCTCTTCTGTCTCGTAAATAAAGGGAGGAGGAATTGAGAAAAGGACTGAGGTTCATTACTCATGTAGTGCAGCGTCTCTGCTGCCGAGAAAACAGGAGAGTGTAGAAACAAATATTACAACAAGCTCGACGGTCATTTTTCAAATGTGTCCTTGTCATTTTTTCCTGAACTCAATTTTGTTGCTCTGCGGGATGCTGTTGATGGTGATGGGGGTCATTATCCACAAAATGTCCATTTAGCTAAAAAGAACAGCAGCCACTGCACTGAAACGTGCATTTATTAATTCAGGGTAATCTACACAGTAACATGTTGACTCCAGGTTTCCTTTTTAGTTTTTAGCATTTGGGAATAATGCTATTGGTTCCTCTTACCAAATAACTGCAATAAGATGCCCGTTAAATGAAGATCTTATTCAGTGAGAACATAATCCAGACAAAACACAAACAACCTCAAAATACAAGGTTTTCAGTGAATTAGAAGATTATCTGAGAATGAGCAATTTTCATGCTCGAAGCACAAGACGTCCCACGAATGAATTGGCGTCTGGAGTTCCAGCTTTCTTCACAGTTCATATAATCGCTCAAGCTGAAGATTAACAGGCAAACAATCATCATATAACAACAAAAGCACAAGAAACATTACCTAAGATAAGATAAGAAGTGAACAATGAAAAAAATGACTATTTTCTTTCCCTCACATCATGGCTGATTCTTGTCCTTCATTTCTACCCATCCTTTCAGGAGTATCAGGGTTCATCAGTGCTGGGTCAGTTTGTGACTCGCTTCTTGCTGAAGGAGACCTCCACCCAGCTGCAGTCCCTTCAGTCATCAATGGACTGCGCTATGGAGGCGGTTCATGACCAGGGCTGTACTGAAAGGAGGATACTGAAGAAACCTGAGGACCTGCCTATCCAGAGGGTGGCCAAACGCCCCAGCCGACGCATCCAGAAGAACATGTGTCTCTCCCCTACTGACCCCTACTCTGGCATGCTCACCACAGGTACGTTTCAGTAGCATTGCGATTAAGATGCTGGAGGTAAAACTGATAAGGGCAAACGTTGTAGCAAAATGCTCATGGACTGAGCCCAGGAGGATACTCACAGTAGGTCACCCAAAACAAAAAATGCATCTCTTTGATGTGCTGTCGTTGTTCAGACTTCTTGTGTTGTGCTGATGTTGTGTTTCTGGGCTCAGGGGTCAGCGTGGAGCCAGATAACCACTGGGGCTCCCAGATCAACCAATTGGAGCAGCTCATAGACAAACTGGAGTGTGAGGTTTGTACAAAATCTGTTTTTGGACTTTCAGTCTTTATGCTAAGCTAAGCTAACTGTCTGGCTCTAGCTTCACATTTAGACAGACATGAGAGCGGTGTCAATCTTTTCATCTTACTCTTGGCAAGAAAGCAAATTAGTATATTGGCCAAAATGTCTATCTATGCCTTAAAGACATAGTATTATATTATACTTGTAGGACTCTTATGAATTTTGAAGAGAGTTTTGAAAAGTCTTTTAAAAAAGAATTTAAGCTCTTTAAATGAGCCCCAGGATCACATCAGCCCTATACTGATGCGGTTTACACAAACATGCCTTAGCTTCAGTTTTATGTGTTAGAAAGACGAAAATGTTCAGCCAAAAGGTTTGTCTCGTGAGGGACAATTGCTCTTTGTGCGGATCAGGTTTAACTACAGAGGCTCAGCTGCTACAGACAGAAATGTCAAAAAAGACGGTATGAGCCCAACTGCGTGTCTGCAGATACACAGCGTTTGCCCTGCGGTACATGATGTCAGAGGAGATGATTTGTACAAAGTGCATGTGGTTGTTGAGGCCAACAATGCAAGCGGTATTGAACTACACAAGCTGAATGTCATCCATAAGTATCAGCCTGTGAACACATGCTGTGCATCTCTCGAATGCTCAGTGCTTCACGCAGATATTGATGAATCGGTGCAACCCTGTTGCTCTGGGATAACAGATTAATGTTGAATTTATGGAAATTTACAAAAAGCCACCGGTATTTTGCCTGTAGGTCTGAAGAAGAGAACAAATAAATTCATGGTGCTCCGGTGGGATTTATTTCATTTTCTCTTTTCATCTGAAATTATAGATGAGGTGTTTGCCGAGGTTAGATATCAGCACTGCAAGAATAATGAGTTTGAATAATTATTTTTTCTTATCTTGGCCATGCAGACTATAACAAAGTGTAACCACAGTTCTCAGGGCTGCAGTGAGGCTGTTGGAGCGTTAATATGAATATAGCGATCTCTGCCTTGTGAAAGCCAATACTTTGTGACAGACGGTAACCAGAAGCCGTTTCTTTGCTGGTTTGGTTTAGCCGGTCCTGCTGTATTTCTTGTTCTGCTCATGACTGACTGAAATATTTATGCCCGCATTTTCAGAGTCCACATCTTGAACCTCTCAAAGAGGACACATTGGCAGGGACGTATAAATCGGTGAGTCCTGCGTGTGCTAAGTATATAGGCACACTCGTATGTAAATTGAGATTTTACAAGATATCTTTCCACAGAACCAAACAAATTCAAATGCGCCTTATCTGTTGAGTTTATTTGAAGATGTGATTATGAATCTGGTTTGTTTTCTCTCATCAGAACATACTTCTGGTCCAAAGACAAATGTCTGTGAAGGAGAAGGATGTGGAGCAGTTTCAACAAGCTCTTAAAATCTACACAGATACCACCACCAGCCAGCTAAACAACCTGCAGTATGTCCTTTCGTCTCCCTCGAGATCTCTCTGTGATTTGATGCAGCCACATCAAATTGCTTACATTTTCCCACACATATGAGATAACCCCCACTGCCCTCTTTTTCTCTCTGGCTCTTTTTCATTTTAGCGTTTCAGTCCAGAACCTGCCAGACAGATCATGCTTCATCATGTACGAATTTTGGCAGGACCGTCTCTCCTGGATGAGGTAGGATCACGAGAACTTCACGGCGTATTAGTCTGGAAAACATGTTCTGAGAATATCACTGCTAAACCAAAATGTGCCCTGCACACCAAGCTGCTCACAGGTTCTCTTTGAAGCATTATTGCGTTACTGAGAAGCAAATGGCCGTCTCATCTGTGTCACCCCTCTTTCCTCTCAGCTACCTGCAGTCGTCCATCAGTAAAACCTTCCAGCGCTGCGTTATCGACTCACTGGAAGAGCCAGAGATGGTCTCCACCATGCTCCTCCCAGGTAGAAACCAGATCCTTAAACAATAAAATCTATCTGAAGGAAGGCTGCTATTTCATGCAATTAATCTCACACAAATACAGTTCGGTTTGGGTGATATTTTTGTGAAATAATGATAACTATTCTCAGTAAAATGATTGAAAATAGCATGGTCTTGTGGAAGAATATTGTTGCATGTGTCTCACACAATAAACACAGGTTTTCAGTTCAGGTTCAAGATACAACGGATTATCTTTGTATGTCTTTCTGGGAAAATGGTTTGTGGAAACAATAGAATGTAAGTGCTTTATAGGTAAAGAATGCTTTTTAAAAAAAATGTATTTAACCTTTATTTAACCAGGAGAGTCACATTGAGATTAAAAATCTCTTTTTCAAGGGAGACCTGGCCAAGACCGGCAGCAGCATATTAAAGCTTTTTGATATTAAAGCTGCTATAATCAATATTATTATATAAAAAAAGAGCAGATAACAATATGAAAGGAGTCGCTCATAGTGTTGAACACACTGCAGCTCCCCTCAGTTGTTTTAGCTTCTCTCGGCGCATTATTTTGGTTTCTGGACCATAACTTCTATGTTTTTGTTCACTCTTACCGCTCTCATCAGCTGCCCAGCACTGAATGGCAAACAACGTTAGTAAAAAGCATGAACACAGTGGAGCATTTAGCAACTAAAGAGCCAGATATTCTCCTCAGAAGTTGGTGGAGAGCAAAACAGAGTGAATATTGGACTTGCGTTCTTCAGGTTCCCAGAAATAAATGAACGCTAATGTTGCTCTGTATCTGCTTGATGTGTAAATATGCAACCGTTAGCCAACAAATTCGCCATATCATCTTAAAAGGTGATAATGTGTCAGTGTTGTGTTGACAGCTTGTTTCCACTGCCCCCAAGTGGCCAAAGAAAGTCTGTTAATGCAGGTTTAATGTGTGAGAACTGCTGAAGTAGATATTGAATTGTAATTTTAGAAGGCCATTGCTTTCTTAAGGAAAAATAATAATACATGTTGATATTCAGCTTATCTTCCTGTTGTCATTGTCATTTATTTGGCCACAAAACATTGATGCTTAATTATTGTTTCATTTAACAGCCTCTTGGTGGATTATGAACAACAACTGACAGGACAAAGCTGCTGCTGTTCAACACGCAAAAAGCAGGAGGAAGATCTGATTGTGTAATTGTTTTGTATTTTTGTTCTTTGATATCCACTTTTTCCCTCGTGGCATGACCAGGATTGATTTTGAAAAGCTATGCTCTGAGGTTATAAAAAAGAAGACTGCTCAGATAAGTCAGTCAAGAGTGAAACAAAATGAAAACCTTGGAGAGAAAGATTTAAGGTAATGCAATATTTTTTGTGTGGTGAGGATTTGTGCCAACATTCATCCAACAGGCACGTTTCTTGCTTCTGATTTAATGGGAACATAAGAACTGGAAGAAAAAAAATATGTGCATGATTTCTTATTTCTCAGTGCTAGTTTATTTCAATCAATCTTATCTTAAAATAAATATAATGTCACTGATGCCACACAAATAGAAACATATGAATGACAATTGATCTGTCCATCCATCACTATCCATTCTTCAGTGCAGACAAAAACAGATATAGTGGTTGGGTTAACCTGCATTTCCCCTTGTTCTCTCTGTGGTATTGTGCTTTGTTGTCTTCTTCAAAGCTTTGCATCCAAGCGTCCTTTTGCTGGTGGGTTAGACAGCAAGAACGATTATGGTCCACATCTAAACTTTTATCATCCGTGTGTCACTCATGCACTTTAGAAGAATATGAGACGTGGACCTAATTGTGAAAAATGGACATTTATTGTTGACTGTCAGTTGAAAAAGGTAGAATTAACTGCTGTTAGGAGCAGCACTGAAGTGTAGTGAGACATTAGCAGACAATAACAATTGAATAAGTTAGTCTGCAGTTTTCCTGTACTCTTACTCGATAAATATATTTCAAATAAAACTCAAAAGCCATTGTTTTACACTTGCAGTGTGTAGTCAGTATACAATAAACACACACACACATACATAGAAGTTTATATTTTAAGTACAGAAATTAAGCAGTTGGGTGTTATAACATTAGGCAGAAAGTCTATTTAGATTGTGAACTGTAGTTAATGAAAGCTGTAAGCTGTAAGTTATTGTTGTAGAACATTGGTAAATGTACAGTTAGATAGTATATTGAGCAGTGGTTGCTCTGATAATTTGATGAAAGAATGTGTTTTATCATTTATTTTATGAAGAATATACAGTTGTTATGTGATTGCTATGTTTGTTTTCTGGCATGAAATAAAGTTCATGACTTGTTGATGACATTAAATGATTGTCCTCTTGCTTAAAGAAGAGTGCGGCGTTTATAAATTGTGATTAAATAGAAAAAATAATACATATTAATTAGTAAATGAATGGTAAGGTCGACATGGTCCACTGTATTGCTGCCACCTCATTTTGTGTTCAAGTTTATTACTGTCTCTAGTTGGCTTCCCCTGTATGTTGTATTATAAATTGTATTAGAATACAATTGACATGTAAAACAGCTGTCAAAGAAACTGAAAAAATAAGAAATTATTTTCCGTCTCCTTTACTGAATAAGACGGACGGACTCTAAATAAATATAAGCTCATGATATCAGCAGCTGGAACCTTTGAGAAACATCTAAAACATAATGAAAAACATTCAAGCCCACCTTGTGTTGAATCAATCGACTTCGTTTTCGCTGTTCTTTTCGATTCCTTCGACCTTAATCAACTCTAACCTAGAACGTTTAAGCACAACATTTCCACTGCAATACAATCACAGTCAGCATTTTCTGCATAATAATAATAATCACAGCTTCTTTATACCCGAGTGTATTAACTACCAAAAATAAACAGTTTAAATTGTTGAATTATTTTACTTAAAATCCTCTCAATACATAATTTATGTACAATAATCTATATAATTGCATCTGAATAGCCACTTATTTTCCATAAGTATTATTCAGACATTGAAAATAGGGCAATGTGTTACCTCTCATTGCAGCTGCAAGTAATAGAGTCTCTATAAGTAGAAGTAAATATATGAATCCTATTTACATATATTCTAATAAAACCCAAACAGTTTGAAAGCTAAACCTGTAGTTCCAGCAGGCAGGGAGATATGCAACCTCTCAGGTCCCACCAAAGATAAAGGTAAATGGAAAGGTTTCTCTATGATGTAAACTTAAGGACGAGAAGATGGTGCAGGCAGGAGGTCTTTTACAGCCGCAGCCTCTCATGGAGAGAAATGCTGCTGCTTCAGATCTCATACACTAATCCTCCCCTGCGGCTATTTTCTCCTCGGTGACAGTGAAGCTTCTGCCAGGATGTCAAGGCCAAAACAACTGACAGCTATGTGGGCTAAAAAAACCCCATCTTGTATATGTACCATGTGTATGTATAAGCAGCAAGTCAGGTCTCCCAGAATCAAAGAGGCAATCACTATTCTCTGTGAAGTTTCCTCGAGCTAATTGTGCAGAGAATAATCAATTCTACAGCAGACTGAGTGGACACTAACAAATATAGAGTGGTCATAAGAGAAGTCAGTATGGTGTGGATTAATTGCCTGTGAATTGGTGCAGGCTGTGTTTGGCACCCATTAGCAGACAAGGCCTTTCGGTCGACGATATTAAAGCACCTGAATGTCACTACACAGCTATTTGGTCAATTAGGAGCTCATGAACATGTGTTTGTGCTTATGTATGATCAGGAATAAGTGGTTAGAATCGTCGGAGACAGGCTGAGAGGGAACGGACGGACTAGAGAGAAGAAGAAATGGTGTGTGAAGGGACAGGGTCAACTGTCAGGGAACATTGACGCCAAATGGAAGCAAACTCGAGCAGAAAGCCTGAGCTCCGATATCCTCAACAGACTCACGCACCAGTGGCCAGATTTGTGATGAGCTATAAGGTAACAGGAGGACGGATGGAGGAATGTGGAGGAGGAGGTGGGAGCTTGGAGTAGAGGATTCAGAGAATGCAGCGATGGGTACAGTTTCATGTCTTCTAGCGTTTTCAGCCCAGCTTACTGACAGTATATCAAGGAGGGATTACTGACGGCCCAAGGCACAAAATATATTTCTGGAAGTAGAAGGCGTTTGATCTGTCTTATCAGATGGGCTCCGATTCCTATACTTTCATTGGGCAACACATTCACTCTGGCGTTAGCGGCAGATGATACAAACACGTGTGGAGGAGTGCATCAGCTCATGAGCAGAATAAGGGTGGAGCTTTCAGAGGGTTTTTTTTCAGTACCATGGTATAGATCGGAATAAAGCAGAAATGATGACATTCATGCTCCTGCTCCTGCCCATAAACAAAGAGAGTGATGGAGGGATTTTATCTCTTTGAATTGGCCAATGTAAACATCAGTGAATCAGCAGTGAATAAGTACAAAGACACTGCGGTAAGCACACTAATACATTTGACTTGCTGTTTCAGGTCTTATTATTACGTCACTGAATGGAATTGTAATCATAGAGATGCCAAAAATGAAGACTGAACCTGAAACACAAAATTGCGTCCCCCCCCCCTTCAGCTCACTTAAAAACAAGCTTTGCATATTTGTATTAATTGACTGAAAAGGAGAACAGTTCACATTCGGTAATTATTTACTGAGTCACTATCTGGATAGTCTGGCTCGACGAAAAAGCACTTGACCAACCACAGAGTGGTGGAGAGGCTCAAGAGGACGTGGACCCAAAAGCACCAAAAAGATCACAGAAAGAGAGAAATGTACAGTATAGAAAGATAAGGGAGCAATGAAGAAAAGAACAGGAGGGAGGTAAAATAAACCCAATTCATAACATCATCATCTTGTGCAGGCAGGGTGGGGTTATCAGGGGGAAATGCATGAGGTTTGGGTGGAGGAAGCCTGATGAAAAGACTGATGAAACCGAGAGGAATGTGGGTGGGTAATGGAAACAGGGGGGGGATGTTCTTTGAAGAGTGGAGAGATGGTAAATTGGCACTGTGAAATACAGGACAAAAAACTGGGGGAGAGGTAAATGAAGGAGGAGGAAAAAAAATGAGCAGATGGAAGCCTATAGAATAGAAGAACATGATGTAGGACAGTGTGGGGTAAGATGGCAGCACGTGTGATGTGAACGACACACTGACAAATATGTGATCATCTTTAGAAGTAAAACGATTAATAAAACAAGAGACAGAAAATCGAATCCTGTGTGAACAACCTGCTGTATTAACGATGCATCTATGTGGCCCAAGGTCTGTGGACACCCCTGTCCATAAAATTGTGTACTTTTCTTGGGTTGTCTTTATGTTTTGGACTAGACACCTCATTCAGTTACAAGAAATGTCAATGCTACAGCATCCAATTACATTTTATACAAAGGGCTGCATCCAACAAAGAGAGGTCCACAATCTCTAATTTATTTTTCTCTCCCTTCACTCTCTCTTTCCTTTTCTCTTTATTCTTATTTCGTCTAACCTTTTTCACGCCACCCTCATAAGTACATGCACACATAGCACACAATCACACATGCTCATTCCAAGAGACGCAAGTTTACATTTCCCCCATCAACATAGATAACTCTGTGTCTGCATTGATTCATTAACTCTGTTTTATGTCTTGTTGCCTGCAAGAGGGATCTGTCCTCTGTTGCTCTGACTGAGGTTTCTTGCATTGTTTTTCTCTGTTAAAGGGTTGATTTGTGTAGTTTTACCTAAATTGACGGCCATATTTTTGTATGTCGTACAGATTGTAAAGCCCCTTGAGGAGAATTTGTGGTTGTGATATTAGGCCTATTTATATACAATTTGACATTTCGTTGTATCAATCTGCACCACCCTTTTTTGTCACTTAACTTTGCACTAATAAAAAAAAAAAAAAGAAAAAAGCATATTAAAGCTCAAGTGAAATCAGATATCTTCCTACTTTTGCCATGTAGTATAAACATACACACTGCAATACTGCATCGAACTATTTTATTAACAATTCTGATGTTCTGCTTCACTTCAGGTCTTTTAAAACTGATGCGCAGTGATAAAACATTCATCGTGAAGTTATCGCCGTCTCTCCTCGTTTATAAAGAGAGCACGGCAATAAAAAGAGATATCAACTGTGAAAAAGCGTAGGACGGAAGAGAGGAGGCAGACGGATAAGAGGACAAGAGAATGAGAGAAGAATGGGTGGAGGGAACGGGAAATAGAGTGAGCGAGAAGTTTGCTGGTTAAAAAAAAAGATTAAAGACGATGATGGGATTAAAAGGTGAAAACGGAGGAGATTGAAGCAGCCTGTGAAATAAGATTAGAGATACGAGTCTGTAAGCGAGAAGAAAGACAGAAGGGAAATAGCAATGAAGAGCAGTAAAAATAGTCAGGCCAAAAATAAATGAAAGCAAGAAAAAAAATTGAAAAGATGAGAATAGAAAATCAGAGGCATCGCCTATAGACAGTATGTGATCGGGAGTATAATGAAAGACAGATGATGAGATGTCAAAACGACTGTAAATGTATGTCAGTTAAACATTATACACTGGCTGCCATGTTTTTGCTGATTAGCAGAGATGTCATCATGTGCTCAGTATCTGCCAGATGTAACTTCCTGTTCTTCTACCCATAAACTGTAACCACTGGTAAGTACAACTTTGAGGTAGGCTGCTGGTAGTGATCCCTTATACTACATTTATCTGAAGTGATTACAAGGTGTCATTATTGTATAGTCTTGGTTATTACACACTGCTGTTGTTTAGTGTGCTTTAATAGAGTAATATCCCCAACAGTCTAATGGTATACTAATCAGACTCAGCTGCACCAGGACCAGCTACAATATTCGAATACTGTTTACTCATCAATAATTCAACACTCTGAAGGGCCCTGTCTTCACAATGAGACCTTTAATATTTGAATACTTGCGTACATTTACTATGAACAAGCCTATGTGTATTTTAACGCAGTATTTTTCCACTGTGGAATCGTTACTTCAGTGCATATTTTATTTCCTCTCCCTCAGGTTACCACCATCTATTTTTAAACTCTGTGTCCAAAAATGACACACCATTCTCTTCCGGCAGGTACTGAAGGAGAAGGAGCACAAATACCTTAATTTGAACCCAGAAGACGTGTAGATTCATTAGGTTTAAATCCTACGAGCCTCCCTGTAAGATGCTGACTGTCATAGTGCTTTTGTCAGCACAAGCAGTAATTAATGTGCCATCATACTGGTGCAACACATGATCATATCAGGCCAATCATGCAAGCAATATGTTTTTGAGCCATTATTTCCTGATAACCTCTGCAATGCAGGCAAAGCTCTCATTCAACCCCCCCACACAATTGCTGTAGTGATCACTTTCATCACCATTGATCTGCAATATGTTCTGTATTTTGTTATCAGTTTGTTAAGTTATATATAACAGAGAGAAAAGTACAATAATTACGTCCTAAATGTAGAATATAAGGTCATATTTATGAAAGTACCTCATAACTGTACTTTTGTGAGGTACTTGAGTAAATGTACTTACTTGTATACCACCATTGACTTCACCTGTATTATGACGTCACCTCACATAAGTGCATGATGGATTAAGAAAAGCTTCTTTTGGGGTTATGAAGCATACCAGTCAACAAGAAAATGTATTATTATTAACAGTATCAACCAGAAGGATCACAATGTGCTTAGACATGCAAGTACAGAGCTATAAGCAATGGAAAGTTACTAAGTACATTTAATCATGTACAATATTGATTCTCTCATGTTTTACTTTCCATTTTGTGCCATTTTCTACTACACAATATTTGAAAGGGAAATATTGCACTTTTTACTTGCATACATTGTTATAGACTGAACACACTTGTGGTATATAACGTAAATTGGCTCCACTTGAATCAACTACAAA
This sequence comes from Pholis gunnellus, assembly GCF_910591455.1. NCBI lineage: Eukaryota > Metazoa > Chordata > Actinopteri > Perciformes > Pholidae > Pholis > Pholis gunnellus. The sequence goes on along the minus strand of NC_136536.1, from coordinate 16,337,391 downwards.
ATGAAAATGCTGCTTACAAATTGATACATCCATTATAAAAATAATTGATAGTAAATAACAGTATCATATATTATAATACACATAAAGGCTATATTGTGCATAATGAACACTTTTTGGGGAGATTCCGGTGTACTTTTTTTTGATAGATGACAATCTATCATTTTTATTTTGAACACAGGGCCTGTACTTGTAGGCCCAATGCCAACTTAATTTGTTGTAGTAATTAGCCTACTTTTGATTGAGTAAATACATTAATACCTATTCCACCAACGGTTAGTTAATTAAAATACAAACATACGAATATAAGCTGTAGGTTAGCAGTTGTATTTGAGTCATTTCTCACATTTTTATTACGTGTTTCAGTGGTGCTGATAAATTGCGCCCTCTGGTTTCCCCTGAGAGAATTACTCACAGTAACCTCTGATTTCTGTTCCTTTCCTCACTAGATCTCAGTGATACTTTGCAATGGCAGCTATTGACTGCAATGACCTTCCCTGAGGTCGCCTGATGACTGGAAGAATGAGGACATAAAGAAATCACATGCGACCTCTATGAGCTTCCGCCTTCACAGATTTAAGAATATAGGATTAAGTGAGAATTAAGAAAATCATAATTATTGTACAGCTATTGTAAGAATATACCTTGAAATGGTAATAATAGGCTCCTGCTTTAAAGAAAATCTAAGTCATTAGGCTACTCATAAGACAGTGGAACAGACGCAGAGATGGCATGCTGGGTGAGAGCCGTTTTCATTGATACAGATCACACTTCTAATCAATGAAACTAATGTTTTTTAGCTTTTGAAAACAGTTTGTTTTTGTTATTTTTAATGGGGAAAAAGAGAGAATGTTACAGTTATTTCTTCCAAATCAACATACCTTTAAAATAAATCATCTCTTGCATTTGGAACCATGAAAAAGTGTAGGCTATAGCATAACATGCTCGGGAGTTTACCAGTAAAATGAATGATTTGCTTAGCTTTTTTCCAACAATTGCACCAGACAGTTTATGTGTTTATGAATTGATGTGTAAATCCAGAGGCAATAGCAGTGCATTTGCAATTTAATCGGTAGCGTTTTGAATTGTAATGCTGTGGCGAGATTGTGCCTTATTTGGCTACTATGCCTTTAAATATCCCATGATCCCTTACGGTTATGAACGTTTAGAGTCAAGAACTAACTACTTTCAAACAACAGAGACAATCTTTGTAAGACCAAACTGCCGCTCGCAATTGCATACGTTTATTATTGATTAACGTCACACTGTAGGACCACGTCCAAATTTTGTGACACCGTGATCTTATATACAAGCTGGGTTTCTTGGTACTTAAACTCCGCGTACCCATTGTTACATCCGGGCATTCGGAAGGCTTGCACTCTGGGCTACACACAGGGGACCTGGTTTCTCATTCACCCGCCCAGGGGAAAGTCCCCGGACCAACGGCAGAGAGTGTCCTGGGTAATTCCAGTGTTGGCTCGCGCTACATCATTGTGAAGCTAAGAAGTTCATTTGGACTGAGCTTGATGATTGTGAGTCGACTTTGTCAGCGTCTCTAGTAATTGCAAGTGCGCAGTAACTAACGCCGAAACAGAACGGGGCTCATTCTCTGAATGCACTTTTGCATGTTAACTATCATATATAATGTAGTGTGTAGTTTACTTATAATACGCATTATTGGGGAATGGGAAAGCATACATGTTTTTATGACAAACGATATTATCATTTTATTGCATACATTTCTGACACTGTTCATGACATTTTCATGGCATACTGAGATTTTTTTTACTCTATGACTTTTGTATGAACACGTGCAGAGATTACCTTACAATTACCTTACCAATTGTTCCCAGGTCTCTGAACCTTTTTTTTCTTCCATTTTGAGGTGAGTAGTTCTCTCACTGCATGAAGGAGGATGTGTTTTACTGTCTCTGAAGGTCCACATTCATATTCGCAATCAGAGCCAATCGCCAACAATGACCAGCCTGCATATTTTCAATTTTCTATTGCAGGCCAAATAGCCTTTTCCCCTGTTTCCTCTGCCACATTTCTTTGTGAGACTTGTTTATTGTATTCTGTATTGTAGGGCAATTTCTATTTCATCATTTGATTCATCTCTGTCTGTAGGCTTAACCAGGTCTGAGTGTGAAATGTATTTATCTTATTTTAACACTGCTGCTGAGTCACTGCGTTTATTGGAATACCTGGTTCATTGACTATACCGGTTTACGTGAGAGGACACGTGGACAAATATTGGAGGTTATTTCACAAAAGGTTCACAAAGCTACAAACTCAATCTATTAGAACATCGAGCTGTGAATCATTTTAAGTACACCATTTCCCACTTGTGCAGTATACCTTACAGGTATATTGCATTGGTTAACCCTTGAGTCATGAAAATAAGTCTCAATTTTGCAAACGTGTATAGGGCACCATCTAGTGGTTAAAAATGGGATATGCAACCAATTCAATTCAAGCAGAGAGCCTGACATAAATTCGGGGAAATCAACTTGATATTAGACTATAATTTGGCAAAAACAAACTTAAAACTCTCGGAAAATACCAATAATTCACCTTTTTCTCATGAAGCCCTCTGAACGTTTCACCAATTTCGGGAATACAATCAGCAGCAATCTTTAATATTTTAAAAACTCGGATGCTGTAGGCGTTGCATAATAATTAACGTTCTCTGTAGACTGTCATATTCTAAGTACAACACTTTATTATTTGAACTGTCTTGAAACCATTATACTATCTATGGCAGTTTTACTCCTGAAAGGATGTCACTGTTTATGAGTGTGTCTCTCCCTAAACTATGCTATACTGCCCCTGTTGTTATGGTGCAACATGAGTACGCTGACTATGATGCTGTGCCTCATCATCGGTATTCTGCATTGTGTGCACCTAACTTGGCCAGTGGGTGTCCATTTTCTCTCCGGTGTCACCTTTCTGCACGACAGAGGGAGAACAAAGACTCCTGTTTTCCCGTGGTAGCATCACTAGAGGGAGCACTGCATGTACAGCATCCTTCCTAATCCACTCTGACATGAGAGGCACACACAGGCGTACATGGACATACTGTATACTACTGGATTAGTCAGTACACAAAAAGATTACAGCGTCACATGGTGCCCCCCACCAAATGGTGCCTGCCAGTAACCTACTTCCCCCTCTAAGCCATCCCATCATTCATTTGGAGTGGGCGTGGGCTCACGCAGGAGCCGCTCAACAGCATCATCACAAAGGTTCAGCTCCTCCCTGCTGTATCCTGGAGAGACAGAGGGAGGGAGAGACAGGGAGAGGATCAGGGTCAGATGAATTCCAGTCTGAGTGACGAAGGCAGTGTGTGCAAATGAAGAGGAGAGTCTGTGTGCATGTGTGTGAGGAAGGACGAATCAGGAAGGGCTAGAGACAGAGTTGGGGGTTGTGGGGGGGGGGGGGGGCTGCTGGGGGGAGGATTTGTGTGCGTGAGTGAGACAGTGAGGACATCCAGGCAGGAGGAGGAAAGGGACATAAAGGGAGGAAGGAAAAGGGGGGCAGGAGGAAAAAGACAAGACAAGGGGACCCAGATTAAGAAGGAAGATGGCTGAGCCGGAGCTGAAATCGCGGAGCAGCCGGGAGAGCGTTGCCAAGGCAGCAAGCCAGGAGAAGATTGGAGGTAGGTACAGTGCATTCTCACACTCCTGTAAACACCACATGGCGCAGAGCTGCATTATTCCGCCATGCACTCTGATGCAACGTTGGCTAATGCCAGTACCTCCAGATTAATGTCGCTATAGAGATGCTTCATGGTGTTTTGTGGTGATAGTGACAGGTGACCGAGGTGACAGGTGAGGAAATGTCACACATAATAAATAAGAATGCTATGTTTCCACACGGGCCCTTTACTGGGTGTGTGAGCACAATTACCTGATAATATAATAACAATTCAGGAACAGGTTTTAAAAATGACTCAAATGAGCCGGCTTCACCTGTTTGTGAGCAGTCCATGCCACACCAATTTGCTGAACCACAATGCACACTGCTTCTATGCCTTGCTGCTCGACACACAGACATTGTTAGCCTTGTTCATTGTTTTCATATAAATTTGGTATTTTAATCTATTCAATTAATGAGAGCCTAAAATATCTCAGCAAAGAAAAACTTCAAAAAACACTCGTCACTTTGATGATTTTCTCTTTTTTGTGACCACTGGCAACACTTAATGGTTTAACTTCAAATGTGAAACTCTCTTCTCCTGGTTGGCTGTCCCCTTTTCTCCAGCAGTTGACCCAAACCAAGATGGTCTGATCGTAGAGCAGCCAGCGTCTCCATCTACCTCCATGGTCCCTGCTCCCACTGCCACAACCCCTACCGCCGACTCGCCCGCCAAAGGGGAGAAGATCGTGCTCAAACGCAGCATCACCCTCTTCAATGGTGTGGGAATGATCATAGGCACCATCATTGGCTCCGGTATTTTCGTCACTCCAACAGGCGTGGTCAAAGAGACCGGTTCAGCCGGGCTCTCCCTGATCGTCTGGTCCGCCTGTGGCGTGATCTCTACCATGGGCGCCCTATGCTACGCTGAGCTTGGCACAACCATCACCAAGTCGGGGGGGGACTACACTTACATCCTGGAGGTGTACGGCGAGCTGGTGGCTTTTCTAAAGCTGTGGGTGGAGATGCTCATCATCCGGCCGTCATCACAGTACGTGGTGTCGCTGGTGTTCGCCACCTACCTTCTGAAACCTCTGTACCCAAACTGCCCCGTGCCTGACAGTGCAGCCAAACTCATTGCCTGCATGTGTCTAAGTGAGTAACCGCGCAAATACTCCTCTTTCTACACAAAGGACAATAATAAGAAAATCACTCATTTGATACATTTAATTCATGGTGATTATTCCCCAACAAACTAATTTGTAAGCTTCTGTATGTCTCTCCCCACCTCCTGTAGCCTCCCTGACGTTTGTAAACTGCATCAGTGTGAGAGCGGCCACCAAGGTGCAGGACTTGTTCACGGCCTCCAAATTACTAGCCCTGATCATCATCATCATCTTTGGCTTCATCCAGATTGGCACAGGTGAGTCCCACTTCCTCATTGACTGATAGAGTCACAGAGGTTTATAGTTTGTTTGTGGTCAGGCTCATTCAGAGATCATGTAAATCTCTGCTGTACAGCAATTTCTGGCCGCGGGTCTACAAAACACAAAGAGACTAAAAGCAACGACAATCACCACAAAATTAATAAGACCATCAATTGCCAACTGGGTTTTGCAGTTCAGTCAGTCTCACTATCTGGTATCATTTCCAATGTAACATCTAATTAATTCAGATAGCTTTCCACTGGCGCTTTTAAAAAAAAGTACCATCATACTTTGCTCCAAATCCTCTTTGGTGGGTGAATAAGTATAAGTGTGTTTTTCTATCCCAAAAAATATTGTTTTCTCTCTCATCCAATATGAAGTGTGTATTTCCCAGCATGCAGCTGTATACAGTGTGTTAATCCAACTCCCACTTGTTTATATTTTTGTTTATTGCAATAATGATGGTTATAAAATAAAAGCAGTTACAGTTTTATCAAAGTATATTTATGTACATTATTGTCTCAGTGTCTCACTGGCGCTGCTGAAACCCAGGTTTATATAATTTATCTCTAATGATCAACATTAACATCAACACTGACGAGCCCAACCAAGCAGACTGCCCTCCTTTCAGTTTGTTAGCAGCCAACTGAGCACAAGGCTTGTCTGTCTGCAGCCATGTGATTGAGTCTGAGCGAGTGTGAAGCCGTACATACATACATACATGTGTGTCTGCATGGGTGTACTTTGAGGTTGAACACTGATGAGCAGAATTGATTTAATACATGACTCATCTGTACAATGTGTAGCCTCTATAAATATGTGTACTGTATATCCTGCAGATATGTAATATGTGAAATATGTAGCAACATGATAGAATTGATCTCTTCATATGAGGGAAATAGTGGACATTGAATAAAATGAGAGAGCTCCTCTGCCTGCAGTATTTCATTGGCCTTACAATGAATCTCAGTGTGAACTGAAGCTTCCATATGATTGTTCTTAGCAGGAGGCAACTGCTGATGTTATTCACAAGTGCCAGTCACCTCCATCTTGACTATATATACAGGATATAATTTCAGTTTTTAAAATCATATGTATAAAACTGAAATAGCAAAGCAATTGCATCAGCTCCAGTCATGCCAAAGGAAGTTAGTGCGTACATCGTCTGCTCCATGCTACATCTGCTCCCCCCCCCCCCTCCCCTTTTTTTGCAAGGCCACACCCACCACCATTGTGCTCCACACTGTGTTACCATGGAAACTAGGCATCGAAGCTTGCCGGCTGTTGTCACACTGTGGTCTTTCAGAGCGCGAGAGAGAAAGTAATGTGTGTGTAATACAGGCCTCGCGAAAAGCAGAGTCATTACCATCTGAAAGCGACAGGTAGAGGAGAGAGCCGCGCAGAAGCAAGGCTTCATGCACACACACACACACACACACACACACACACACACACACACACACACACACACACACACACACAGCTCACATGGCAGTTGCCCTCGCTGATGATACACTGGATTTGTTAGCTGCTGTGGATAAATGAGAGAAGATATTTCAAATGTCAGCTGAACAGGACCTGATTGTGTTTCAGTACATCAAAGCAGATGCTCAAAGCTGGAGGCAAAGTGTTCGGACAGAGTCCCGATTGGCTTGTTGAAAATGTCAGGCCTGTCAAAGGGCAGGCAGCGGCAGAAGTAAAAGGGGAAATAAAAATGGAGCTGCAGCCCTGAATGAGAATCCATTTAATTTATATGAAACCACGCAATTACTTCATAAGCTAAAGTTGTTACTTTAGAGAGAGTTTCAGTTGTCTTGGATTCATTTAACTTCTTCTTCTTTCTATGTGTGTGCAGGAGATGTGCCGTACTTGACACCGGAAAAAGCATTTGAAGGCAGCAAACTGGGAGTGGACAATATTGTCTTGGCTCTGTACAGTGGACTCTTTGCTTTTGGAGGCTGGTGAGGCATTTGTGACCTATTTTGATGTAATTATAGACCAGAAATAGAAATCATCTATTTATAGCTGCCAACTGTTTGCTTTGCAAAACAATGTACAGTTATTCCAGTCTTCACTCAATCGCTAAACTATTGTTTAACTCAATTTCTTTTTTTTTAGGAATTACCTGAATTACGTGACCGAGGAGATGATCAATCCAGAGAGGTGACATAAATGTGATGAATGTTGTTTTGGGGATTGTACGATGCCAACAGCATGAATACCCTCATCCATGACTGAGCTTGTTTCATTTGATTGCATGGAGTAACAACATACAAAGTGACATGATGCCCCTTACATTTTAATGCAATCCTATACAAAAGCAACCTCAAAAAAACGCCTGTAGAGCTGAATACAAAGCTCTCTTGACAAAAGCAAATTGTAAACTTGAGTTTTTGGATTGCATATTTAAGTGTTGTAGCTGCTTTGTTTCATATTATAAAGTCTAGCACGACTGACCACCGTCAGACACTAATCAGACATGAAATATTACGGTCACATTCACCAACTGCAATGCATGGAATAAATCACTGAGCTAATGAATACAATGGAAACAATCAGATATTATTCGAGAATATGGTGGGTTTTCTTTCCTCAAATGACCTTTGACCACCCCTCCATAGGAACCTGCCCTTGTCCATCATCATATCCATGCCTATAGTAACGGTGGTGTACGTTTTGACCAACCTGGCCTACTTCACCACCATCTCTCCTGAAGAAATGGTCGAGTCTGAGGCGGTTGCTGTGGTGAGCTTTGTATTTCTGCCACAAAGTTACAGACGTGCAGACTGTAAGTCAAAGGCATCAGTTGCATCTTTTTGGTTGGCTGTGTTTTCTCATACATGTTGTGCTGTTTGGCAGAGTTTTGGGGAGTACCATCTTGGTGTGATGTCCTGGTTGATTCCTGTCTTTGTGGGACTGTCCTGCTTTGGAGCCGTCAACGGATCCCTGTTCACGTCAGCAAGGTGTGTGTGTGTGTGTGTCTGTACAGAGAGAATACAACTTAAGTAGCATTTTTATGCCATAATACACCAGTTTGTAACTTATATAAATGAGCTAATGCAAGGTTAGGGAGTGCGTGTTTATGGGATGTGTGTTTAAATGTTTTAACAAAAAAAACGTTTGACTGCTCAAACACAGCTCGAGCACAGTTTATTTGCAATAATTTAACGACAGTCAAATATTGGTTTTTACGGTGTTGAACACTCAAATATAGGGAGGATATGCAGTCTCACATGATATGACAATAAATCTGAGACTGTTACGGGTTATAAAACGTTATTAAGGCCAACTATTACATCAGAAAATAACCGCTACAGAGCTTTCTCTCTTCTAGGTTGTTTTACGCCGGAGCTCGAGAGGGTCAACTCCCTGCTGCTCTGGGTTTGGTCCACACAGACCTCTTCACACCAGTGCCGTCCCTCATCTTCACAGTAAGACGCCTGCTAACAGCTATGATCTCACATTTCTAAATCACTTTTAGAAATTCCTGTTGTCAAATCAACTCAACAACCTATGATGAAATCCAATGAGGTTTTTGTAAGTAAGGTGCACTCAGTCACGTATGACCTTTATTGACGTACATCTGCAATAAAATAATCGCTACAGGTTTCTGACAGGTGTCCTGCAATTATGAGCAGTTGAATATGTCTATTACATTGTTTTTATATGACAAGATTCCTTTTGTCAAAGCCTCTAAAACTAGTCACAACTCGGTGAATGTTCACAGCATGAAAGCATTTAGCGTAACACAAATTCCACAAGAATTGCCCTTAAAACATATTTCCAAATAACTTGAGGAGTACAACGTGTGTGTGTGTGTGTTTTTATGCTATGTATACAAACCTAATACAATCTTGTCTTCCTTCTGTCTTCTATCAGTGTTTGCTGTCCATGATGTACGCCATCTCGAAGGACATCTTCTCTGTTATCAATCTCTTTAGCTTCTTCACCTGGCTGTGTGTCGGTATGGCCATTGCCGGCATGCTCTGGCTGCGCTATACCAAGCCCGACCTCAGAAGGCCCATTAAGGTAGAGTAACCATGCCGGACAGGTTGTGTTGCATGTGATAAATGCTTTTTGCTCTGGAGATTTATCTAAGAAAAGTCATTTTTAAAGGATTTAAGACTCACTGCAAGGTGTACAACTTATGTAAGATAGCTCTATCTGAACCTCAGCCAGTTTCTTTGTCTGCCCAAAACATCAAGACGTCTCCTGGTTTCATAGAGCATCCACTTTTCTTTTCTTTAAGAAAAAATAATGAAAGGACCATTGTATCACTGCTCTTGTTATTGGTGGAACCATACTGTGTTTTCAGAATAGGAGGGAGTGGTGTTTCCACGCATACATGGCTCTTTGTTTCTGCTCCATCATGGGAATATTACTTTGGTTGACCAGTCTTTCATCTTTGCTTTCAGCCTGAGTGCTCTCAGCCTATTTGTTTTATAAGATGAACCTCTAACAAGTGATAAATAGCTAAAAACACCAAAATAAAAGTACTCATTACGCAGAATGGTATTGTACAGTAAAGTATAATGGCACATCATTATTTATTTATTGACTATGTTTTGTATTATTGATCTGTTGTAACAAGTAAAAGTATTTTCCCCCTCTCAATTGTAGTGGAGTAGCAATATAAAGTATAATAACCCAATAAGGCAAAGTACCTCAACTGCTTATTGTATCAATATCTTATCACATTATCAGTAAAAGTTGCATTGTTATGACGATTTCACATGATTTATTATTTGACATTTGTAGTTTTGATTCCATTTTTCCAGCTATATAGAGATACATGTATCATTTTAATAACCAATGGCAGCAATGTTAAAAAAGACTCAACAATTAAATTCTAAAGGTCATTTTGTCAAATACTAGCAGGCTACTTTATCTACCCTCCTCTTTTCTAACAGGAACAAACGCCTACATCTATGGTATTTTCTGTTTGCAGGTGTATCTGTTCATCCCTGTGACTTTCGTTTTGGGCTGTGTCTTCATGATCGTTGTGTCCTTCTGGGCAGCTCCGTTTGAGTGCCTGGTAGGCAGCGGCATTATTCTCACAGGCATCCCGGCGTACCTACTGGGCTACAAGTGGAAGAAACCTCATGTGGTCAAGAAGGTGCTGGGTGAGTGAGAGATTGTTTTCTTTAATACCGTCTTTGTGTATTAGTTCAGGCAAGACCAGAGAAGCATTCCTTACAGTTTGTTGTGAAATTCATGTGAGAATATCTGCTCGAGTGCAGCTGTGGGCAGTGATACGTTTGGTTTGTTTATGTAGTAGGCAGGAAGGACGCAAACCAAGATGTTGATCCGATGTTACGTTCAATCTACAACCTGCAGTAACCTAGTCAAAGAAAACAGACAGGGCTGATGTTGATGAGTTGTTTCTCCTCAGAAATCTTCACCATGTTCTGTCAAAAGATCTTCATGTCTGTTCCCGAGGAGAGGGAGCAACGTGAGGAATAACGCTGGACAGACGAGATGAACAAGATGATGGACTGTGTCAATGTTTTTGTCTGGACATTTTTGATATGGCGACGTTCATTCACTTGTGATTTCTTTTAAAACTTTAACTAACCAGGCATGTAACTGTGGAGCAAATTGATATTGATAAGGGCGGCTCGGCAATCTTGGTAAAGGAGGGGTTTAGCCTAAAAAGTATGAAGGCATATCTTGTGAACACAAGAAATGTTCTACATTTGACAATTACATCTCCTTTCATCCTAGAACATGCTTACAGTTAGCCTGTTAGTGAGTTAAAGGAGAGTCGTGCCCTGATTTTAAATTGTGAGTAGTTATGTGCCGAACAACACAGTGTTAGAAGCTGCATTCAGATACTCTATAGTGGCCTAACATACAAGTGTATTGTTCAGCTAAAGGGTACAGATAAGTAGCTTAGCGAGACAAGACATTTGATAACTACAAACGACACATCATTTAATATAGTTTACAGTTTTATAGAATATGAACGCTACTAACCTGTGAGTTAAAACTGAGGACTTTCTGCGACAGTTAATGATGTCTGGACTAATTTGAAGTAAAACGACCTCACATAAGAAACTAAGACACAGTGCACGGTGTATAAATAAGGCCAGGGTTGGAGGAGGCAAGGGTCAACTAGCATAACACTGATTACATTACATTCATATGCTATTAATATTTGTGTTGATTACAACTGATTTTGATATTTGTACATTTGTTGTATTCGTTTGTAAAATGAATCCACAGCACTACCTGAAAGCACAAGCTAAAGTGAGAAAAAAAGAGTGTATGTAATATTTACTGAAGATGAGTTGCTGTGAAGCAGGTCTGTTTCTTGTATCATTTTATTCTCACATCAAACCATATCAGTGTCATGCAGTGCTCCATATGTGATGCTATTTGATGAAATGACAGTGAATACCAGCAGCTGTTTGTAAGGCATTCTTATAAGAAACTGAAGACCTGCGTAGATGTCCTTCTGGTTGTATTTAGAAAACTCAATTGTCGTATTAGTGTTTTGTGTTGTTTGTATATATTATCTGTGCCAGCAATTGTAGTACTGATAATCTGTTTTTTTATTTTTTTTATTGTCACTATAAGACCAGGATGAATGTTGCAAATTTAGTGACTTCAGCTTTGCTTTTATATTTTACCTATAAAATCTTACTTTTAAACTGAATATCTGAGGTTTTCCTAAATTGGAAAAACATTCTCAATTTACTCAAGATCCCAGAGGAAAAACGTCTCAGAGGGAAATGAAGAAGGGTGGAGGTTTGTTGGGAAAGATTTCTAGAATTTGCACAGAATAGAGACACTCCTCTGAAAAATCAGACAATCCCAGTTTTGCAGGACACTGTCAATTCAAATACATGAGCTGAAATTGGGTAGTAATCCATATTGGTTTTGAGACATCAAAGAGAACATTTTAATATTTTCAACATAAATTAAGCCAAAGCTTTCAGAATGTTGAACAACAGCTGAATGAGGGAAAGGCTGAAAGTCATAACAACAATTTTGCAGCGAGAGATGAAATGTGGCATTTTTACAACCGTCATATTTTTTAAGGAAGTTGGACCAAGTTCTCATAACAATCAGCGTTTAGCAGTGGAAATACATCTACCTGTAAACGTAGTGGGTTGTATTTACCATCCAATCACAATGACACCCATAAAGGCCTCTAATGTTTACACCAGATTAAAAGAAAAGCTGATATGAAAGTTTATTACACATTTTGGAACTTACTGCACCTTTTCCACTACATGATTTATTAAATGTCATGTAAAAACCTCACAGAAGTGAAACTTTTACTGATACAATAAGCAGTTATTTGCCTTATTGGGTTATTTGCGTATATTGTCACGTCACCACTGGTGGAAAGTAAATGAGTACATTTGCTCTAGTAAATATTGAAGTACTTTACTTATTTATTCAACAGCCAGATAGATACAAGCACAACAATTAACAGCACAATAGTGAAAGAACTAATTCTGATTACATAGTGTTTAAAAACACACATTTTTATCATTGATTGACTAAACCCCATCGTCTATTTCATGTGATGCTTAACATACTGTATCTCTGTGGACAAAGTGCTACTGTGCGTATGAACCGATAAGACCTATTTGCCTAATAAAAGTGTTCTGGACACTTTAAAAAATTGAAGGTACCTGTGTCAATTATTGTAACTGTTGTATTTCGGAGGCTACATGTAACAATAAACATATTTTTGTTCAAAGTTGGCCTGTTTGTTTGTTTGTTGTAAAGCACACAAAAGAAGTGCTCCTCAGTGTGTGTAAATCAGATTCCTCACTGCTGCGTGAATGCAGCGTCCTAATATACTTGCATCAGTTAGCAAAAGGCCAACCCCAGCCTCTCTGCAGATAACAGCTTCTAATAGAACAAGCAATCCCAAAACACAAGATAGCTTTTATCCAAATGAGGATGTTTCACGAGCATGGTTTTCTCAAACAGTCGGCCAACGGCGGTATCATATCAGCCATCAAGTGTTTAGGTAGTGATCTGTATGAAATGCTCTGTCCTCTCTTGTTTGTCTTGTCTTGTTTGTTGGCTGTCAGACAATGGTGCAGCCGATGCCTCTGATGTCAGGAGAGTTCATATCCGTTTGAAGAGGAAATGAGAGGGTCTAATGGCTGCTGGTGGAACCATATCAGAGCTACTGGAGACAATATTAGTGATGGGAGATTGGACAGGCAAGGAGCCAATATTGCACAAGTGACGTGTGGACTATTTTGAAACCTTCTGCAAATAGGGACTTGATCAGTTCATTTGATTTGTAAAATAATAAATCAGTACATAGAGTACAGCAAAGTCCAGCAGTGGAGTCAAATCTAATATTCTAAGGATTCCAGGACCTTTTTTATTGACATAGAAAGTACACAAAAATGACATTAAAACATACTTAAGTAGTCCTTGACATGAATGAAATGCTTTAATGTTCTGCTATTACAGATTCAAATGTATGTTATAATGTAATGTAAATATGTAATGTATCCTGGCCAGCTTTCTGTGTCGTTAAATAACCCCTGGGCAAAACTAAATCAGCATCAAATCAATTATATATAACTAGCTGAGATGAGATCGACTCAACTTCACAGCAAACATTCATCATCAACATCAATCTTTATACATAATTTAGTTGTTTGTATTGAGCCTTCAAGATCTATTTTTCATAAAACAAGAAACATTTTGTCAGAGAAATGAATCCACTTGTCCGCTGAGCATCGTGACTTCTTTGAAGCATGGTGTTAAAAATAATAATAAATATAAAGCCAAAATTAATTTACTAAAATGTATTTGAGCTACATTTTCAAATCTTACATTATGGTTAGATTTGTTTTGATGTGTTCACTCTTAGACTCAATGGCTTTTTGCACTATTGAGCAGCCATAACATGAGAATAAAAGTTAGGATCCTGATCAGGATATTCTTCACCACATGTTGGGATTAGGTTTGATAGTTTTTGATGTTGGAACCCAAGACTATAAACCAGCACTAGATATCACCAGCAGATGGCGATAGAGGAACATTAACATGAGACGGTAAAACAGCCGAGCGGTCCAGTCCCACACCATCTTGCTGTTATGCAGTTGTAATCAAGTATAACAGTATTTGTATATAAAACATCTGCCTTTAAAGCTTTATGAAGTGTGAACTCTTTCATTTTTTCCTCCTTGGTTGGCATTCAAAGGATATTCTTCTCCCATCTGCTCACAAATGTAACTTTTTGAATCTAGTTTGAATTTGAAGGGTACTATTGCTGAGTGCAATGCTTTCCTTTTTTTTTGCATACACGATCACATCTGGAAGCCGCCCAGTGAAACCACAGTTGTGGGATAAGGGTAACGATGGTGGGGTTAAGGCATTCCTTCATTTAAACATATAGTACATTTCATCAGCAGTCTAGCTTAAGCCATTGAGCTGCGATAAACTGATTCTTTTTAGTTTAGCGGAACTGAAAAAAATGTGGAAAGTTTTATGAATCAGCTCTAGGGGGCACTGCGTCATCATCAACACCATAGAGAGTGAGCAAGACGTAGAGAAAGACAGAGAGAGAGAAAGATGGACAGACAGAGAGAGAGACAGAGAGAGAGAGAGACAGACAGACAGAGAGAGAGACAGACAGACAGAGAGAGAGACAGAGAGAGACAGAGAGAGAGAGAGGGGGGGGGGGATGATCGATTCCATTTCTATTCTACCTTTAATCCAACTGTGAAATTCATAAGTAGAAGACAGTCCTATTTTTCTTCTGAGGTGGTTCTCTGAAAGTCCGTGTACTGTTTCATCATCACACCTTTACCAGGAAACACAACCAGCGGGCAGATTTTTTATTTTTTTTGCTTGATACTATATTGATCATGTCTGGTTTTATGAAAGGAAAAAAAAATGGGGAAAGGTTAAAGTTTAATAAAGGGACACCGTGGAGCCTCAACTCCTCACTTAATGAGCCATGTGACAGCAGTCACATCAACTTTCCTACAACATCAAAGATTATTCTCCTAATTAACCTCAGACACATGCAGGCGAAAGCAAAGGTATGTTTACAAGCTACCGCCGCTTCTCATCAGATTACTAATGAATGTGTTGGGACTCAGAAATGTAAACCAAATGATAAAATGAGTAGAGACACGAACATCAATTTCTCCACTTTAAACATTTTATTACAGACAAAAGAAAACAAAAGAAGTATTTGTGACACAAAATGAATCTAATGCTGGCGCACCGGTATTGCACCAACAATAATTTTTGAAAAAATATTTATTATTCTAATAATAATGTTGTTTGATCAATAATAATAATAATAATAATAATAATAATAATAATAATAATAATGCACCCTGATGAAAATAAGCCAAAATGTTACTTCATATCATTCATAAATAGATGTGAAACCTGCAACCAAATTAAATAGAATGACCATATCGTAAAACATATGATATTCAACAAAACAAAATGGGTTCTCTCATCACAAATTAAAGAAGTACATTTGGCAGGTTTATACACAAACTTAAAATATCTACCCCCATGACTCTTCCTCCAAAACGCAAAAAATCCTGCTACAGTGAAAAAACAAAATATCTTTAGAATTCTTTTTCTTCACAAAAAATGATAAAGATAAGTTCAACACAATTCTAAAACACCTAATAAAACTAGTCAAAAACTTTAAAACCCACTGTTATGTTTTTTTTTTTCTTTAGTAACATTTCACATTTAGCAACTTTTTTTTTTAATTCACCTGTACAAGTGGTGTCAGGACTAAGGAAAGGTGAGCGGGGTTACGGGTGGGGGCGGTCCTTATTGACCAAAAGGAGGAGGAGCTAAAAGGAGAGGTATCAACCTTTGACCTCTACAGTTCTGTAACGTCCTGAGGCCATGTGAAGAGAGTGACACTCTCTATCAGAGCTCTGCCGGTTAAAGAGGAAATGGAGCGTTTTACAGTCTTTGCATTTCTCTCTCATTTGGAGAGAAACAAGACCAGTGTACACAGTTTCAACACAACTTTTAGTGTGTGTGTATTCCCTCACTGAATCCGCCCGCACGAAAATCACATAGCCAAACGAAAAGAATAGTTAAAAAAAAGAAAGAAATTAAGGGACTGCAGCTAAATACACACATAAGAGGGATCCATTGTGGTGATATTTACAATCACTCTGTGAGAAACAAAAGGAGAAGAGGGAGTCCTTTAATAGGGGCGAGGATGATTTACAAACGTCTAAAGTGTATGTGACTATCTTCTTTATAATTTCACTTTGCTTTTACTCAGTTGGGGTGTTTCAGTATGTCCTGAAGTACATCCACCCCTGCTGAGGTGACTATATTCTAGTTTTCCTGCATTCGCTTTTCTACCCAAAACCCCTACACTTTTAGTATGCTTAGAGCATTTCTTCTCCCCGATGAGGGCAATCCATGGCAAACACAGAGTAATGAAGTGAAGCGGAGAGAGAGCATCTTTAAAAAAAAAAAATTCAAAAAAGAATGAGAAGCCTTTTTTTTGGTCTTCATTTCCAGTATGTTGGCATGAGCTTAAAGCTCACTGCCCCCGCAGAAAAGCGAAAAGTTCACTGATAAGGAAAAAAGCAAGAGAAGTGCCTCAGGCTTCTGGCCGATCTAAGTGCTTGGCAAATAGGTGAAGTTACTGTAGCAGTCTTTGGGATTTTCGTAATCCGTCACAAAACAAAAACAAAAAAACCCTAAATGGTGTAGAAGCAGGTACATCGATGACGTTGTTGTTATGGTGGAAAGCTCCCTGGAGTCTGACATTTGGAGGTCTTTCAACTTCAAGTGAGGTAGAGAGGCTTGTCCCGAGCTCCCATGCCGCTGCTGAGGAAGAATAGACTGTATTACACTAATGTAGGTCTGGATACATGTGAACACAATTATTGACTACATGTATTTCGGTTCATCCAATATTTCACCAGGAAATCCCAGCGAGATGACGAAATCTATTTCAAGTCAGACCTGGCTAAGAAAGCGGCTCCAAAACATAAAAGCTGCCGGCAAACAAGAGACATCAATCAGTATAAATAAAAAGTCAGAATATGCAGATCACTTGATACCTGAAACGTCAAATACAAAGTCTGTTCTCCAGTTATCTTTACTGACACACTGGAAATAATTCAGTACGCTCCAAAACTCCCAGCTACGATGATCTGACACTGAGGGAAAAGGTTTAAGCAAAGACTCAATGTACTTCAAAGAGCATCAAACAGGATTTGACCCAGGCGTGATCCCATTTGACATACAGATGAATCAGCTCTAAATACAGAAGATACTGACTTCCAGCTCTGCTGCCTCTCGGAATAGCAACACCAAGTTTCAGGTGTGAGACAACACAACATTCGTCTTGTACCTGCTTGAATAGCTTGATTCAATAAGGCGATGTGTGCTGAGCGAAACACAGGGAAACTTAATTGGATGTCACACTTTTTCCAAGCTCGGTAATAGCGTTGTTCTACTGCAGCAATACTCATTTCAATTTCAAGGAGATGCTTTGCATTAGCAGAGGAATCCCAGTTTATGATTAATACTGTCTGAGTCTCTGAGTGTGAAAGTGAAGTGGTTTAGAGCAACTCATTTGGAAAATGAGTAACTGTCAGACAAATACTTACTATTCTCAACAATCAAATGTCCTGCATTGGATCTACAGAGGCGAAGACATCTTTATTCTGGACCATGTTTTTGTGGCTAACTCGATGTGATTTCTTCTTGTTAACCATCATGTCCATCACACAACATTCACTACTACCATAACACAATGTGTGATGAGCTCACCCGCAGTGGTTAGGTCCACAGTCCCTGTTGCAGTACTCGCTGTCCCAGTCAGGGTTCTGGCCATGCACTGGGTTAGGGGCCCCTGGAGACTGTGAGCCCCCGACACTGTTCTGGTAATCAGCCTGAATATGGGAGAATCCCTGTGGATAGGAGAGGAGGGAAAGGAGAGGGGTTATATATATATATTCTAGCTTTGAGATGGCCAACCATTAGAGTTTGCTGAGCCATGATACTGTATGAGGCCAAATGCTGTCAGTGGCCTTGAGAACTTCTTCGGAAAGGAGACAATAGTTTGTTTGCCACTAAACTTGTGGAAAAAGTAAACTTTGTAAACATATTTTTACAAACTGTTTTGTTCTTCTTCATATATACGCTAAAATGCGACTGAGGCCTGTTAGACAATACAATGAGATTGAATTGAGAGTTGTCACATTTTTATCAGCAACTGATAAAATCATTGGACATTATTTGAATTTGAATCATAGGCAGAAAAGCATTACAGGCCTTTACATTATACATTACATATCCATACATTACAGTTCTATGAAATATCAACAATGCTTTGCAATGCTTTGCAGTGTTGTATATCAGTGAAAATTGTAAGGCATATGATTACAGGTGATACATAATATAAATAATGAGACATTTTATAAGTGAATATATGAGGAGCTTTTGCAGATCATATTCATGATTCATTTTTTAATCTCAATAATGACCAGACCAACCTGTTGGCTGAGAGGGGGGGAATGCAGAGGCGCCTGGAGCCCCATTTGGTGTGAGATGATTGGCTGCGACTGCTGCATGCGGATTGGCTGGTTGAGCAGGGAGCTCTGATGCAGGGAGAGTTGGGCGTGGGGGTGCAGGGGTGGGCTGATCTGGAAGGGAGATGGGGGAGAGGCACTCATGCTGGGCGGCAGCATCTGGGACTGGCTGAGGGTCTGGGCCAGGGTGTGGCGGGGCGGCCCCGCGTAGCTCTGGAGGTCTGACAGTGGGAAGGAGCCCGGCGGGCCCAGGTAGGGTGAGGAGGGCTGGGGGGGCACGCTGTACAGGGGCTGCTTCGGGGGCAG